>NW_006408540.1:16479408-16555680 GCF_000296735.1 Chrysochloris asiatica | reverse complement strand
TGGAGAGATGGAGCGGCTGGGGACTCTAGACCCAGAGAGGGAGAGGGGCTGTGTGCTGACAACCAGGGGTCAGGCTTGTACTGTATACCCTTTGGTTGGCTGATGATGCATGGAGGGGATTGCAACCATGGCAGTGAAAGGATATACGATAGGATGAATGTAAAACTAATGTTCTCCCAGGTAAACTCTCACATAATTCACAATAAAACATTTAAAAAAAAAAAAAGCCGGGAACAGTTTACACACACACTCAATTATTTAATAGTTACAAGAGATGGGCAGGGACAGGATGAACAATTACTAACTAGATAATAACGTTACTAACTAGATAAAAATACTATGTCAGTGTCTGACTTCCTCTGGATTCACAGGAGAAGGAGGATCAAACTCACCAGCCTTAGACTGATTTCTATGAGGCTGAGGCCAGACACAAATGCCTTTATCCTCCAAACTTCCTTACTAATTCTGACACCAACTGTCCACAACACTCTCTACTTCTCAACTTAGTTCAGGAAATTATTGTAGTGGCCACAAAGAACTCACAGACCATACCTATGATTATGGGCTTTCTTAGGGAAGTGAATAGGTTATCATTGAGGATTACAAGTATTCAGGCCAAGTTCAGGACAGCTCACAGGCAGGCCTCTCTGGCGCTTGGCCCTTCAGCTTGGCCTCTGTCATACTCATGCCATGCTACAAGTATTATTCAGCTCAAAATACTATAATTTCCCTTATGATTTCTTCTTGACCTTCAGATTATTTGACATGCATTGCCTCATTTCTAAACAACTGGAGACTTTCTAGTTATCTTTATATTACTGATTTGTAGTTTACTTCTGGTTGGTGAGAGAATATACTCTGATTTTAGTTCTTTGAAATTTGTTAAGCCTTACTCTATGACCTAACATGTGGTCAGTTTTGATATATAATCTGTAAGCTCATGAAGTCGAAACTAATGTCTGGATATTCATTAAATTTAAAAAACAAAAAGAAACAAAGAAGGAAAAGCTAACCCAAAGAGAGAGGAAGGAAAGAAGTAAGACTATAACATAAAATCAACCAGTTTAAAATGAACAATTCAGTATCACTGAGTACATTCACCACCTCTGTCTTGGAGTCCTGGTGTGGTGCTCTGGGCTAATGCGCTGGACTGCAGTTAGTTTAAACTGCAAGGTCAGCAGCTCAAGCTCACCAGCAACTCCTTGGAACCCTACCCAGGGTTGCTATGGGTCGGAAGCGACTTAACAGTACTTAGCAGCAACAACATCTTGTATCAAAGCATTTCATCACCACAATGTTCCTGTTGACTCCTGGTGATCAAATAACTCTTCTCCAAATGTTTGTTACTCATCTTTTAAATGTAATATATTGTAATAAACTATGTATGGGAGTATTGATGTGGTGCTGTAGGATTAACCGCAAGATCAGTAGTTCAAGCCCACCAGCTGCTCCTTGGACCCATACACAGGGTTGCTACGTGCCAGAACCGACTCAACAGAAATTAACAACAGTGAAAGCAACCAGAGAAAATCCATTCAATGATATAATTACTGTGATTTATTTTTAATACTAATACTAATATTTTATTTAATTTTTAAAACTATTAAAGAAGACTGAGAGTATTGTATGTTTACTGAAGGGAATAATCAGCTGCATGTGAGGAAAGACTCTCTGCAGTTAAAGCTGATGAACCGTGCAATGCAAAAGCAGGAAGTTGTCCATTTCTAGAAGTATTTGTTGTTAGCAGCCTTTGGCTGACTCACACCTCACACCAACTGCTACCTGGGCTTGAATCATCTCCAAGATTGGTTGGGGGCCAGACTGTTGTCATCCATGGGTTTTCACTGGCTAATTCTCAGAAGTAGACTGCCACGTCTTTTTTTCCTAGTCTGTCTCATCTGGAAATTTGGCTGCAACCAGTACAGAACAAGCCTACACTGACAGGTAGTTGGGCTGTGCATGAGCTGCACCAGCCAGGCCTCCCACACTTGGAGGCTAGAATTCCATCAGTGAACCACCAGAGCCTCATGAAGAGTTTTCAAGGAAAACTAAAAGGCCTTCTCCCCACCCCTTGCCCCCATGATGAAGATCAAAAAGTCCTTTAAGGTTAGGGAACAGCACTTGATTACATGAGAGCCTCTCGAATTGTGGTGGCAGAGAACCCTAGTTTTTTTTAAAACTTCAGATTGGTGGTGGATCAGTCTTTTTGCAAATCACGAAAGCCTCACACATTCTGACATCTCAGTACCAAAAAAGTTTCTAATCACTTACCATCTCTTTCTGATTTTAGTTGGTTCACACTGCCACACTGTGTGTTGGCGCACTGTGACTGGCACTGACAGACAAACTACACACTAGGAGTAGCACTGGATATTAGGTGACCCCTAAGAAATATCCCTCAGACCACAGGTTTTCAAATGGACCTGCTCAGTCCTCCTTCTGCTATCCTTGGGCATTAATATCAAACTAGTGATTTCACAACAACTAATTTCATTCTTCAGCAATTTAGCAAAGGCAGCAATCTAAAAGATACTAGTCTGAAAGCATTAGATCAAGGACCTGAGATGTGTTTACTTCATTAACCTTGTATCTCGCTAAATGAAAAGAGCAAATTGTACTTTTATCTCAACACATCTGAATGCTCTTTTAATACTGGTTACAAAAAAAAATTATTTTCAGCCATTTCCCACACCTAATTTTCTGGTGTCACTTTCTCTGCATAAGCTGATAATGAAATGTGTAACAAATTATAGCTGATCACACATAGAAAGTCCCAAATTTATTCTACCATCTGGTAGCAAAACCAACAGAAAAGCAGTGGAAGAAAACACAAATGAATTTTGGAAGCAATGGTTTAGGATGCACAGTTTTGTAATCACCTATGTGGCACTGTAAAATAAGAACTGGATCACAAGGTCATTTGAATCACAAGGGCAGCAGTTTAAACCTACCAGCCATTTCTGGGAAACCCTATACAGAGTCGCTATGAGTCAGAACTGACTCAAGGGCACTAAATAACAACCACATAACACACAGTTATGGTATATTAGCAAATACATGAGAATTCAAAGAGAAGGCAAATTCAGCGCTCGCTCTCCATTCAGATCTGCACAAATAATCTTGCTTTTCTCTCTCCAAGGATGATGAGTTTTGTTAATCTGTTATCTTTTTACTATATAAAGAAAATAAAACTTCCTTCTCAAGAGATTATTTCCAAATTTATGAGTTATCATCTCCCAATTCAATTTTACACTATTTTTTTCCCCTCCAGTAATTAAAAATTCCTTAATGCACTAGACTTCTTTTAGTGCACAGGTTTTTAAACTACGAATCTATGGATGGGCTTTACAAAGTCTACAAATAATTTTTTTAAATTGTGGGTGGATGTGCAATTATATGACGAAAACATCCTTAATTTGTACTACATTCTTAGAGGGTACAATAATCCAAAAAGATTGAGAGTACCTTTTTTAGATTAAAAATATGATCTGAGTGGAAACAGGTATGTTTCTGAATATTCATATAACAACTCCATAGTAAACCATGTAACCAAAAATGCTCTTCATTCTGTAGATGATAAAATAGAGGTTAAGGGAAGGCTCCTGGCCACGCTGCTAGTTGCAAGGCAGAAGCCACAGGAAAATGCTAGCTTCTAGCTCCCAAACAGGGCCAGCTAGGAGGATACTAGTTTGCTTAGGGTCAATAAGAAGTTATTTACATATTACTGGATCACAAGATACAAATTTTCTATTTTACTAAAGGTTTCTAAAAATACATATTCTCTTAGGACATTCTAGAGTTAGCTTTCTGCTAACATTAACAACTTGTCGGTCTTCTGAAAGAGGAGTGCTAGGTCCTACTGTAACCAATCAGAGCAGCACATACACTGGATCTGGACAGACAAGAAGGTGTTTTGGAGACTAAAGGCTTAAAGATCTTTCTTTTTTAAAACAACTGCAGGCAGTTCCTGGGCTCAGAACAAGATCTGTTCATTTGTCTTTAAGCTGAATTTGTAGGTAAAGAACAAGTACACACAGCTCTTATTTAAACTTAACTTCAGTGCAAGAAAGGAGCCTTGGTGACACTGTAGGCTAAGCATTGGACTGCTAACCAAAAGGTTGGTAGTTAAACCCATCAGCCACTCCTGGGGAGACAGATGAGGCTGTCTGCTCCCATGAAGATTTCCAGTCTCAGAACTAAGGAACAGTTCGACTCTGTCCTGCATAGCTGTGAGTCAGAATGGCAGTGGGTTTTTAGTTCTGTGCAAGAGAAGGCTTGGAGCCTTTTCAATGATTCAAAAGCTGGACACGCAGTAAGTGAAGATGATTGTGATGAAGAATCTGTTGCAAGTAAGGTGGTTTAATCATTTCAACATGAGGACAAATTTACATACTACTAAAGGGCAAGTATGAGTTGTCCATAAGTCAGATGTTGTTAACCTGAGTACTGCTTGTACGCTGAAAGCCCACAACACAAAGAAAATCAGTTGAGTGGATCTATCAGTTAAGGCTGCTTAGAAATTTTAAGCAAAACCTCTTTCAGAGTTTGTATTCTCTTGTTTAATCACACTAAAGAATAGCAAATGCAAAAACCAAGGGAGATAACGTTTGGTGAAAAGTATTTTTATAGTAAGTAATTAAGTGAGAAAGTGTAAGAATGCCTTATTTTGGTGTCAGTGAACATGGGTGGGAATCAGAATTTATTTTTAACTTTTTTCGAAAATAGCTGGAAACCTGAAAGACTGTAAATAAGAATCCAAGAAACCCTTCACTCCTCCCACCCCCCTTTGACTTCTGAAATACAGTGCAACTTTCTACCATCTGTTATTTTAAAGTAGAAACCGTAACAAACATATGGGCTTTCTCTCTCAAGCAGCTGTAATGTAGTTAAAGTTATATTAATTGTCTTTCTGTAAGATAAATTTACATTAAAAACCTGGCCAGTTAAAAACAAATAGCTCAGTCTTACAGCATTCCAGAACATAATTTAAAAATCCAGAATCATTCATGATATATTGCATCCAGAGACGTGCATCTTCTAAATGTGCACTTCCCTACATAAGATTAAACATACACAGTCCGTGACTCCCAGATCAGTTTACACAACTGAAGAGCCAACAACCAACAACTTACCTCTTCTCTTTTCCGAACAAACATTAGGAACCTCAGAGTTCAGGTACCTATGTATTAAAATGTCAGCAACTATGTCCTCAAAAGCTGAGTATAATAAATCTACCACTTCTGGGATCTGCATACCAAATCCAAAGACTCATTTATTGCTAAGGAAAAATCACAACAATCAAGAAATATAAGCTGTCTCATTCATACATCATCTATAATGAGTTTAATTGAAAGGAATTCAGATCATATTCTGGTCCACACAGTAAGAACAATAGGAATTCCACCTACCTTTATCTGGATGGTTCAAAATCATGATTCTCCTGTGGGCTGTTCTAATTTTGGCCTTGCCAGCAGATGGACTGTAAAAAGAAATTAAAGTGCTTACAATAAATAGTGTCAAATGCTGACTGTAAATTAACAATTTATTTGAGTTTTAAGAAATTAAAAAATAATGAAAATTTCCCCATCTTGTGGACACACATGAAATTACAGCTTTTCACTTAATTTCAATATGTTGCATGTTGTTAAGGACTGTGGAGTCCAACTCATAGTAATCCTGTATAGGGTTTCCAAGAAGTGGCTAGTGGGTTTGAACTGCTGACCTTGTGGGTAGCAGTCCAGTGCTTATCCTACAGCACCATACCAGGACTCCAATAATAATAAAAATATATCATTCAATCTATTTTCCAATGCTGCACGTATTTTTCTTCAGTCTTTTGTAATGCTAATTCAAATTCTCACTCAAGTATAAAAATAAAACACAATGTATGTAGAGTAGGTAAATCATAGCTTACAGATGGAATTTTTTAAATTCCAGTTCTTTTTGGAAATATACAAAGGAGCTTCAAAATGTTCAAGACAAAAAAAGGATTGGAAGATAATGGATTTTTTCTGCGAACATTTGAAGTCCCCTCATAGGAAGTGTGGCAGATAGATATTTGGACTCCAGAACTAGACTGCCTAATCATAATCTCAGCCCTGCCATTTCTAGGAGCCCTCATGGTAGACTGGGTTCAGTGGTGAGCTAACTAAAACATAGCTCTTTGGAACCCACTAGCTGCTCTGCAGGAGACAGATGAGACTGCCTGCTTCCATAGAGATTCACAGCCACAGAAACCTAGGGAGCAGTTGTATGCTGTCCCCGAGAGTCGCTACATGTCAGAATTGATTCAATGGCAATGTGTTTTTTGTTTAGCAGCAGCCCTGTCCGTGCAGAGGTGAGCTCTCAGTTGCTAACTATAAGAAGGTTGGCAATTCAAACCCACCAGCTGCTCTGTGGTAGAGCAATGTAACAGTCTGCGTCACTAAAGATTTACATCCTTGGAAACTATGAGACAGTTCTACCCTGCCCTTTTAGGTTCCAGTAAGTTAGAGCGAACTCTACAGCAAAGGTTTTGGTTTTTTGTCTTGGTTAACCTCGAATTATTTAACCTCTCGTGCTTTAGTTTCCTCATGCAAACTGGAGCTAACAACAACATATTTCTCATAAAGCTGTTGTTAAGGATTACAACAAATGAACTAATGTCTACAAAGTACTAGAATAGCGCCTGGCATATGGAAGTGCTCAAATCCAGCTTTTATTAGTATTATGTTTTTAACACAAAATCTTAAAATCCCTCATCTCATAATTAATTTAATTTTGTGGAAAAGCTGTTGAAAGAGTCTATCTTGAGGCTGAAATTGACCTGTGTAACATCCTGCAGTTGTTGTTAGGTGCCGAGTCGGTACCAAACCATAGTGACCTTATGCACAGCAGAAGGAAACACTGCCCGATCCTGGGCCAACCTCGCTACTGTTGCCACACTTGGGTTCATCGATGCTGCCACTTGGCCAATCCATCTCATAGGGGGTCTTCCTCTTTTTCTCTGACCCTCCTACCTTATCAAACATGATATCCTTCTCCAGTGACTGGTCCCTCCTGACAATATGGCCGAAGTATGAGAGACAAAGTTTGGCCATCTTAGTCTCCAAGGAGCACTCTGGCAACACCTCTTCCAAAACAGATCTATTGGTTCTTTTGACAGCCCATGGCACTTTCAATATTCTCCTCCAACACCATAACTCAAAAGCACCAATTCTTCTATGGTCTTCCTTATTCACTGTCTAGCTTTCACATGCATAAGAGGTTATTGAAAATACCATGGCTTGGGTCAGGCGCACCTTAGTTCTCAAGCTGACATCTTTGCTCTTCAACTCTTCAAAAAGGTCTTGTGCAGCAGATTTGCCTAATGCAATACGTTGTTTGATTTTGTGACTGCTGCTTCCGTGAGTGTTGATAGTTGATCCAAGAAGAATGAAGTCCTTGACAACTTCAATCTTTTCTCTGTTGATTAAAGAATGTTTATTGGTCCAATGGTGAGGATTATTTGCTCAGCATACAGGTTTAATAAATATGATCAAAGAATACAACCCTGTTGTACACTTTTCTTAATTTTAAACCATTCAGTGTTTCCATGTTCTGTTCGAACAACCGCCTCTTGTTCCATGTACAGATTCCTCAAAAGCACACTTAAGTGTTCAGGTATATTCATACTTCGCAATGTTGTCCATAGCTTGTCATGATCCACACAACCGAAAGCCTTTGCGTAGTCAATAAAGCACAGGTAAACATCTTTCTGGTATTTTCTGCTTTCGGCTAAGATCCATTGAACATCAGCAATGATATCCCTCATTTCACAGCCTCTTCTGACTCTGGCTTGGACCTAAGAAAGTTCTTTGTCAATGTATGCTTGCAGCCATTTGTATTATGATTGGGTGGGATCATGCAAATAAGGTATACTGAGTATAAGACTTCAGTTGGTTCGTTTTGCTCTCCTGCTAGATTTAAAATGGGCCATCTCAGAAGCAGAGATGGAAGGACCATCTCAGGAGCATCAAGAAGGAAAAGCATGAATGGCATGTGAGATCCCTACGTAGGCAACAGCAAGAGGCAACGTCAGAAGCAGTGGCATGGAGAGACACAGCAGCTTCAGGCTATAGGCCTATGGACTGAGCAAAGCTGAGTGCCTATGGGCAGGAGACTGGATTTGAAGAATGTGCCCTTTTGGCATTCACAGACTGGTTAAAAGAATTTTGCAATATATGCTTGAGCAAGGCAGAGGTCAAAAGACCGCATGGCTGAGAGGCTGAAGACAAGAGTGAGGTGTGCCTGCAGTATGGCAGACAGGAGGCATTCCTAACTGGAGAACTCGTACATCCTGAGCTGGGTTTGATCCTGAATTGTACCCTGTTCATTTCCCTATTAAACCCATAATCGTGAATATTGTTATGAGTACTTTTGTGTGGTTACTGCAATGGATTGTTGAATCCAGATGTGAAGCAGAGAGCACTGTGGGAGGGATGGCTGGTGTCAGAATAGGGTAAGGTAGGCTGCAGGGTGGAAGCATGTTGACCTCGGTTTCATAGTAATCGGCCTTGGGCTGATTTTGAGTTTGTTTCTCTTTCTGCCTGTGTGAAATCAGACATTGCTCCCACATATTTTTAGCAGTTGGTAGCATAGTGGTTACGAATCAGGCTACTAATCTCAAGTTCAGCAGTTCGAAACTACTAGCGGTTCTGTGGGAGAAAGAGGAGGCTTTCTGCCCTCATAAAGATTTATATTCTTGGAAATCCTATACAGGGTCTCTATGAGTTGGAACCAACTCCACAGCACACTGTTGTTGTTGTCGTCAGGTGCCATCAAGTCGGAACCGACTCATAGCGACCCTATGGACAGCAGAACGAGACAATGTCCGATCCTGGGCCAACCTCACTACCGCTGCCACACTTCAGTCTATCAATGCTGCCACCTGGCCAATCCATCTTGTTGGGGGTCTTCCTCTTTTTCTCTGACCCTCCATCTTACCAAGCATGATATCCTTCTCTAACGACTGTTCCCTTCTGACAATATGTCCGAAGTATGAGAGATGAAGTTTAGTCATCTTGGCCTCTAAGGAGCACTCTGGCTGCACTTCTTCCAACACAGATCTGTTGGTTCTTTTGGCAGGCCACGGCACTTTTAGTATTCTCTTCCAAACACCACAATTCAAAGGCATCAATTCTTCTATGGTCTTCCTTATTCACTGTCCAGCTTTCGCATCCATATGAGGTTATTGAAAAGATCATGGCTTGGGTCAGTCGCACCTTAGTTCTCAAGCTGACATCTTTGCTCTTCAACACTTTAAAAAGTTCCTGTGCAGCAGACTTGCCTAATGCAATACGTCGTCTGATCTCTTGGCTGCTGCTTCTGCAAATGTTGATAGTTGATCCAAGAAGAATGAAGCCCTTGACAACTTCAATCTTTGCTCCATTGATAAGAATGTTGTTTATTGGTCCAGTGGTGAGGATTTTTGTTTTCTTGACATTGAGATGTAATCCATACTGAAGGCTGTGCTCTTTGGTCTTCATCAGTAAATGTTTTAAGTCCTCTTCACTTTCAGCAAGCAAGGTTGTATCATCTGCATATCGCAGGTTAATGAGTCTTCCTCCAATCCTGATGCCACGTTTTTCTTCATAGAACCCAGCTTCTTGTATTATTTGCTCAGCATACAGGTTAAATAAGTATGGTGAAAGAACACAACCGTGTCTCACACCTTTCCCAATTTTAAAACATTCAGCCATAACCACCACCAAATACTAACACTATCAAAGATTATTGTATTATAAAACGTTGCAAGTGAAACAAAAAAGGAGACAGATGGAGAATAAAAACCGTATTTATAAAGCTAATCAACTGTGAACTACTAGATAAAGTAGACATTGCTAAGTGCCATCAAGTCGGATCGGACTCACAACAATTCTGTATAGGGTTTCCAAGGAGCGACTGGTAAGTTTGAACCGCCAAACCTGTGATTCAAACTGACTTTGTGGTCTAGTTCGTTATCTCACAGCACCATGCCAGGACATAAGTTAAGAAAAATATAAGTTTCCTGTTGCATATAATCTCTGGACTCCAAGTGTGGCACTGTAGATTGATAACAGAAAGGTTGGCGGTACCACAGAACCAACTTCACAGCACTTAACAACAGCAGCAGCAGCAACAGTGATCTCTGGGGGTAGGAACAGTGGATAGCCAGTAGAATTATAGCCTACACTGGATGTTAAGTTGTAACTCAGCAAGTAGAGCAACATCTGAAGATTACTTTAGTTAAAATTACCTCAGAAAATCACTTCAATTCCCATTAAAAACTTCATGTATGGTTTTGTATTTAAGACTCCATTAAGCATTAAGTATAGTGAGGACTGCCAAACACTGAATAAGAGTAAAGTATGAGACATAAGGAAGGTTCATAAACAGTAGTGTGGGCATTCCAAACATACTGCCTTTCAGATAACAATCATCAGACTCCTTGTGGTAAACTTTAGGGATGAGTGGAAGGATTCTCGCTTACAGGGTTTAGTCTTTTTTTGTTGTTGTTATTGCTCCATTAAGTCTTTATCATCTCAATGTATTTTAATAGATTTCTTTATTGTAAAGATTAAACAAGACAGAAGAATCTCTGTTCTAAAGCTTGGTATAAAAATGAAATGTAGCTGTGAAATACCGCCCTCATATACAATTTCACTAGGATATTGAAAATGTAACTTTCAGTAATAGGTTACCTAGAGCAGGGATTTCAAACTGTGCTCCATGGAGTACAGCTGGCAAGAAGTGAGAAGAAGAGGTGTGTAGAACTGAGGGATATTCCCAGTTCTGCAGCAAAAAGAGCTGTTTAGCACTGTCATTTTTACTGGATTTTGAATAACATTTTGTTTAAACACAAAAGCTTGTAGAAAGTTTGAAAATCACTAATCTATATTATTTCATTTTTCTTGACATCTGAATAAATAAAATATTTTAGGTTTTCTGTTATAGAAGAGAATTAAAGTTCATAAAATTATACTCTCACAAGGAGAATCCTAAAGCAAAGACTCAAATATGCACCTTGGCAAACAATCATCATGTTGCTGTGTGCTATCAAGTCAGTTCCCACTCATAGTGACCCGGTATAGTTTCCAAGGATGGCTGAACATTAGAAAAACAATCAATATAATCCACCACATAAATAAGAAAAAGGAAAAGAACCACATGATCATATCGATTGATACAGAAAAAGCATTTGACAAAATCCAACATCCATTCCTGATAAAAACACTCAACAAAGTAGGAATTGAGGGGAAATTCCTCAACATAATCAAGAGCATATATACAAAACCAACAGCCTACATCAGTCTCAGTGGAGAAAAACTGAAAGCCTTCCCTCTGTGAACAGGAACCAGACAAGGATGCCCCTTGTCACTACTCCTTTTCAATATTGTTCTGGAAGTATTAGCCAGAGCTATATGGCAAGATAGGGAAATTAAAGGCATCCAAATTGGAAAAGAGGAAACAAAACTCTACTTGCAGATGATATGATCCTATACATAGAAAACCCCAAAGACTCAGTAAAAAAAGCTACTAGACATTATTGGAAAATTCAGCAAAGTGGCAGGGTAGAAGATCAACATACAAAAATCAGTTGGATTCCTCTATAGCAACAATGACAGCAGTGAAAAAGACATTAGGAAAGAAATACCAATTAGAATAGCAGCCCAAAGGATGAAATGTTTAGGACTAAATGTAACCGGAGAAACAAAGGACCCATACAAAGAGAATTAAAAGCACTACTACAAGAAACCAAAGGGACTTAGAAAAGTGGAACATATCATGTACCTGGATTGGAAGACTCAAGATCGTGAAAATGCCAGTACTACCCAAAGCAACATACACATAATGCAATCCCAATCCAGATTCCAGTGCCACTCTTCAAAGACATGGAAACGACAATTACAAACTTGATATGTTAAGGAAGGAGACCCAGGATAAGCAAAGCACTGCTCAAGAAGAACAAGGTTCTTCTTCTTGAGCAGTGCTTGCAGTTCGCAAGGTCAGCAGTTTGAAACTACTAGCTGTTCCATGGGAGAAAGATGGGGTTTTCTGCTCCCGTAAAGATTTACAGCCTTGGAAACCCTGTACCGACTCCACGGCACATAAGAAACCAACCAACCAATGGCTAGTGATCGCGAACATTTCTGCATATGTTTGTTGGCTGCCTGGATCTCTTCTTTGGTGAAGTGTCTGTTCATGTCCTGTACCCATTTTTTATTTGAGTTATTTGTCTTTTTCTTGTAGAGGTGCTTAGTTTCCTATATTAGAGGATGCAAATCAAAACAACAATGAGATATCATCTCACACCAGCAATAATAGCAAAGATTTAAAAACTAGAGGACAGTAAGTGTTGGCAAGGATGTGGCGAGACTGGGCTGCTCCTGCATTACTGGTGGGATTGCAAAATGGTCCAACCTCTGTGGAAAGCAGTATGACGCTTCCTCAGAAGGTTGAAATAGAAATACCTTATGATCCAGTAATCCTTCTACTTGGTATTTACCCACAAGAAATACAAGCCATAACTTGAGTAAATATATGCACACCAATGTTCATAGAAGCACTATTTACAATACTAAAAAGATGGAGACAGCCTAAGTGCCCATCAATAGAAGAATGGATAAACAAACTTTGGTACATACACACAATGGAATACTAAGCCTCCTTGCAGAACAAGGAAGCTGTAAGCCACTGTATAACATGGATGAACCTTGAGGACATTATACTGAGTGAAATTATTTAATCACAAAAGGAGAAATACTGCATAGGACCATTATTGTCAAAGAGTAAGGAAAAAACCCACACTAAAAATGGGGAAATATTACATACATATATATATTTGCTGATCACCAGGATGTATGGATGAGATGAGGGGAGGGAGGGAAAAATTGAGCACAGGGTAAGGAATAGAAACAGGATAGCTAGGGGGCAGGGGAGGGAGTGGGGGCGGTGCAATAAACAAGAAGCTGGAGGGGAATGGAAGAACTAGGCTGATGGGAGAACAGTTAGGCAGGTTCGCTGGGCTAAGTGGGACAGAGGTAAATGATGGTGTATGCACAACCTTGGAGCAACAGGGCTCTTGTAAAACAGACACTTGAGGTGGGGAGAAAGGTATAGCCAGAATCATCACTACAGAAAGCTTGAAGTTACTCTTCAGCCTATAACTGATTGGAATACCTTAAAGGGGGCTAAAAGTTGCCCAGTGAAAGAGGCTTCCTATGGAGCCTTTACACTGCACTCTTAAGACCACAGGTGGAATCCAGAACCCCATCCAGAACTGACTGAGGTAGGAAATTTCCACTGGAAAGGAAGAGTGAACAGCCTGGAGCAGCTAGAGGAACAGAAGATACTACGTGAAAGCAAGACCGGCAGGAAAAATCCAAAATAATAATGGCAGTCTGATAGATTACTACAAGAACAAGTAAGCTGTTTGCCCGGGAGCCATCAAGGCAAGTGGTCAGGACCCTTTAGAGCAAACCCCCTTCCAAGACTGAGACTCAAGGGGAATACAAGAGCAGGCATGTGGTCTGGCTGGTGACCATGTTGGTCACCGATAAGGGAAGAGGGGGAAAAAACAGTAATAAAGTTGTGAGCTGAGCTCAACCACATTCGATAGACTCCCATGAACCTGGGTGGAGACCTGGATGGCCAGCAGTATGGCAAGACCCGGGGAATCCTGGGCCCAAGGGCAGTGATATGGCCACAGAGGACTAGAGCAGAGAGTGAGTGTCAGCTGATATGAAGTGAGGGGAGATGCACAAGAACACCCATACTTGCACACAGTACCCACTTGACCTGGCTTCATTGGCTGGATGATCAGAACTTGACTAGAAAAAGAAAGAAGAGGGGAAAAAGAAAAAAACACTAACCTACTACAATTTGATGAACTTTACCTATACGTATGGACTTAGTAGCTAAAAAAATGGAACACATCTTAACAGCAAGGATCATTCCCACCCCCTCAGTACACAGGGCTGACAGGGATGGGCAACATAGATATTGGCTACCCAAAATGGGGAGGCCTATAAAGGCAAGAAGTGACTGGCTTACAAGCTTTCAAGAGGGAACCTAGTTTGAGACGGGGTTGGGAAAGGTAGAGTCACCACTGAATGATTTCCAATCCGTTGGGACCAGGCTGGCAAAAGGAAATGGGGATAAGACTCTGTGGTACAATGGGGAATAATCGCCATTAGGTCTGACTGTGAGGTTAGGAAATATAGAGGTAGATTTTTTTTGACAAAAGGAGGAGAGTGATTGATTTTGCCGCCCAGGACTATCAAGTTAGAAAAGCAGAGAGCGGGACCCTCCCCAGAGAGGCAGTGATGCCAGGAATGGAGAAAGAGAAGCTGATGTGGACAGATGGAGTGGCTGGGAATACTGGATTCAGGGCAGGAGAGGGGCTGTGTGCTGGTGGCCGGGAGGTAGGGGGGCGGGCCTGTGTGGTGTACCCTCTGGGGTTACATAATAATACATGGAGGGGATTGTAATCATTGCAATGAAATGAAATACGATAGGATGAGTGTAAAGCTGATGTTCTCCCCTGAAAACCTCACAATAAAAACTTTTAAAAATGAAAAAGGAATGTATAAAATCATCAAGAGGCATACAGAGCATTTTTCTCTACCAGTGTACCAACAAGAGTCCATTTTGCCTTATTTATTTGTTATGGTCTACATAGTTTAGATTGAATGATTACAGAAAGCAGAACCACAGCACAGTAGTATTCACATCTTAAAAAGCTTATTGAAGATAGCACTAAAGGAAAAGCAAGTAAGCTTTATTTTTCTGTTTAAAGCTTGAGGGACAAATAGTTCGTATGCTTTCATGAGATGGGAAGAGAGAGGAACCAACTGTTTAATTTGGTTATTGTTAACTTAGTTATTGTTGTTGTTAAGTGCCTTCGAGTTGTTTCCAACCCACAGCTACTCTGTATGGAGATTCCAAGGAGCAGCTGGTGAGCCTGAACTGCTGACCTTGTAGTTCAAAGCAACTCTGCAGTCTAGTGCATTAGCCCACAGCACCACACCAAATTCTGACTTACAATGACCCTCTACAGGGTTTCTGAGGTGCAGCTGTGGGCTTGAACAGCCCAACTTACAGTTAACAGTCCAGTGTTTAGCCTATAGCACCATACCAGGACTCCTGTTATCTGATGTTGTTGTTAAGTGCCACAGAGTTGGTTCTGGCTCAGTGACTGTATACGGTTTCTGAGGAGTGGTGGGTGGGTATGAATTGCCCACCTTGAGGTTAGCAGTCCAGTGTTGACCCTATAGTACCATACCAGGACTCCTGTTACTTGCTTTTGTTAGGTGCCATCGAGTCGGTACCAACTCATAGCGACCTTATGCACAGCAGAACGAAACACTGCCTGATCCTGGGCCAACCTCACTACTGTTACCACGCTTGAGTCCATCGATGCTGCCACTTTGCCAATCCAACTTGTTCAGGGGTGTTCCTCTTTTTCTCTGACCCTCCACCTTACCAAACATGATATCCTTCTCCAGCGACTGCTCCCTCCTGACAATATGTCCAAAGTATGAGAGACCAAGTTTGGCCATCTTGGCCTCTAAGGATCAATCTGGCTGCACTTCTTCCAAAATGGATCTATTGATTCTTTTGGCAGCCCATGGTACTTTCAATATTCTCCTACAACACCATATCTCAGAAGCATCAATTCTTCTTCGGTCTTCCTTATTCTCTGTCCAGCTTTCGCATCCATATGAGGTTATTGAAAATCCCATGGCTTAGGTCAGGAGCACCTTAGTCCTCAAGCTGACATCTTTGCTCTTCAACACTTTAAAAAGATCCTGTGCAGCAGATTTGCCTAATGCAATACGTCGTTTGATTTCTTGACTGCTGCTTCCGTGAGCATTGACAGTTGATCCAAGAAGAATGAAGTCCTTGACAACTTCAATCTTTTTTCCATTGATAAGAATGTTGTTTATTGGTCCAGTGGTGAGCATTTTTGTTTTCTTACATTGAGATGTAATCCATACAAATGGCTGTGCTCTTTGATCTTCATCAGTAAGTGTTTCATGTCATTTCTGTATTATTGCAACATGGCAGACAGTATTAGTCCCAATTTAAAAGCCCAAGAAATTCTAGTGCAGGAAGGCTAAAAATAATTTTACCAATATCATACAATACCTACAGGACAGGATCAGGGTAAGAATCGGTTATGCTTAGCTGACATTTATTGACTAGCATGTATCATGCTTTGGTTTAAGAATGTCATATGAATTATATAATTTAATCTTTCCAAGAACCTTACATAGCTGAAACACATACAATTTGTATTTTATAAATTATGACGCTCAGGATACAGAATAGATGTAAAACAGATCCATTTGGTATGAGAGTGTGTCTTAGCCAGAACTCCCCGACTGTCCTCGTGAATCTTGTACAGCCTCCCGTTCGACAAGATCAAACTTTATAATTATGTATTTAACGAGAACTCAAAAACCCAGCCAACTCATAATTAGTTCTCCTAATAACGGGAGTGGCTTAGATGATAGTAAATGACATTCACAAACACTTGTGTTTAGTTTTAGAATGTGTTTCATATTCACTTTATAGAATATAAATGGGATGTTACTAGATGGAGTTCAATAAAAGTTCAAGGAAAACAATTCATTCTGATGAATAGTAAGGAACAGTTAGTAATAGATCTAACTCCCTAATCTGGTCCCTCTGCTTAAAACTGTTTCCTGTTTTCTATTCTTGGAGGAAAAAAGAGAGCTCATCTCTCCTTATAAAGATAAAGCACCAAACTAAATTGAGCTACCTCCCCATCACAATTTTGTTCTTTCTTCCTAGGTCATTAGAAACATCTCCTGGCTTACAAGAGACTTTAAAACAAATGCTATGTCAGTATAGGACTTTCTGGTCTATCCTGCATAATTGTGGTGATTAAATTACTGGATATCAATAGCACACTGTAACCAACCCCCATAAAATGGAAGTGTGGGACTTAAGGGAACGTAAGGAAATAGATAAACACAGAGCTGTTGGCAGGGGAAAGAGTCTCAGTGTTCAACATTAAATAAAGACACATAGCAATCACAAGATGTGATGCAGTAACCTTCTCTCATCCTGTCCAAAGTTAGATAAAAAACAGAGACTAAGGTGCAGTAAAATGTGCTAGACAGCAAGCTGTGGGATCAGGAAATCAAGTGTGAAACAGTTCTGATACTGTAACTAAAGTAAGATAACTATCACATCACTAACACAAGTCCAGAAAGAACCAAGTACCATAGTAAGGGATAGCTGAACTCATTTGAAACTTTAGCATTCAAATATAACAGCTCCTTGTCAAAGAATGAAACACATCACAAGTTTGCCTAGTTTTTTGTTTTGTTTTGTTTCAGGGAAGTGGAATGCTCTCTTAGATTTGAGGTTTTAAACTGTAAATATTTTATATTTTCTTTTTCCTTTCTACTATTATTCATTTTAAATATAAGGATAAACATACTGTTACATTCCCTCCTTCTAGACAAGCTTGGCCACAGAATAAAAATAATACTTAAGTAGCACACCTACCTTATACCTAAAATAAGACTAGCTTCTCGCCTACTCATTTTCTGCTCAAATCCTCCTTTATAGTAGGATGAAAGGCTCTGTACAAGAAAGAGCAAGAAATAATTAGTTCCATGCATGAGGTGCCCGGACCTCAATCCCATCCCATACCTATGTAAGAGTAATGCATTTTACCAGAAGTCAACTTGAAATTGTGGGAAGAAAAAAGCCCAAAACAATTGTTCTTTTCAGAAAAATATGACTGAGATGAATACTTTAAAAGCATTAAAAAAAATTTTTTTTTCATTTCAAAATACATTAATTTTTCTACACTGAGATGTAACTGAAGGAACAAAAGAAATTTCTAGAAGCAAAATGCCTGAACATTTTCTAAGTTCTGCAGTAATTTTCTCACTGCATTAAGCTTGACTGAGTTGCTGAATGTTGTCATGGCTAACTTCTGTGTCCCTACCAAACCAGCCGACAGGGAGAGGAAAGGGATCCACAAAGTGGGGAGAGGAAGTCAGACCAGAGAAGCAGGGCAGAGAGGAGAAAACGTGACCGGACAGTCAATGTGGCTGGAGAAGCATCAACAAGGAAGAGACAGGCATTCGAGGAGTAACGAGGGCTAGACTACAGGGCTTTGTGAACCCTGGAAGGAATCTAGTGAGAGGAGAACTAGAGTCCTGATTTTGTTTTGAAAGATTAATCTGTGTACTATGTGGAGGCCAGAGAGAAAGAAGTGAGCTCAGTGAGGAAGACGTAACAACAGCACAAGAATTCTTCAATTTTGTCATCACTGGCTTTAGTGGTTGGTGCATAAATTTGAATAATAGTGGTATTAACTAGTCTTCCTTGTTATTGTTGTTGTTAAGTGCCATGGAGTTGGTTCCAACCCATAGTGACTCTGTATAGGGTTTCTGAGGAGCAACTGGTGAGCTTGAATTTCCAACCTTGTGGTTCAAACACACGTTGCTGTCTAGTGCATTAACCCACAGTGCTACACCAGGACTCTGATCTTCCTTGTAGGCATTTGGATACTATCCTATCACAGACAGCACTGTACCGCATGACTAATCTTGATAAATTCTTTTTGGTGATGATTGTGACATCATTCCTCTTTTATTTGTCATTCCCGGCATAGTAAACTATATGGTTGTCAGATTCAAAACTGCCAATACCAGTCAATTTCAGCTCACTAATGCCTATGATATCAATGTTTATATGTTCCATATCATTTTTTACAATTTCCAATTTTCCTAGATTCATACTTCGTACATTCCATGTTCAGATTATTAATGGATTTTTATAGCTGCTTCTCTACAGTTTTGCCCATAGAAACCTTCCAAATTTCAATTTGAGGCTTGAGTTTTTTCTTCAGTTCTCTCAGCTTGAGAAATGCTGAATGTATTCTTTTTTGATTTTTTAACTCCAGGTCTTTACACATTTCATTTTGATATTTGACTTTCTATTCTTGAGCTGACCTTTGACATTTTCTATTCTTTACCTCTTCATTTCTTCCATTTGCTTTGGCATCTCTATGCTGGAGAGCAAGTTTCAGAGTCTCTTCTAACATCCATTTTGGTCTTTTTTTTTATCTTCTTAATAACTTTTTGCTTTCTGCCTGTATGATGTTCTTGATGTTATCCCACAACTCATCTGGTCTTCGGTTTTTAGTGTCTAATACATCAAATCTGTTCTTAAGATGATTTGTACATTCAGGTGAGATATGTTCAAGGTTATACTTTTGTGGACTTGTTTTAATTTTCTTCAGCCTTAGCCTGAACTTGCATAAGAGCAATTGGTTGTCTGTTCCACCATCTGCCCCTGGCCTTCTTTTGACTGATGATATGGTGTGTTTCCGCCATCTCTTTTCACAGATGTAGTCAATTTTATTTCTGTGTATTCCATCTGGTAAGGTCCAGGTGTGTAGTAGTCTTTTATGTTGTTTAAAAAAGTTATTTGCAATGAAAAAGTCATTGGTTTTGCAAAATTCTATAATACAATTTTCAGCATCATCTCGTTATAACCCTGGCCAAATTCTCCAACTACTGACTCTCTTGTTTCCAATCACCAGCAATTATCAATACATCTTGATTAATTGCATCTTTTATCAATTTCAGACTGAAGAAGTTGGTTGTTGTTCTTGTTAGGTGCCACCGAGTAGGTACCGACTCATAGAGACCTTATGAACAGCAGAACAAAACACTGCCTGGTTTGGGGCCAACCTCACTACTGTTGCCATGCTTGAGTCCATCGATGCTGCTACTTGGCCCATCCATCTTGTTGGGGTATTCTTAAAAAAAAAAAAAAAAGTTGGTAGGATTCTTCAATTTCATCATCACTGGCTTTAGTGGTTGGTGCGTAAATTTGAATAATAGTGTTACTTCAAGACAAATCTTGAAATGTTCTTTTTGATGGAAGGATGTGACGCCATTCCTCTTCAATTTGTCATATCCGGCATAGTAAACTTGGCGATTGTCAGATTCAAAATGGCAAATACCAGTCTATTTCAGTTGATTAATACCTAGGATGGAGTCCTGGTATGGTACTGTGGGTTAATGCACTGGACTCTAAAGTAGGTTTGAATTACAAGGTCAGTGGTTCAAGCTCACCAGCTGATCCGTGGAAACCCTATACAGGGTCACTGTGGGTCGGAACCAACTCGACAGCACTTAATAACTACCATAATACCTAGGCTATTGATGTTTATGCATTCCATTTCATTTTTGATAATTTCCAGTTTTCCTAGATTCATCCTTCATACAATCCATGTTCCGATTATTAATGGATGTTTACAGTTGCTTCTCCTCATTTTGAGTTCTGCCTATCTGCAAATGAGGGTCCGAATGGCTTTATTCTATTGTCGTCATCATGGTCAACTCTACTCTGAGGAGGCAGCTCTTCCTCAGTTTATTTTGAGTGCCTTCCAACCTAAGGGGCTCATTATCCAGCTCTGTATCTAACAATATTCTGGTGACAGTATTCCACTGCTATTCATAAGGTTTTGAGTGACTAAATATTCATCAGTAGTCCATCTCTCCTTCTTCCTAGTCTGTTAGTCTGGAAACTCAACTGAAACCTGTCCACCATGACCCTGCTGGTATTTCAAATACAGGTGGAATAGCTTCCAGCATCACAGCCACACACAATATGACAAGCTGATAGACAAGTGGTAGCACTTACTGTGTAGGGAAGGATTAGTTCATTGTTTATTGTGGATAATGGATATTGGTTTTAGACACAGCAAGTTTGAAATATCTATTAAATATCTAAGAGAAGAAAAAAGCTTACCTAAAGATAACATTGAGGAATCATCAGTGTATACACAGATAGTATTTACATCATAGAAAATAAAGACAGACAAAAGCCCAAGTTATGAGTCCTTGTCATTGTTGTTGTTGAGTGCCATGGAGTTGGTTCCAACTCACAGCACTTCTGCACAAGGTTTCTGAGCAGCCCAGAGAACCCCAAACCAAGCCCACTGTCATCCAGTTGACTCTGACTCATGGATGCCTTATAGGACAGAGTAGACCTGCCCAATAGAGTTCCTAATATTGTCATTTTCATGGCAGTAGACTGCCACATGTTTCTCCCTCAGAGCACTGAGTGGATTCAAATCATCAATCTTTTGGTTAGCAGCTGAGCACGTAACCACTGTGCCACCAGAGCTCCTCATTGCAAGGTCTGGTGGCGTAGAAATGGAGGGGAATCAGGAAAGGAGATTAAGAATGCCTTAGCGATCAAGTACAATGTGAACTGAGAACTGATGCTGGTAACAGGGACTTTGACAAGAGCTGAGGGGTCAGGACCAGAGTGTGATCAGAGTGGGTAAAGAGGTAACAAGAAGAAACCATTACACGAGCTTCAACAATCGGAACTCTGGGATGCCACACCAAGAGGGTCAGCACAGGAACAATGGGACTTTTCAAAGTTCCCCAACGCTGAGCTTCTGTCAAGGGTGGTAGAGAAGCTTGGGAACAGATAAGTCTGATGGTTGATGAGGATGATGAACATAATTAATGTCACTAAATTGTAAGTGTGAAGATACTTGAAACCGCAAATGCATTATTACCTACATATTTACCATAGTTTAAAAAAAAGACAGTGAGGAAAAACAAAACAAAAAAGAAATGACAAGAAGAGAAAAACGGGAGATAGCAAGTAAAGATGCCTCTTTTCAGAAAAAATAGGATGTGGGAACTTAATGCTTAAAAGGGAAAACAATGATTACATGCATACATGGTTCTAAAAACTGAACCCATATTTTTGGAACAAAATAAAGTGTGTTTTTGTTGTTTAGTGCCGTCAAGTCGGTTCTAACCCATAGCAACCCTGTATGGAGTTTCCAAGGAGCAACTGGTGAGCTTGAATCACCACCAACCTTGCAATTCAAACCGACCTTGCAGTCCAGCGCATTAACCCACAGTGCAATGCATAAAACAAAATCTCAAAGAAAGTAAAAGCATGAAAGTGCTATTTTGGGGTGTAAAGACTGAGTGATTTTTTTCTTTATACTTAATTTTACTTTCTAAACCTTCAACAATGAACACATTGTTGTGCATTAATTTAAAAAAAGAAGGAACAGATCTAAGAAACCAAACACATTATCAGCACTTACAACACAAGTTCCAGAGAGCCAAGTTTAGTCATTTATGTATGCAGTTCTGTCTAAACAGCTTGATGTAAAAGTCTGCTTGGTAACAATCATTCCACAGCATTTCTGAACCTACTATATGCCACGTACTTTTCAAATGGCACAGATCAAATTATGTTCTTCCCTATAGGAAGAGGATGTACTATACCAGGTTTTAATTTCCAACAACCTAGTCAGAAATGAAAATAAAACAAAACAAAGCAACTCCACAATTTGTGAACCACATTGTGTAAGCACATAATATGCTAACTTGGAGGATATAGTTCTGATCTGTCTTAGTATGTTGTTGTTGATAGGTGCTACAGATTCGTTTGCAACCCATTTAGTGACCCTATGTACAAAACGAAACTCCACCTGGTCCTGTGCCATACTTACAAGTCAGTCCTGCTACATTGGAGTCCACTGCTGTGGTCACCGTGCCAATCTATCTCATTGGTGTCTCCCTCTTTTTTGCTGTCCTCAACTTTACCAAGCATGATGTCCTTCTTCAGCGACTGGTCCCTCCTGAGAATATGTCCAAAGTATGAGAGACGAAATCTGGTCATCTTGGTGTCTAAGGAGAATTCTGGTTGTACGTCTTTCAACACAATCCAGGGTACCTTTAAAATTCTTCTCCAACACCATAACTCAAATGTATCAATTCTTCTACAGTCTTCCTTATTCACTATCCAACTTTCACATACATATGAGGCTATTTAAAAGACCTTGGCTCTGATGAGGCACACTCTGGTCCTCAAACTGACATCTTTGATCTTCAACACTTTAAAGAGGTCTGGTGCAGTATATGTATCTAATGCAATGCGCCTCATTTGACTTCTTCACATTTACTTTCATGAGTGTTGATGGTGGATCCAGGCAAAATGAATTCTTTGACAACTTCATTCATTTCTCCATTTATCATGATGTTATGTATTGCTCTAGTGGTGAGGAATTTTGTTTTCTTTACATTGAGGTGCAACCCATACTGAAGGCTGTGGTCTTTGATCTCTATCAGTAAGTCCAGCAAGCAAGGTTGTATGGTCTGAACATCACAGCTTGTTAATGAGTCTTCCTCCAATCCTGATGCCACATTCTTCTTCATATATCCAGCTTCTCAGATTATTTGTTCAACGTAGAGATTGAATAAGTGTGGTGAAAGAATACAACCCTGGTGTACACCTTTCCTAACTTTAGACCATTCAGTGTCCCTTGTTCTTTTCAATCAACTGACTTTTAGACTGTGCACAGGTTCCTCATGAGCACAATTAAGTGTTCTAGAATATTCATTCTCCACAATGTTGTCTGTAGCTTGTCATGACCCACAAAGTCAAGAGACTTTGCATATTCAATAAAGCACAGGTAAACATCTTTCTGGTATTCTGTACTTTCAGCCAAGATCTATCTAACACCAGCAGTGATATCCCTCATTCCATATCCTCATCTGAATCCAGCTTCAACCTCTGGCAGTTCCGTGTCAATGTACTGTTGCAGCCAGTTTTGAATTATCTTTAGCAAAATTTTACTTGCATGGGATATTAATGATATTGTCCAATGATTTCTGCATTCCGTTGGGTCATCTCTCTTTTGAATGGGTACAAATATGGATTGCTTTCGATCAGTTGGCCAGGTAGCTGCCTTCCAAATTTCTTGGTCTAGATGAGTTGAGTGCCTCTAGTGCTGCATCAACTTGTTGAAAGGTTTCAATTTGTATTCCGTTGATTCCCAGAGCCTTGTTCTTTACCACTGCCCAATGAGATGGATGGGCACAGTGGCAGCAGCAGAGTGCTGAAGCATAACAATTGTGAGGATGGCGCAGGGCCAGGCAGCATTTAGTTATGTTGTGCATAAGGTTGGTAAGAGTCAGTCAACTTGATGGCATCTCACAACAACATGAGTCTTTATTTATTTTGCTGTTGTTAAGTGTCATCGAATTGATTCTGACTCATACCAACACTGTACAGGATTTGAACCATTGACCCTGAAGTTAGCCATTCAGTTCTTATCCTACAATGCCACACCAGGACCCCATTATTCACCTTGTTGTTGTTGTTAAGTGCTAGCAAGTTGGTTCCAACCCATAGTGACCCTGTATAGGGTTTCCAAGGAGCGGCTGGTGAGCTTCAACCACCGACTTTGCAGTTCCAAATGGTTTTGCAGTCTGGTGCATTAACACACAGCACCACACCAGGACTCCCATTATTCACCTTAGAAAATGCCAAAATTTTGAACTTTCAGCATAATAAGAAAGATAAATTGGTTATGTTTCATGAATGGCTATTTTCACTACAGTAACAATGCTCATTAACCTGAAAAGCAAGTACTGTAACTGAGCAGTTTTGTCTCTGCAGAAAAGGAATCTTAGAAATGTCTAATTAAAATCTAGTCTCTGGAAGAAGCTCAAACCCTAAAATACTGACCTACTTACATGAAAGTCCATCTGTGCCTATGTAGGCATCACAACTGTCCTGAGAGAACTGTATCTCTCTGAGGACAGAACTTTCGTATTTGGGGGCTATCTATAGATGACAAATAGAAAACAATAAAATTGCTCATTTCACTTACTAATACAAGAGGGCTTCAAAAAGTTCATGTAAAAATGGAATTATAAGACAATGGAATTTTTCCATAAACTTTTTGAAGCCCCCTCATGTATTTTTGCTTTTCTACTATGGGTCGGAACCGACTCGATGGCACATAACAACAACAACAACAGGGAAAAAAATAACAACAGCTGATTCTGAATCATAGCCACCCAATACAGGGTTTCTGAGGCTGTACGTTTTTATAGGAAAAGACAGCTTCATCTTTTCCTGCAAAGTGGTTGGTGGATTTGAACTGTCATCTTGGGGTTAGCAGTCCAGCGCTTATTCCCTAGTGCATAATATTAAATAGAACAAAACTGTCATCACAAAATTTTAATCTTTTATTCTGTTTAAATGAGTATCTGTGTCAAGAGCAAGCACCTTTCCCCCCCCAACGCTATTAAATGAAATGCAATTAAAAGGCCCTTCTAGACTTACCAATAATCTATCTGTATTACCATATGTCAGAGTACATGGACATAAAGCAGAGCAGACCATTATCTGAAAACACTGAAAGGAGGGCAGGGGCCTATTCTAGGGAGAAACTCTATCATAAATATGAGGGCCTTCAAAAAAAGTCATGGAAACTTTTCATTATCTTTCAATTCCATTTTTTCATGAACTTTTTGAAGCACCTTATACATGAAGAAGGTAAGTTATCTATTGTTTTCTGACAGAGTTTGCAAGAAGAAAAACAGTAGGATTCCACTAGTTTTATGCTACTGGCCATTTGAAACACACCCTGTACCCTTTTACTTTATTATTCTATTCCTATAGGATGTGAAAAACTGCAGTAACAAAAGGACTGTCCTTTAAAATTAGCATTGACTGTTAAAAAACAAAAGCAGACCCACTGCCATCCAGTCAACTGTCATTCACAGCAACCTTGTGTCAAGTTTCCAAGCATCTGTTGAGTTTGAACCGTCAACTTTATGGTTAGCAGTTCAGTGCAGACCCTACAGAGTCACACCAGGACTCCACAACAACCCTACAGGACAGAGTAAAACTGTTCTAAAAGGTTTCTATGGCTGTGATCTTTATGAACGCAGCAAGAGGGTTAGAACTTCTGACCTTTCAGGTAGCAGGTACGAATTTAACCACCATGCCACCAAGGCTCCTTTAACTGCTATCCCCAAACCCACCGCTGTCCAGTGAATTCTTCTGACTTACAGCAACTCTACAGTGACCCTGTGGTCCCAAGAAATAACTCAACTTTAATAAAAAGTCTTTTAGATAACCAGAAAAGGATGACTGTATTTTTGCAAAAATAATACATATTATAGGACTCTTTGCAAACCGTGGAGTCACCCTTGAGCTTTCCATTAATATGTGTTATATGCACAGGCACTTCTTATGCAAAAATAAAGAATATCATTCTGAAACTTACTATCTGTAATAAAAATCGATTTGATTTATAAAGCCGCAGAAAGGTGATTTTCCCAATTAGTATTATTTCCATTAATTTCACTTGAAAATAAAGCTGGTAGAGTCCAATTAAAAAAAAAAAATTATACTCACATAAAAGGACAAACTGACAAAAAGGCAAAACCCTAAGAGAAGATGATTGGCTCATTTTCCCCCCAGAAACAAAACAAAGAGATAATTAAACAATAGCCAAGTCAATAACTATACATGAATATATTAACAAGCAAGCAAAATAATACTGGTTCAAACAGCAGACTGACTCACAAAGGTCTTTTGGTTTCCAAAGTGCTTTTGAAATGAGAGAACAATATATTCTAAGCAAGAAAAATTAATACTAGGCCCAGAGAACAAGAAATGGAACAGGTAGCAGATAAGTTTTTAAGAAATCCTAGACAATTGAAAACAGTTAAGAGTGGACTTAGAGAAACACTACAGTAGCTCTAAACACCAGATGAAAGAAGCCCTCCCACAGAAACCAAGAAGAAAACTCTAAATTTACTATCAAGGTAATTAATTAAACCAAAAAAGCTGAGCTAGATCATCCCTACGCCAATAATATAGAGTACAAGGAGAGGCCAACCACCTGCCACCTTTGCCCTTAGGTTAAGAGTTGTAGGTCTCAGGTGCACATTAATTGCAGGTGCTGGAGACAGATATAAGCATTGGGAAATACCAGTAGATCCTATTTCAGAATTCAGAAAAGTCAGAGGTAGGAGAGAGAATGACAATGGCAAAGTGCAGAATATACACAGTATCCAACCTCTACTGAATTTCAGGGGTCCATTAAGTTGGCGATTCAAATCCACCCACCACTCTTTGGAACCCCTTCACAGGGTCGCTATGAATCGTAACCAACTCAATGGCACTTAACAAGTCTGCCCTATATGCCATGCTTTGTAGGACAGGCCTGATGGCATAATATGCCTATGCATGCACTGTTGCTGTTGTTAGGTTCTGTTGAGGCAGTTCCAACCCACAGCAATTCCGTGCAAAACAGAACCAAAGATAGCCCGTTGCTGCACCATCCTCACAACTGTTACACTTGAGCCCGTTGCTGTGGCACTGTACTCATTCAGCTCTTTGGGAGTTTTCCTCTTTTTCGCTGACCCTCCACTTTACCAAACATGATATCCTTTCTCCAAGGACCTGTCTGAAGAATAAGAGATGAAGTCTCGCCATTCTGGCTTCTAAGGATCATTCTGACTGTACTGCTTTCAACACAGGATTTGTTTGTTCTTCTGGCAGTGTATGGTACTTTAGTATTCCTCCAACACCATCACTCTAATGCATCAATTCTTCTTCGGTCTTCCTTATTCAGTGTCCAAACTTTCACATGCATATGAGGCTACTGAAAATACCATGGCTTGGGTCAGGTGCACCTCAGTCCTCAAACTGACATCTTTACTCTTTAACACTTTAAAATGATCTTATGCACCAGATTTGCCTAATCTAATTCATTTGGTTTCTTGCCTGCTGCTTACATGAGTGTCAACAGTTAACATATTCCTAACCTGATATTAACCCATTCAAGTAAATTATTTAAGCAACCCTACACAACTGCTAAGGAGCTCTGGTAGTGTAGT
This sequence comes from Chrysochloris asiatica, assembly GCF_000296735.1. Taxonomy (NCBI): domain Eukaryota; kingdom Metazoa; phylum Chordata; class Mammalia; order Afrosoricida; family Chrysochloridae; genus Chrysochloris; species Chrysochloris asiatica. The sequence goes on along the minus strand of NW_006408540.1, from coordinate 16,527,937 downwards.
GGTTACAGATAGAGCTGTGAACCGCAAGGTCAGCAGTTCAAAACCACCAGCTGTTCTGTGGGAGAAGGATGAGGTTTTCTGCTCCTGTAAAGATTTACAGCCTAGGAAACACTATACAGGGTCATTGTGAGTTGGAACTGACTCCACAGCACATAACCACCAACCACCACCCAGCCAGCTGGGAGTCCTGGTGTGGCGCTGTGGGATACAGTGCTGGACCGCAAGGTCGGTTTGAACCACAAGGTTGGCATTTCACATTCACCAGACACTCCTTGGAAACCCCATACAAGGTCACTGGGAGTCAGAATCAACTCAATGGCATTTACTAACATCAACACCCAAGTGCTAACGGTAAAACCAAGAGCACCATTTACATGAATCAATCTAGTTCTCATGAGTATAAACCAACAACCTAGCATCATCAAACATCTGAAAACTTAAAATCATGGAAATAAACAAGATGAGCAACTATTAAAAAAGTGATAAAGCAGGAAGCAGGAGAGAATCTGACAAAATTTTCATTAGTGTCTAGAAACATTTAAAGGCTATTGTGTCCATAAAAGAACAGATTGCTATGACAATAAACAATTTTTTTGAAATTAAAAACTGACTGATGCAAAAAGTCAGTATATGACGAAGCAGTAAAACAGTCTTGTTAAAACTAACCTGGTGATCTGAAAAATGAACTCTGGAAATAGTGCACAATGTAGAGTAAGAGATAGAAAATAAGCAATAAAATGTTAAGAGACATAGAGGATAAACTCAGAAGTCCAAGGTTTCACAAATTGAAGTCTCAGAAGCAGAGATGCTACTGCCACGAAGAAGTAACTAAGGAAAAGCTCTAAGTCTTATAGAACAAAGGATACAATTTTCAAACAGGGGTCATGAAGCATTCTTCTGAAATTTCAGAACATAAATAATGAAGAAAGTAATAAATCTCCCAGATATCTAAAGCAAAGTCAAAAACATAAACAATAACATGGAAATTCTAAAACAGTAGGTTGTTTATACAGGAATAACACCAGAAAAGATGGCTGTGAATATGCAGAGAAGTGGGGGCCCAGACACTGAGTTCCTTAGGCTCAGCAGAAAAGTCTCTACTCTGTTCACACTGTGCTCCACCAGACTCCAAGGAGTCAGCAACAAACAATTAGCAGTGAGAGCAAAATAGATTGTTTGTTAGAAGAACTTAAGCCATCTATGCATTCCACATGAAAAATTACTCTAGGCAATATCCCAGCAAAATAAAAATGGAATATAAGAAAGCTGAGATGTAAAAACAAAAAGATGCTAAGAGTTAGAAATAAACTTGTTGTTTTTGTAAATGAAGATAGATTAGAACTTGAGTCATGAACATTCTTTTTTGAGCAACAGCGATTTAGTGAGAGATTCACAGTGCCTGTCACTTGTAAGCATCTGTAAAGACATAAATAATACTGATTTGAAGAACTATTTCCACCCTTGTTACTCACTTCAGACCCTCATCATCCATCACCTGGGCTATCTCAAGACCATCTTAAACTGGCATCACAGCTTCTATCTTTGTTCACTCTAGTTATCGCCTGGGCCTGGTGTGACACATCAGGTAAGGAACTGGACTGCTAACTACAAGGCTGGAATTTCAAACCCACCAGCTACTCCTCAGAAATCCTACATAGCACAGCTATGAATTAGAACTGATAACAACAATAACCACAGTTATGCCCTACTACATAGCAGACAGTTCATCTAAAATGTGAATCACATTGCTTCCTTTCTCAAAATCCTCCCACGACTTCCCATCAGACCATTAGGTCCTATCTGATTTGGCCCAACTGATCACTACTCCTTTTGAACTCTCTCCACTGGAGTTAGTTATTCCTGAACATGCTGTACTCATTTCTACTACAACACCACACCAGGACTATAAGTGATAGAGGGCAATGTCTTTGTCTTGTCCATGACTATATCCCACTGTCTACAATGCCTGACATGCCAATGGTGCTGTTAAAATTTACAGAATTAATTCTGAAACCTATCAATATTTTAGTCATACAAGGGTGTGGAGAGTCTAGAACCCTCTTACACTGTTAATGGGACTTTAAAATGGTACAACCAATGTAGAAAACAGTATGGAAATTTCTCTAAAAGTTTGGAATAGAAATACCGTATGAGCCAGCAACCCTCTACTTGGTATAGATACTCAAGAAATACGAGCCGTGACATGAATAGATCCATGCACACCCATGTTCACTGCAGCACTATTCACAATAGCACACAGTAGGAGACAGCCTACCTGCCCATCACTGGATGAATAGATTAACAAACTGTGGTACATACACACAATGGAAATACTAGAGAATAAAGATGAATCTGCAAAACACCTCATACTCTGGAAGAACCTGAGCTAAGTGGAATTAGTCAATAACAAAACGACAAATACTGTATGTGACCACTGCTATAAAAACCAAGAAAAGATTTAAAAGAAACAGTCTTTGATGGTTACCAAGGATGGGAAGGAAGGGAGAGTAATTTACTGGCTAGAAGGTTGTTGCATCGAGTAAGTTCCAACTAACTCATAGTGACCCTATACGGAGTACTCGAGGCTGTAAATCCTTGCAGGCCAGAGCATAAAGCCTGATGATACATGGTAATTTGAGTGAAGAGGAAGGTAATATACAAGACAAATGATGAAGGCAGGGGAAGACACAGGGAAGAGTGCAAGAGTTAAAAGGAATATAAGTCAATACTGTTATACATATATATATACACATATAATGATGTCCTGGTTGTGGTGCTGTGGGTTAATGTGCTTGACTGCAAAGTCTGTTTGAGCCACAAAGCTGCTGGCTCAAGCTCATCAGCAGTTCCTCAGAAACCCTATACAGGGTTACTACAGAACCGACTTGATGGCACTTAACAACGACATACATACATATAAATGAAACGAAGTATATGGAATAACAGTGATACACAGGTTGAGCAGGTGTGGATGGGAGACTGGGAGTCCACCCACAAATATATAAAGGTTTGACAGAGGATATATGCACATGGGTATTTTGCTATAAATGTATCTAAGAATGAAAACTTTGAGGGAATGAGTTGCTAGGTCTGGAGGCTGGAGACCATCGTCTGGGGGAACATAGTAGTCAGTTGGCATAACATAGCCCACAAAGACAATGTTCGACATCCTACTGCTATAAGCAGTGACTCACAGTAAGAGATTTAGAAAAATCCAAGACATTTTCTTTTCTTTTTAAATTTAAAAGACAGATCTTTATTCAGATTAGAATGTCTCTTACATTTGGAGGGATAGACTCCTTTGTCTGAGTCTTTTTTAGAAAAAACTTTTTATTGTGGTTTCAGTGAAAGTTTACAGAGTAAACTAGTTTTCTGTTCAATAAACGACTTATACACACCTTGTTTTATGACACTGATGACAGTCCTCACAATCCCCCCCTCCTCCCTGTGCTGTCCACTTCCACTCAGGCAGAGTTACTGTTAAATATGGCCTATAAATAAATAAAAATCAAAATAGTTCTCCCGCTAAAATCACGTCTAACTTACAGGGTTTGAAATCTTCTTTGCCGTTTCTGTGATGACATGTTCTAGAGGTTTCCAGATCTGAAATGCATAGCGACCTAAATCATAAAATGAATAAAAGAAAACATGTTTTCTATAACCAAAGCCACATCAACAACCTTGAGGTGAATACTAAGGTATTTACTAATCATTTATACAGGCTATTTTTCTAAGACTTATGATTTATTGAATGTACACAGGATTTCATCATCAGTGCTATTTTGTGTGTCAAGTTCTAGTACAGAATCGCTCAATTAGAAATTATGGATGCTTATGTGTAGTATCTAACATTTACACAATGTTTTACAACATAAGAGATGACTTTCTAGTACTTTTTCACAACTATTGATAAAGTCCCTTTACTTACAAAGATATTTATAATCTAAAATAATTATATCATGATATCACTTTGGTATAATGGGAAAATAAATATTGTTTAACATCTTTACAATATAGAATAGAAGGGATTATCAATGGAGTTATCTTTAAAGTAAAAATGAAACTACATAGGAAATATTTACCAAATAGCCTTCCTTACTCATTTCGCTCACACTCGCTACACATTAATTTTAGTGCTTTCTTCTCATAGATAGTGCAAGATTTAAAAATCCCCTGATTCTTGACAACTATGAATCAATAGCAAAATAGGTCCTAAATTGTTTTGGGAGCATAAAACATGAATGAAATTATATGATCTGGGTAACTGACCTTTTTGCACCTTAATCAGAATGTCTGCCTACTACAGAGTGATCATGAATGTCTCTTTTTCCAAAAGTCTTCCTAGAAAACTAGTACAGAACACTACAGATTTTAATTCAATTTCTAGCCATAAGCTTATTTGCAAATCAATTAAAATTTCTATTGTGAAAGCTGAACTACACAGATCTTTTACCTGCCTGATTATACTGTTACTCCTTTGCAAATGTCATGTATTAGAGTTAACAACAGGATCCCGGAAATAGGAAAAAGTGAAGTAACCAAAAAAGGATGAAATTAAAAACTCTTGAGATCCAAAACATTAATGAAGTAAAATTAAATGAAGCTGAGTCCTAACTGGCCCAAATCTTTTATCATATAAATGTATCCGTCATTTGGTTTTACAATAGTAAAAAATGTAGCTTTTCAATTACCTCAAATGTCTTCAATATTAAAATTAGGCAGTTAACTGACCTTCAGTCCCAGAGGGGAAAGAAGTAGAAGGCTAGAAGAAGTGACATCTTCAGGCTTAATTTAACCATAAAGCAGAAGGCCTAGGTCCAACAAGTCCACGTATACGTTCTCCTATATACTAGTATTGAATTGTTGTTGGTTCTGGAAGAATTCTGCCTTTTAATATTTGAATTTCTAATAGCTATGCCTCTACTGGAGTCCTGGTATGGTGCTGCAGGATAATGCACTGGACCGCAAGGTCAGTTTGAACCACAAGGTTGGCAGTTCAAACCCACTTGCCACTCTTCCAAAATCCTATACAGGGTCACCATGAGTCGGAACTAACTCAATGGCACTAACAACAATGATGTTTCTTCTATATTATCCTATAATAACTAAAACTAGAATTGTCTTATATTTAAGGACAAATTTATCAGAGTGTTTTTTTCTAGAAATGACAGTCTTGTTATGAATCTTCAGTCGGTTAACTATAGTTATTTAATGAGACACTATGACGGAAGATCAAGGAAATCTGAACCATTGACCGTCTTGATTTAAAAATTCTTATTGTTGAAAGTTCATTAAATAAAAATGTAAAACCAAGCAAATAAATAAAAATGGCTTTGCTGTTCCATTTCCTACTGGATCTTACTAAAAGCTATATAAACAGAATGGAATGGAACGCGGTAGTGGTGGCTATGTGCCATGGAGTCGGTTCCGATTCATAGAGACCCAGTATAGGGTTTCCGAGGCTGTACGTCTTTACGAGAGCGGAAAGCCTCATCTTTTTCTTGCTGAGCGGCTGGTAGATTCGAACTGCTGATCTTTATATTAGCAGCTAATCTTGTAATCTACTACGCTAGCAGAGCTCCTTGGAATGTAATATGTTGTTGTTGAGTGCGATCGTGTCAATTCTGACCCATAGCGACCCTGTATAGAGTTTCCAAGGAGCAGTTGGTGAGCTTGAACCACCAACCTTGCAGTTCAAACGACTTTGCAGTTTGACACATTAGCCCACTGCACCACACCAGTATAGCTCCACCTAAAAGAGATTCAATTAACCAGGTCAAATCCATGGAACTTAGAAACACAAATGGTAAAACAAAAACAAAATAAATCTTTCATAGGGAAATGCTCTCAGAGTATTATTTAATTGGGGAAAGCTATGTAATTGAAACAGGAGCCCTGGTAGCAGAGTAGATTATAAGCTGAACTGCTAACTGCCAATGGTTTGAATCTACCAGTCACTTCAAGAAGAATAAGAAGGCTTTCTGCTCCCAGACAGCCGCAGTAACCCTACACAGGGTCACTAGGAGTTGGATTTGACTCAGTGGCATACAACCATCACAATGTAATTTAAAACTATAAACTAATGCCCAAAACAGAAAACAGTTTTCCTTTGAATCTTTATAATTATGCTTTTGAAAAAGGTAATTAAGTCAGTGAAAGACAATCTCCTGGGTTTATCAAAGAAATTATCCAAAATGCGAAAAGATGAAGTACTAAATATAGAGAAAAGCTATGCTCATCAGAAAGGACAACTCAGAAAATGTATAGCCCCATCTGCAAGAAAAAATAAATATGGGAGAAAAAGCCTCAGATCATTTATATTGCTTCAATTACAGAGTTTCATATACTACACTATAACTCAAACTTAAAAAAAAAAAAAAAAAAAGTGCCAGGAAGATCAACTATGATTGGAACTAGTTTCCTAGCTTATCCATCATTAATTCTCTGCACTACAAACTTTATCCAGATTTTGCTTTACTGACAAATGTTCAGTGACTATAAATAGTAGAAAAAATGGTAATGCATAATGTCTTAAAACCAAAAACCTTAGCAAACTAAGGGTCTGCACATGAATCACCCTGAAAGCTATTTGGAAATGTTTCTCCTGCAACAGTTATTGATATGCATTATAGATTGAACTGTGTTCCCCAAATGTATGTGTTCTAAATCCTAACCTCTATGCCTGTAGTTATAATGCCATTTAGAAATGAGTTGTCTGTTAGATTAATTACAAAGGGTTAGGGTAGGGTGTGTCTTAATCTCTTTTGAGATACAAACAAGATTAAACATGCAAGCAAAAGAATCAGAGATGGAGAAAGATTGACGTTAAGCCACATGGAGACCTTCAAGGGACCAGGAAACAGAAGCTAAGGGGACAAGGACCTTCCTGAGAGCTGACACAGAGAGAAAGTCTTCCCTAGATCCAGCACGCTGAATTTGGACTTCTATCCTCCGAAAGCTGGACAGTGAATAAGGAAGACCGTAAAAGTCTTAACGCATTTGAGTTATGGTATTAGAGGAGGATATTGAAAAGTGCCATGGGCTGACAAAAGAACCAACAGATCTGTGTTGTAAGAAGCGCAACCAGAGTGCTCCTTGAGGGCCAAGATGGCCAAACTTCGGCTCTCATACTTCGGACGTATTGTCAGGAGGGATCAGTCACTGGAGAAGGATATCATGTTTGCTAAGGCGAAAGGTCAGAGAAAAAGAGGAAGACCCCCAGCGACATGGATTGGCAATATGGCAGCATCAATGGGTTCAAGTGTGTCAACAAGTGTGAGGTTGACCCAGGATCGGGCAGTGTTTTGTTCTGTTGTGCATAGGGTGGCTATGAGTCAGTACCGACTCGATGGCACCTAACAGCAACAACGATCCTAACTGTGAGAAAAGACATTTGTTTGTTAGAATACGCACTTGGGGCATTTCTGAGACAGCAGCACTAGATAACTAAGACAATTGTTTTTGTTGTTGTTAAGTGCCATCGAGTCAGGATCCGACTCATAGCGACCCAGTACAGGGTTTCCAACTAGCAGCTGGTGAGCTAGAACCACCGGCTTTAACAGCCCATGCCGACGTTGCAATTTACCGCATTAACCCGCAATCCCTATTTCTCTTACCTGCAAATGCGAAGGCTGCAACACCCAGTCCAACAGCTATCAAACTTCTTGCCTATAGAGGAAATAATGATTATCATTATAGCATTACATCCTGAGTTTTAAAGGCAAAACACTTTTAATAATGAGAATAGCCCACTCCACTCTGACTCACAGTGACTCTATATAGCGTTTCCGAGACTGTAAATCTTGACAGAAGCAGACTGTCCCATCATTTTCCCAAGAAGTAGCTGGTGTGTTTGAACCTCGACCTTGCAGTTAACAACTCATAGGCCACCCAACCCAACCCACTGCCATTGAGTTGATGACAACTCACAACAACCCCTACATACGGGGCTTCCGAGGATGCAAATCTTTACCGGAGCAGGAAGTCTCATTTTTCTCCAGTGAAGCAATGGTGGGTTCTCCCAACCTTGGAGTTAGCAGTCCAGTGCTTAGCCTACAGTACAGAGCTCCTAAAGCATCATTGTTAAATGCCACTGAGTCTGTTGTGACTCAGTGATCCTATATAGAATTTCCCAGAAAGTCTCATCTTTCTCTCACAATAAAGAGGATAAATTCTGTTAAATACTACATTTTCCTCAAGCTCTGATGTGAAGAAGAGAACTTCCAAAAAATCTGCAAGGTCAACGTTATTATATCTGTTATTCACTATATCAGTTAATTGTTAGTGAACAAAAAGAATTCTACAATTTCATTTAATTTATATATCTTTGACTTCATTCAAACTAGGAGCTTTTATATTATCTGCTACTAAAATGTTTTCTATAGTCCTCATATGGTGCTGTAAGATAAGAACTGGACTGCTAACTGCCAAATTGGCAGTTTAAACCCACCAGTTAATTCTTAAAAACCCTGTTGCTATGAGTCAGAACCAATGTGACAGCACTTAACAGTAAAATGATTCATTATAGACTATTCATAATTTGAGAATTCAATATTTTTATTATCTTGTTATGGTGTGATGCTTCAGGTTAATGTGCCAGACTGCAAGGTCGATTTGAACCACAAAGTCAGCGGTTCAAGCTCATCAGTCACTCCTTGAAAACCCTATACAGGGTAGCTATGAGACGGAACCGACTCAACAGCATTTAACAACAACAACAACAACAACAACAACATAAAGATAAAAGGAGCCCTGGTGGGCACTGGATTGCTAACCCCAAGGCTGGCAGTTTAAATACATTGGCCACTCCATGGAAGATAAGGCTTTCTGCTTTCAGTAAAGATCTGCAGCCTCAGCAACCCTATACAGGGTCACTAGGAGTCAGAATCGATTCGATGGCAATGAATTTAAAAATAAAAGGTATATATTTCCTCTTTAATATTTTATACCTGGTATGCTCCATAGCATCATCTATATTATATCCATATTTAATAAAGAAGTCAAACTTCCAAGCATCACTGAAAAGATATACAATTTATATGAGTTTTCAAGAGGGAGTTTAGTTTAAAGGTATGAGGGGTCGGGGAAGCAGAGTCTCCACTGAATAGTTTTCAACTTGTCTAGGTGGGTCTAGTAAAAAGAGATGGGGATAAGATTCTGATGATTTAAAACTGAGCTCTGGTAGCGTAGTGGTTACGAATCGGCTGCGAACCACAAGGTCAGCAGTTCGAAACTACCAGCTGTACTGCAGGAGAAAGATGAGGCTTTCTGCTCCCATAAAGATTTACAGTCTCGGAAACCCTGTACCCTTCGCTATGAGTCAGAACCGACTCCACGGCACATAACAACAACAACAACAATTGTTACCATGACTAACTGCGGTTGTCACAGCTGTAAAGGTAGAAGTTTTGTAACAAAAAGAGAGCAGTAGTTAACTTTACATTCCAGGAACAGAGGACCCTAGGACCATCGAGGGAGAAGAGCATGAGCGGTATGTGGGACCCTATCCAGAGAAGCAGCGACACCAGAGACAGAGGTAGAGATGAGGACAAGGAGAGAGGGAGCAGCTGAGGACTCTAGACTCATGGAAAGAGAAAGGCTGTGTGCTAGTGGCCAGGAGCAGGCTTGCATATAATTTTATTCTATTAGGTCAAAATTTTTAAGAGAGCCAAGAATTTATCATTCTGATAAAAAATTATTTAAAATTGGTTACATACTCTACATTATTCTATGTTTTCTCCTCAAACATCACAGGAAAATCGTTAAATCACAATAGAATAAGGTGTATGTAAAACACACCAATCGGTGTGCCCCAATCCCTGTTCTCCCTTTCTACTATGTTATTGCTGTTATTAGGTGTTGTCAAGTCAGTTCTGACTCAGAGTGACCTTATGCATAACAGAACGAAGCACTGCCCAGTCCTGCGCCATCCTCACAATCATCGTTACACTTGAGCCCATTGCATCTGCCACTGTGCCAATCCATCTCATTGAAGGGCTTCCTCTCTTTTACTGACTCTTTACTTCAAGTTCTGGTGTGACGCTGTAGCTAAAGCACTGTACTACAAGGTCAGCGGTTCATATCCACTATGCAGCGTTACTATGAGTCTAAACTGATTCCATGGCACTTAACAGCAACAACAACAACTTCCTTTTCCAGGGACTTAGTCTTCCTAATAGCGTATTACGAATCTCTCCATCCTCAAGTCTATGGAACATTCTAGCTAGACTTCTTCCAAGACAAATTGTTCATTCATCTGGAAGTCCATGGTATATTTAAAATTCTTTACCAACACCATACCTCAAAGGCATCAATTCTTCAGTCTTCCTTATTCACTGTCCAGCTTTCACATGCATATGGGGCAATTGAAAAGACCATGGATTAGTCAGGAGCATCTTAGCCCTAAAAGTGACATCTTTGCTTTAAAGAGGTCTTATGTAGCAGATTTACCCAACGCAATACATCCTTTAATTTCCTCACTGCTGCTTACATGGCTGTTGATTGTGGACACAAGTAAAATGAAATTCTTAACAGCATCATTTATCATGATGTTGCTTATTAGTCTGCTTGTGAAGATTTTTGTTTTCTTTACATTGAGGTATAATCCATACTGAAGGTTGTAGCCTTTGATCTTCATCAGTAAGTGCTTCAAATTCTCTTCACTTTTGACAAGCAAGGTTGTGTCATCTGAATATCACAGACTATTAATGAGTCTTCCTCCAATCCCAATACTGTGTTCTTCCTCATACAGTCCAGCTTCTTGAGTTATTTGCTTAACATACAGATTGAATAAGTATAGTAAAAGAATACCAGCCTGATACACACTTTTTTGATTTTTAAAATATACAAAATCACCTTGTTCTGAACAAAGGCTGCCTCTTGCAGGTCTATGTGCAGGAGCACAATGAACTGTTCTGGAATTCTCATTCTTCACCATGTTATCTATAATTTGATCCACACAGTCAATGCCTTTGAAAAGTGAGTAAAACATAGGTAAACGTCTTTCTGGTATTCTCTGCTTTCAGCCCAAATCCATCTGGCATCAGCAATGATACCCCTTGTTCTATATTCTCTTCTGAATCTGGCTTGGATTTTGGGCAGTTCCCTGTGGATATACTGCTGTTTTTGAATTGCTACAGAATTTAGTATTCCAAGTTTTGGACAGACATATATTTCCAATATACAGGTGTGGCTACATTAATATGTAGACATGATAACAGTAACTAGGGCTGACTTACAGAATATGAAAAGAGTGATGCGGGCAACTGCTAATAAACCCTTAAAGGGACAGCATGCACTCCAGTCATGCTGCCTGCTGGCTTGAATGCAGACATTACCCCGGGAACAGCCATCCTGGGTAAAGGAGGAGGACTAAAGAGACAAAGGAAACCTATGGCCCCAATGATCAGGAAGCTGCCTCTAGTTATGTGAGAAGTATAAAAAATAAAATAAATTCTATCTTCCCAAGTCAATATTAATTTTGGTTTTAAGTCACTTGCAGTCAAAACAAATTCTGCAGAATACAGAATTAAAGAAAGTTACTATAGACATGTTTTTGTCTGATTAGTGGTGATAGAGGTAAAGCCATAAGCTCCAGCAGAGATTTAAAAAGAACTGGGATAATCTCTAGTAGGAAATAGACTGGTGCAAATATCCAAAGATAGGAGTTGAGACTCAAGGGATGCTAAACCAAAAAGGCCTTTGGTTGTCAATCTTTGAATTCTAAAAGGGAATGAGCTCCCAGTCTTAGGAAATCAAAGGGACAGACCTTCCAGGTACAGCTCTCTGAGAGCTATCAGATCAGAAACCACAGTTGCCTAAGACGCTCTAACTTTAATATCCAAAATTTCTCTTTTGGGAGTCCCTGGGTGGTGCAAATCATTAACTGCCAACCAAAAGATTAGATGTTTAAGTTCACCCAGATATGTTTCAGAAAAACCTGGGACCTACTTTCAAAAAAACCTGCCACTGAAAACCTTATGGAGCACACACGGGGACACCATGACTTGGAATAAACAGGCACTAGTTTAGCTATTAAGGAGCTCTGGTAGCGTAGTGGTTATGAATTGGGCTGCGAACCTTAAGGTCAGCGGTTCGAAACTACTAGTCGCTCCGCGGGAGAAAGATGAGGCTTTCTACTCCCGTAAAGATTTACACCCTCGGAAACCCTGTACTGGGTCGCTATGGGTCGGACCCGACTCGATGGCACTTAACAACAACAACAATAACAAGTTTAGCTATTAGAAATCTAGAGAATGTTTATGTAGGCTTCTCCTCAGTTTCAGGTCTAAGACACACCTCTTCACCAGGCAATGACACGAGGGCAATTCCGTAAAGCAAGACTCATTTCTTGGCAGTGGAGGGAAAGCCTAAAGCTAGAGACCCAGAGAAACAAAACAATCTGCAAGGTTCCCTTCACACTGCCTGCCTTCATTATTCCAGGACAGAGGGTGGTTTACAGATGATGCTCTGTTCAGTTATGTGGATTTCTAACATTTTCTAGAACTTCCCTGGTGCTATATATCGTAAACTTTCTAAGTTAGAACTGTAACCTTATTTGGTCCCTCCCTGGGTGTGCAAACAGTTAAGCACTTGACTACTAGCCAAAAGGTTGCTGGTTTGTATCCACCCAGAGGCCTTGAAACACAGGTGATCTGCTTCCGGAAGGGCACAGTCTTTTTTTTTTTTTAAATGTTTTATTGTGAATTGTGTGATAGTCTACACGGGAGAAAATCAGCTTTACATTCATTCCATCATCCACCATTTCGTTGGCATAGTTATCATCCTGTCCATGCATCCTCACCCAACCAAGGGGTGTACCCTGTAAACCTGCACCCCCACCCCCACCATAGTCCTCAGCCCCTTTCCATCTCCTGATCCCGAGCCCCAGCCCCACCATCTCTGGACGTTGTCTTCTCTGCCTCCATCCCAGGCCTCACTGCCTCTCTGGGTAGGATTCTGCTCTTCGCTCGTCTCCATTGATGGTCCCAGGGTCCTCCGCTCCTAGACTGATAAATTAATCACTCCCCTCTTTGTTACAAAATGTCCATCTTTACATTTCCAACCCTGTCAACCAGTCCTGATAACAATTATTCACCACTGCATCACAAGAGACCCATCTCTATTTCGTTTCATCAGAAGGGCACAGTCTTGACCTTTTCCTCTGCACACACAGGGTCACCACGAGTCAAAATAGACTCAATGGAACATAGTATCAGTTCACCTTCAGGCTATTTCAGGAGTCCCTGGATGGTATAAAAGGTTAATACATCCATCTGCTAGTCAAAAGGTTGGAGGTTCAAGTCCACTCACAATTGCCTCAGAAGAAAGACCTCCAGATTGACTTCCTCCTCTGTTTTATATAGGAATTACATTTTCTTCCCTTAAGACTTGTTTTACACTGACTAGAAATGATCATCATTGCGTATTCAAATTCTATCTATTCTTAATGCTTCTGCCTGAATCTATGACAAAATGGAAGAAATCATTTGCAACACAGAAAATGAAAACATATACAAAATAGAATTCTTGCAAATCAATAAAAAAAATATGGGCACAAGACTAGGCCAGGGATTTCACAGAAAAAATAAATTAACTGACTAATAAATGGATGGAAAGGTACTAAAACTTTAACCAGGGAATACTAGCAATAAGAACTGCAAATGGAACGTAAATATCAGTATCAGATCAGAATAATATTAGAAAGATCTCTGGCCTTTATGGAATGTGTTCATTTTGTCTAGTGACACATCTCATGCGCCTGTACCACCTAGGCCAATTGGGAAGATAAAATGTGCACAGGAATTAGCACAGTGGCTTGGTACATGGCAAACAGTAAATATGAACTGTTTTCAATATTAATAAAAATAATTAGACACTACTGAGTATGTAATCCATACTGAAGGACATATTGTCAGGAGGGACCAGTCGCTGGAGAAGGATATCATGTTTGGTAGGGTGGAGGATCAGAGAAAAAGAGGAAGACCCCCAACGAGACGTATTAGCCAGGTGGTGGCTATGATGGACTCAAGTGTGGCAACAGTAGTGAGGTTGGCCCAGGATCAGGCAGTGTTTCCTTCCGCTGTGTATAAGGTCGCTATGTGTCAGTGCCGACTCGATGGTACCTAACAACAACAACTGAGTATGTTGTTGTTGTTATGTGCTATCGTGTCAGTTCTGACCCATAGGAGAAACCCTGTACAGGGTTTCCGAGGAGTGGCTAGTGAGCTAGAACCACCAACCTTGTAGTTCAAACCAACTTTGCAGTCCAGCGCATTAACCCATAGCGCCACACCGGGAGTCCACTGTTGAGTATAAATAGTATAAAAGAAACACCAGCAAAGTTCTGGTATAATGCTATAGAATAAGCACTGGACTGCAAAGCCAGTCTGAAGCACAAGGTCGGTAGCTCAAATTCACCAATTGGTCCTTGGAAACCCTATCCAGGGTTGCTATGAGTCAGAACTGGCTCGACTGCACCTAACAACCACCACCACGCTCATACCTCTGTAAATAATCCCGTCATTAAATTATCTTCAAATACACCATCTGACTGACACAAATATCACTCCACACCAGTCATTATACTGCACACAAAGACGTAGTCTGGTACAAGGCCAACTTGGTCCTAGACTGGAATCGCTAGGTAGCTACCATTGAGTTGTTTTAAACTCTTGACAACCTTATGAACAACATAAAGAAACCTTGTCCAGATCTGCATTACCCTCATGACCACAGGTATGTGTGAGTCAATACCCTTGCTGGCCCCCTATTTTACCAAGGATGGTGAGCTCCTCCAGCAACTGGTGCCTTCTGCTGATGTGTGCAAAGCAACTGAGTCAATGTTCTGTTGTCATCCACACGATTTTCACTGACTTTCTTTCTAGTCTGTCTTAGTTAGGAAGCTTCACAGAAACCTGTCTACCAAGCTGGGATTTGAAATAGTTTCCAACATCACAGCAACATGAAAGCCACCAGCCAAATTATGACAAACTAAGTCAACAGCAGTTGCTGTCAAGTTGATTCTGACTCATGACAGCCTAGACCAAGAGGGGCCTATATAAAAACAAGCCCCAAGTACATCTGAGAACCAGATGAGTCCCCAGTTTTTATTGTATGCTAATATCCTCCGGCTTTGGTCTCTCAAATATCTTTACTTTCAGCCTTATTCATAAGTTGTGGCTAGATATGTTCTGTCTCCTTTAGCCTTTTTTGGGTAGCCTTTTAAAATTGGGATGAAATCTATGGACCATGCCCCATGAAACACACAAATAATGTACACTGCAATTTTTGTGCATATTCTTTTAGGGGTTCATAGTTCAGAAGAGCTCATTTGTAAAAAGGTCATTTGCCTTTGACCTTTGAGGTCTCAGAGCACATCAGAAGACTTGCCACATATATTTCTTTTTTTTTTTCTTCATTCAACAATAAGAAAAATAAGACTAAGGTCAGAATTGACCTCTATCTCTAAAGAGGAACTTTATTTAAACACACACACACACACACACACACATAAAAAGGTCTAGCAAACTTGCAAAGTAGTAACAAAAACTACCCCAAATTAGGTAGATCACTGGAGCAAATAAAGGATGTTCAATAAATGGCTCAAAACTATGCAATTAACTCTCAATTAACTATTGGAAGGACAGTGTTACACAGCTACACAAAAATCCATTTCTTTATTAGAATTAAAATTCTTTCTTGGAAGTGGGTTATATGTAATTTACCTCTTTAATTATATTTTAATTTATTTGATCTTAAAATCAGGTTATATTTTTGAGCATAAATAATTGATAAGTTTTTTGGTGTAGCACTGTGGTTCAATGCACTGGCCTGCAATGCCAGTTTGAACCATGAGGTCAGAAGTTCAAGCTCACCAGCTGCTCCTCGAAAATCTGTCTCGAAGTCGAAACTGTCTTTAAGGCACTTAACAACAACAACAACAATTGATAAGTATATAAAAATATGGACTCCTGGTGTGACATTGTAGGATAAGTATTAGATTACAAACCACAATATTAATGGTTCAAGTCTGCCAGCTGCTCCTCAGAAGTGACTCAATTGCACTTAACAAGAACATATAAACACATTATTTGCAAAAACAATTTTTGATAAAGGAAAAAAGTATAAATTGCTACAATTTGATGAACTTGACCTTTACTTATGGCTGCAGTAGTTCAAAATACTAACTGAAAAGGAAGGAGTCTGCACATCAAGGGTCAATCCCATCCCCTCTGTCTACAGGGTTGATAGGGGCAGGCACCTTAGACTTCGGTTACTTAAAATGGGGGGATGTTGCTGTTGTTGTTGTTAAGTGCTGTGGAGTCGGTTAAGTGCAGTGAAGTCGAGGCTATAAATCTTTACGGGAGCAGAAAGCCTCATCTTTCTCCCGCGGAACCACTGGTAGTTTCGAACTGTTGGCCTTGTGGTTCACAGCCCGATTCGTAACCACTACGCTACCAGAGCTCCTTAAAATGGGGGATAGGGGGAGGAAAAAGGCACGAAGTGACTGGCTTACAATATTTCAAGAGGGAGTTTAGTTTCAGAGTGTGTGGGGGAAGATAGAGTCTCTACTGAATACTTTTCATCTTGTCTAGACGGTTCTGGTGAAAGGAGATAGGGTAAGATTCTTATGATTCAATAGTGAGTAACTGTTATGACCAATTCCAATAGTCACAACTGTAAAGGTAGAAATTTTGTATTATAAGGGGGAGTAGTTAATCTAACATTCCAAGAACAGAGGACCCTAGGACCATTGAGGGAAAAGACCACAAGCGGAATGTGGGATCCTATCCAGAGAAACAGCGACACCAGAGATGGAGGCAGAGATAAGGACATGGAGAGAGGGAGCAGCTGAGGACTCTAGACTCATAGGAAGAGAAAGGCTGTGGGCCGTGGCAACTAGGTGGCAGGCTTACAGAATGTGCCTTTTGGTTGTTTAAATGATTATGTATTCCTGAGTATTTTTGTGTACATCACCCCCAACCCCCCAAACACACACAAAAAAAACAGGCAATAGAAGCAAATACTGTTGAATGATGATGTATAGAAGAGATTGCAATCATTACAATGAAATAAATGATGAGTATAAAACCTATGTTCTCCCATGTAAACTATCACTCAATTCACAATAAAAACTTAATATATTTATACATATTTACAATTTACATTCAATATAAAATATGAAAAAGTATCATTTATCCAGCACAGTCATTTGTATGCTGACATAAAGATAAAATTGCCTCCATCAAAGTTTCCAGTGGAAACACTAAGACTATTAAATCTATAATCAAGTTATAATTTACCTCAACTAATCCAGAATAAGAATAGGATGTTTCCTAGAGATAAAAACAAAACATTTATCTACTACCTAACAGTACTTTATTCCTGACATATATGTTGTTGCTCTTGTTGACAACTATTAAGTCAGTTTTAACTTATAACGATCCTATATAAGGTTTTCGAGGAGATGCTGATAACATTGAACCTTTGACCTTGTGGTTAGCAGTACACTGCTTATCCAAAGTGCCACACGGACACAGATGCTATATTTTGTTGTTGTTAAGTGCCGTCGAGTCGGTTCCGACCCATAGCGACCCTGAACAGGGTTTCTGAGGCTGTAAATCTTTACAGGAGCAGAAAGCCTCATCTTTCTCCCGCGGAGCAGCTGGTAGTTTCGAACTGCTGATCTTGTGGTTTGCAGCCCGATTCGTAACCACTACACTACCAGAGCTATGTAGAGTTCTTAAAAAAAAAAAACCAATAACTTCTCCTCTTGCCCCAACCAATTTGAAATCACTCACACAAGAAAAAGTTGTTATTCCAAATGTGGAGTTCTTGTGTGGCGGAGCTGATTAATGGACTTAGCCGCTAACCAAAAGGTTGGAGGTTCGAGTCCAATCAGAGGCACCTCTGAAGAAAGGCCTGGAGAGCTACTTCTGAAAAATCAGTATGGACAATATAGTCCTATTCTAACACACAGCAAATCACAATGAGTTGGAATAGACTCATCAGCAACTGGCAGTTCCAAATGTAGAAAATAGGAAGTAAGAGAAGAAAACTCAGCCTGATATCCAAGCAAATAGTTCACACAAAACTCTTGACTATATCTTGTATGACCTTAATTTCTAAAAGTAAAATAAAATCTATAATATACTGGGGCTTTTCTAAAAATCCCAAAGTTCATTTAGCACAACCACATAGATATCAGAGAATTCCAGTAATATCTTCTCTATCGTATTACTGTTACAAACAGTTGCATATGCTTTATCACTATGCTATTTCATATTTACTTAAATTTTAGTACCATATCCTTGAGCTAAGAATATTTACTTTTATATATACAACAATATCATATTTGACGTAATGGTAAGCATGAAGATGTACTTCAATTATTACTCTAAATGTTTTTTAATCAACGGTGTTTTAAAATTAAATTACCAATAACAGAAAAAACAATTTAAGAACAAAAGGGTGAATCAGGCATTGTGTAAGGACCAGAAAGAACAGTCATTAGGTAGTAAAAGGTTACATGTCTACACCTGCTCATGCTACTAGAAAGACGTCATAGTGCTTCTGTACATTTACAGACACACTAGAGAAATGTTGCTGATTCTCTGGGTCGATCAGGAAAATGCAAATCGGTGCTGAAAATATACGAGAAAATTTGATTTAAAAATTAAAATGGGAAAGGTATGTATGAATCTGTAGTCTAGTCTAGGCTAAAACTGCCACAGCTGTCATACACCCACTGCCAATGAGTGGATGAGTGGATTCTGACGCACACTGACGCTATGTGACAGGACAGAACTGCTCCTGTTTCCAAGGCTGTAAATCTTTCGAGTGAAGAACGTCTCCTCTCTCCTCTGGTGGGTCTCAATCATCCACCTTGTGGTTAGCAGTCCAGTGCCTATACTACAGCTCCACTAGGGCACCATTTAGAAGACTGCAGGTGGTAAACACAGAAGCCACAGGAGGAGTATGTGTGTGTGTCTGTGTATTTCTTTGTAGCCTTTTAAACAAATGTCCACAAGGTTGCTTTGGGCAAATCGTAGTTTTGAAACATTTTCTTTGAAGATTCAGATGTAGTATCTGGTTTAGAAAGCTAGTGACATTTTCCACAAAAGAAAAAAAAAAAAAAAAAAGATCTAACTAAATTCTGAGAGATAGATACCAATTGCTACACAAAATTAGGCTAGCACATATCTCTACTTAACCAAGATACTCTATTGTTGTTGTTGTTAAGTGCCGTTGAGTAGGTCCTGACTCATAGCAACCTTGTATAGGGTTTCTGAGGAGCAGCTGGTGAGCTTGAACTGCCGACCTTGTGGTTCAAACTGACTTTGCAGTCTAGCACATTAACCCACAGCACCACACCAGGACTCATAACCACTGTTACCACCACACACACACACACACACACACACTCTCCAAACCCACCGCCATCGAGTCAGTTCCAACTCATAGGGCGCTTATGCAAGGTTTCCAAGGCTATAAATCTTTATGGGAGCAAAAAACACCATCCTCTTTCTCCTGCAAAACAACTGGTGGGTTTGATTGGCTGACCACATGGTTGTCAGTACAACATGGAACCCACAACACCACCAGGGCTCCTCCTGTACCATCATTGTTGTTGTGAAGTGCCGTCGAGTAGGTTCCAACAATAAGTGACCCTGTATAGGGTTTCAGAGGAGCAACTGGTGGGTTTGAACTTCCTTTCTTGCAGTTAACAGTTCAGTGTTTATTCAACAGCATCATACAGGAGCCCACCATAGGATTGTATCACCACCACATTATGAAAAACAACCAACACACCATGTGAGCACTCAGCAGACATTCCAAGTACTCCATTCTGAAATCTTCACTCTTACTCCATTAGACTTCTCTCTGCTCATTCCTCCAGGGAAATTCTTACCATAAATAGTTTAAAGATTACCTTCTCAGTGAGGCTTCGTGCCCACTTCCTCACACAAACAACATTCTTGAGTGTTCTCACAGTATTTGGAAAATCTCTCCTGGTGTGGTACCATAGGATAGGCAATAGAACTGCTAACCTCAAGGTTGGCAGTTCAAACCCACCAGTCGCTCCTCAGAAACCCTATACAAGAACATTATGGGTTGGAACCGACTCAACAGCATTAACCAACAACTCCATTATAATACATAGCATAGTCTTTAATGTGGTTTACCAGTTTCAAATGCCTTCTAGAATGTGAATGTTGACACTGAATTTTACCTGAATCATTTGATACTAGAAAACAGTGATGGTTAAGGAAAACCCTTCCCCACTTGTGTGTTCAAGAAGGAAATAACTACCTTTCTACATGATTTACATAAGACTCACAGATTGCCCCTTGTTTACCTGTGACACGGCCAGAGGCAGACCTTCCAAATCCCCGTTCCTGCCTTCTAACTGAGCAAGAGATGATCAACCAGAAACACAGTGCAAGTAACCTGGCAGCTCCCCCCCTCCCCAGGTCCCTGCACTGAGCCCAGAGGGTCCCTTCTGACTGTGAAGTTCATCTGTTTGACTGGTGGGTGATGTCACCAGCTCGACGACTTCTCTACACCTGGGGTTTTGGATCCTTGTTTATATACCGGAGCCCTGGTGGCACAGTGGGGTAAGCATTGGGCTGCTACCCACAAGGTTTGTTGTTCAAACACACAATCCTTCCGAGAGAACAGGTTTGGCTGTCTACTCCCATAAAGATTTACAGTCTCGGAAACTCTTCGGAGCTTTCCTACTCTATCCTTGACAGAGGTAGTTATGTCAGAATCTACTTGATGGCTGTGGATTTGGATTTTTAGGTTTGATTTATGTACTCTCAGACACTAAAAAGAAAAAAAAAACACATTTTCTCCTCTTTTAAGAGCCCTGCATTGCCAGAATCTTCTTCCTACTGTCATAATCTCCTTCCCCCTACTAGAATAGACCCCTTTCCTTTCTGAATAAAGCCACTACATAGCAAAGCGTCAGGGGTTTTTTTGTTTTGGTTTGGTTTTTACATGAGCTTCTGGAGGCAGGAACTATGCTTTCCTTTCTGTGTATCTCCAAAATCTAGCAAAGTACATGGTATAGAATATGTTTTCAAATAATTTGTATAATGAGGTCAAAATAATCTAAGATTGCTTTGCCACCCAGAGGCCTCTCAGGGCTTGCATCACTTGTGTACTGAATAACGGTCATCTATTAGTGACTGGAATTGTATTTTGAAATGTGAAAATATCATGGGCAACAGTAGTCGAAGTGAAGCAACTAACATAATCATGCCTGGTAAATATATCCAAAAGCATCAGAGAAGACAGGCAATTGGAATTTTCCTAGAATCTAGATTTCTGGGGGCTCTGGGAGTTGGGGGTCACCTACCTAGGCCATTGCTCTGAGCCTAGAGAAAATCCCACTGGCTCAGTGGTTAAACACTCAGCTGCTAATGGAAAGTTCAGCAGACGGACATAGCAGCAGCTCCACTGGGCAATCTTACTGTGTCCCACAGAGTCACTATGAGTTGGACTGACTCCACACACACAGGAAGACAAACACAGCCTCCCTTAATTATAAAGGCCATCTGCCTTCGACGTTGTGCTCGCTGGAAGAATTATCACATGTAAGCAGTTTAGGGAGTCCTGGTGTGGCGTTGTGGGATACAGCCTAGACAACTAGAGGTCAGTTTGAACTACGACGTTGGTGGTTTAAATTCACCAGCTGCTCCTTGGAAACCCTATACACCGTCACTATGAGTGGGAACCAACTTGAGGGCACTTACAACAAAAAGTCCGTTTGGAAAAACAGAACTGCCAAGGGCAGACTAGGAACTCTGTTAAGGATAAATTGCTATAATGTAAACACTGTTCCCCATACTTTCTCTATAGCAATGTTGACTTGATGGGGTACAAGGGTATTTGGGAGTTCTTTACTCTTTGGAATTTTTTTAATCGCCAGTCAAACTGTTACCCCAATTTGCAAATACATTTTTAAAACTTTAGTCAGTATGGTTTTATATTAATAAGACAAAAAGAGTTAAAGTGTCTTGTTGTCATGTGAATTCCATTAAAAAATTATAATGGAAATATTTCATTGGGAATATAATGGAAAACATGAAGGGATAACTGGAATTCTTGCGCAAATATAAAGAAAAATAAGCTCCCTAGTTAAAGGGTTGGGATATTTACAAGTAACCCAATTAGAGTATTTCTCCCATTTATGATTGACAGCCTGATTGTTAAGTAAGTCAATAAATACTCTGAGTGCCACTATGTATCAGTAATGTTTCTCAATCCAGGGGCTAAGCACTGGACTGCTAACCACAGGGTGAGTGGTTCAAACCCACCAGCCACTTCTCAGAAACCCTATACAGGGCTGTGAGTCACACTCACAACAACAAATAATGTTGTTCTTGTGGTTGTTCTTAAGGGCCGTCAAGTTGGTTCCGACCCATAGCAACCCTGTGTAGGTTTCTGAGGAGTGGCTGGTGAGCTTGAACTGCTGACCGGTGGCTCAAACAACGTGCTTTTATATGATGGGAGTGGTACATTTAGATGAAGCAGGAACACTTCACTTAGAAGGTGACAGTTGAAAAAACTGCAGAGAATGAAGAAATCATGTTAGTAGCTAGGAAAGACTGCAGTCTGAGAGAACAAACGAAACGGTCCTAAGACTGGGGGGTACCTGGTGAGTTTGAGGAACAGCCAGGAGGAGCCTACGCAGAATGAGAGTGGAAAAAGTGATCAGGGATGAGGTCAGAGCAGATAACAGTTCACGCTTTACAGATCAATTTAAAGACTCCCTTTTCTCTGTGAATGACACGGGAGGATTTTATTTTTTGAGTAGAGGTCCAATATGATTTGGGTTCAATTTTCAAAGCATCATTCATTCTAGTTGTCAGAGGCAGAAGCATGGAGCTGAGTTAAGAACCTATCAAAATAATCCAAGAAAGAGGTTATGGTTGTTGTGGTTGTTGTTGTTAAGTGCCATCGAGTCGGTTCCGACCCATAGCAACCCTCTAGAGAGTTTCCAAGAAGCAACTGGTGAACTTGAACCACCAACCTTGCAATTCAAACTGACTTTGCAGTCTAGAGCATTAATCCACAGTGCCACAATGGGCCACAATGATGAGTAATGGCAGTGAGAATAAGTGATCATATTCTGTGATATCTTTTGAAGGTAAAATCAACAGGATATGTTGTGTGATGCTGACTCAGTTCCAAGCCATAGCAACATTGCATAGGGTTTCTGAGAACAGTTGGTGGGCTTGAAGTGCCGCCGCCCTTGTGGATAGCACAGGTAGTGGTCCAGGGCTTTATCCTACAGTGCAACACCAGGGCTCAACAGGGTATGTGGTATGAGAGAAAGAAAATCAGGATGATGACGAGGCCTTTGTCCTGAACAACTGGAAGATGGAGTTGCCTTTTGGTGCTCGGGAGAGAAGACAGGAGGGCTGTAGGCAGACGGCAGGGAGGCCTATTTTCCTAAAAATGAAGCATCATGCACAAAATGAAACAAATCAAGGCTCAGAAAAGCAGTATGTGGATTCACAATGCCTAGGGAGGGAGAGGGAGCCTCATCTACTAGTGGAAAAGAAGAAAGAGCCTGACAGCTCAAAACATTCCATCTTTTTTTATCTTGTAGGGACTCAATTCTCAAGGGTTAATCACAAGCAAATCACTTTCTGCTGAACTCAGTGTTTTAATGCCTTATTATTTGGTTCAATTTCCACAATGAAAGCTCTGTGAACTTAAACAACAGCTAGTGGAGGAGAGAAAAAGCGGTAACAAGAGCACTGCTGCTAAGTCAGCAGACTCTGGGGAGAGATGCATTACACATGCAGCTCAAAATACCGAGAAAGTGCCAAGCATAATACTGTGGCATTAGGAAGATGAGTTTTACAATGATCATACCCTAAAAATTTCAAGCCAGCTATGACTTTCACACTTTCTTATCTAAATTGGGCCAATCCACATTAATCTATCTATCCATTATTGCTCCACTGCCAAAAGCAAATGCAGCTGAGTGTCTCTCAAAAGACCAATTCCTTTGAAACCCTTACATTAAGTTAAAAGGAGAAACAAAGTTTACTAATATTCTGTTCACTCTGCCTTTAAGTCAATTCCTCTTAAATCACAGTCAAGGTAATTTCTATAGTAAGACAAATGAGTAAATAAAAAAGCAAAACAAAGATTAAAAAAAAGAAGTGTAGCAGGAAAACCCAACCAAAAACCAAACACGATAAGAAACAAAACATTTAGGTTCACCCTTCCTATAGCTCTCACCCTTTCCCCAAATAATTAAGAATACCCCCAAACGTAAACCCTTGCGGACACGACTTTAAGTAGTTTGGCATTTATTCGGTGACCCGCTAATGTCAACCTTGTCTCTGGTGGTGGTGGTTATGTGCTGTGGAGTCAGTTCTGACTCATAGCGAGCCTATACAGGGTTTCCAAGGCTGTAAATATTTACGGGAGCAGAAAGCCTCATCTTTCTCCTGAGGAACAACTGGGAATTTCGAACTGCTGACCTTGCTGTTCGCAGCCCGATTTGTAACCACTACGCTACCAGTCTCTACTTTCTCCTAATAACACAGGAAGCTTTCTCTGCGCTCATTAACATAAACTGAGGAAGTCTTGCCAGATACCAGCCTCATCGTAAATGCCTCATATAACTCTTGGAAGCCCTGGGTTCATCAAGGTTTGCCGACTCAGGCGTGCTGAACATTTCATTTAAAATTCTTAAACCCAGTGATACCTGCTGTGTTTCAAAACCACAAAATAATGACTTCAGGCATATCCCTTGCCTCATTCATTATTCACTAATTAATTCAACATTTAAACATTGTATCTGAGTACCCACTACATTGTGCTGGGGTAGAGATCAATTAGATGCCCTCAAAGAGCTTACAAATTGATTCTCAACCTCAAAGCATAATATGCATGTTCTCCAAAACATCTTAAATTTGCTTTTGGTATTTTACTTCTGCAGACATTTATCTAATCCCTTTGTTGTTGCTGTTGTTAAGTTATCATCCAGTCCATTTTGACTCATAGCAACCCTGTATAGGGTCTCCAAGGAGTGGCTGGTAGGTTTGGACCACTGACCTTAGGGTTAGCAGTCCAGTGCTTATCCTACAACACCACACCAGGAATCCCTTTTAGAGGAAAATGAATGTGTAGGTACACTGTAGTTAAAATCCATTGCTTTCTACAATTATACTGAAATAACCAGCATGCTGAGAGTAATCTAGTACATAGATTTTGCTAGTTAGGTGAGTGTTAGCCATTTATGCAGACATATTCCTTAGAAAAAAAGATGAATTCAACTACAAAACTACTCTGACTGTATAAATTATAATAAATTGTTCTTGTTAAGTGCCATCGAGTTGATTCTGACTCATCGTAACCCTGTATAGGCTTTCCAAGGAGCAGCTGGTGAACCACTGACCTTGAGGTCAGCAGTCCAGCACTACACCAGGGCCCCACTACAGTAATTAGACAAAAAAAAAAAAAAAAAAACCAAACAACTTTCATTTTGATACTAGCTTTCATTTTGATACTAGGTTCCCTGTACAGTAAACAATACAAACCAATTACTGTCAAGTTAGCTCTGACTTATAGGGGCCTTATAGGACTGAGCAGGACTCCAATCTTTATAGGAGCAAACTGCCACATCTTTCTCTTGCAGGGCACCTGCGTAGCAAATCACCAACCTTTCAGTTACCAATTCAGCATGTAATAACAATGGACCTGCAAAATCCCAAACCTATGTAAGAAGCCTGCCAAAGTAGGAGAAATGCAAATATTTTACAATCATACTAAATGATGGAAAAGTGCTAAGACCACACCTGTCAAAGGTGGACATTTTTGAGACCCAGAAAAACCGGCTCTCCCAGATTTCACTGTATTTATTCAGATGTACTCAGATGTGTATGGGAGATGGCTTGGGGTGGGCGCCTGAAAGGTGAGGGGGAAAGATGATTTCAGCAGGCATTCAGGTATAGACCACAAGCACCTATAAGAAACTTCTGCCCACCCTTATGTATTTCTCCTCTGAACTGGCTTCTACTCCGTATCCATAACATCACACTTTCTTAAATAAACTCACATTGCACTGAAAGGTGTGTGAACATAGCAGAGTCATTGAGGACAGAAGGTACCCAAGTCCTGTCCCTCTGTCCTCAACCACTCTGCAATGTTCACACCCTTCATGTAAAGATGGTAGGTTCCTGTCCCTAACAGAGCATATTTTAACTTTAGCACTGGTCCTTGGGTAACCTCAGTCCTTATCATTTCTTTTTGCTTTAGAAAACGGAAATCTTTGCTTCTCTCTCCTTCCCTCCCACAAGACTTATTTTCAAAAACCCTACATTTTGTAAAAACTGTACTACTTTGATAAAGGAAGTACAATTGGTAGTCCTTCCAATTTTCTTTTGGATGAAATCCTGTAGCAAATTGTTACATCCAGTAGAAAAGTTCTTAATATTTTAGCCAAACAATGCAAAAGTTTGACAGGCTGCCAAGGGGAACCTTGGGCAATCCTGAGGACTGACACTGGGAATTTCAATTGGTACAATCTGTCTCAAAGTCATTTCATCATAGCTATAAAAGAGCTCTGGTAGCATAGCGGTTACAAATCAGGCTGCTAACCTCAAGGTGGGCAGTTCGAAACTACCAGTGGATCCACAGGAGAAAGATGAGGCGGTCTGCTCCCGTAAAGATTTACAGCCTCGGAAGCCCTGTGTAGGGTCACTATGAGTCGGAACCGACTCCATGGTACTTAACAACAACAACATAAAAGATTTACAGCCTCAGAAACCCTGTACAGGGTCGCTATGAATCGGAACCGACTCCATGACACATAACCACCACTATCATAAATACCTTAAATAAAGTCATAGCCTTAGACTTGATAAGTACAATTTAAAAAATGTATCCTAATAATCAGAGGTGCACAGAAACTTGTATATGAGAATATTCATCAATGCACTATTTATACTATAAGAAAACAATTTGATTATTTTAATAATAGGAGAATTATTAAATTAAATTATAGAATTTCTAACAATGTTGTTGTTAAGTGCCATCGAGCTGGTTCCAACTCATAGTGACCCTGTATAGGGTTTCCAAGGAGCAGCTGGTGGGTTTGAACTGCCAGTTTTGTGGTTCAAACTGACCTGAGGTTCCAGATCCTATAGTGCCACACCAAGACATAATTAAATATGTTATTATTGAGAAATGTTTAGAGGCCATATGTTAAGGAATGAAAACAGATTATAACACAGAATGTACACATAGCCATAGAACGAAAAAATTAATTCTATATACACAAACATATATACAAGGGGGCTTCAAAAAGTTTATGGAAAAAATAGAATTTAAAGATAATGGATTTTTCATTCCAATGAAATGAAATATGATAGGGTGAGTGTAAAACTGATGTTTTCCCATGTAAAACTATCACTCAATTCACACTAAAAACTAAAAAAAAAAAAAAAAAAGACAATGGCTTTTTTCCACAAACTTTTTGAAGTCCCCTCGTATTCTTAGTACCTATCCGTTATCATTAAAACAAAGCCTTAGGATCATGGAGTTTAGAACCAAAAAAAACGGGTCTGAATTTTAATTGTCTTACTTGGCAGTTACATGACCTTGGCAAGTTACATAAATTCTATGACAGTGTTTCCTCTTCTGAAAATGAGGAATTATGACATTCTTGTCTAGAGCCTAATTGTTGTTAGGTGCTGTGGACTTGGTTTTCTGTGTAGGGCTTACGAGAATTTTAAAAATCTTTTGCAGGAGCAGAAAGCCTCATCTCTCTTGTGCGGAATGGCTGGCGAGCTCAAAGACATGTAAAAAGCATCCAAGAAATAGTAGTTATTATAACTGTTATTAGTGTGGTGCTGTAGGATAAGCACAAGACCACAATGTCAGTTTGAACCACTAGCTCAGCAGTTCAAATCCACCAAACAGCCGCTCCTTAGAAACCCTAGCCAGCACTGCTATGAGTCATAACTGACTCAACAACACTTAATTAACAACAACAATAATTGCTATATAATATTATTATAAAACCATTTCCTTAAAAACCAGGGGAAAAGCAATAAAGGTTATTAAAAAATAAAAATCTTAAAGTCAGCAGGGTTTAGTAATTCCAGAACCACTGACCTATCTTTTACATCAATTTTACAAACAAATTCCTCCTAGCACTCTTCAATAAAGCACAGGCACACTGATTTTTGGTATCTCCCTATTTACCCTTGCACTTAATGTGGCACCCTGATCATGAAATTGATTCTCTTGTCTCTAGCAACTTCCTCTCTATAATGTACTCCTACAAACAAGCTTTTATTATATTGACTTTGAAGTTCATGGCAAGTTCTTCACTTACATCAGATGTGAACCTTACCTGACGTGTTTTGTGGGTGTGTTTATCTTTCTTGCTTGGGAAATCATCCCATTTTCAGAAAGACCCTTGTTCTTGCTTAACAACAGTCTACGTTACTGGATTTCCAGACTAGTAACACTTAGAGCTTCAACTTCATTACATAGCATTCTCTCTTTCCTTTCTGAGCTAAGGTAACATAAAATTAACTGTGCTTTGAAGTTAAACAATATTTAAACAAACACTGAAGCATCTGACGACCCTGAGAATTAGCACAAACCCAAGACTGTAAGTTATTTCTCTGAAGTTGGAGTTCATCAATGTCTCAAATCTAAATAATGGAGAGGCAGTGTGAATAAAACATGAGCTTTAGTTATTAACAACATATCAACAATGAGCCATTAATTGTCAAAAATATACAATACTGATGCAAGAGGTTAAAATAGAAGAAACTGGGTGTGGAGTTAATAGGAATTCTGTGTACTTTCTTCTCAATATTTTTATAAATCTAAAACTATTCTAAAAAACTGATTGTATTTAAAAGAAAAAAAATGTTATGTCTTGTGGTTAGATTCTCAGTAGGGTTAAAAACATCTGTTTAATCCCTGATAGCACTGAGATAATCTTCAGAGAGTTTCATGAAATAATAATATCTATCTAACACTATGGATTCCTGGTGTAGCGCTGTGGGCTAATGTGTCAGACTGCAAAGTTGTTTGAACTGCAAGGTCAGTGGTTCAAGCTCACCAGCTGCTCCTTGGAAACCCTACACACCGTCGCTATGGATCGGAATCAACTCAATAGCACTTAACAACAACAACAAACCTATCAGTGCTGGCTACATCGGCTGCTAACTGAGAGGTTGAAGGTTCAAGCCTACCCAACAGAACGTCAAAAGAAATGTCTGGCAATCTACTTCATAAAAATCATCCTTTGAAAACCCTAGAGTATAGTTCTACTCTGACAGACATGGGTTGTTACCAGTTGGAATTGACTGATGGCAACTGGTTTGGTTTTGGGTTTACTGTTGTTGCTTTCTTTGGTAGACTAAATAGACTTCTACTGGTTAAGGGAGCATCTATCATTTAGAGTAGTATTTTATAATATTGCTTTTACGAATCTATACTTTCAAATTTTTCAATATCAATGAAATTGAAATCACCTTCCAGCTGAAAATAGCGTGTACGTGTTAGTCCCTGGCCTGTCTGCATTCACCAGTGCACTCCTTGGCTCTGCTAGAACAAAGCTAAGTCCTGTGGGCTCCTCTGGCAGCTGCCTCCTAGTTGAGTCTGAACAATGGGATACAATGGTGAGAGTTGTGGGATAGAAAAGAGGGAGAGACCCGAACAAGTATTCCTCTCGTTTCCTGTCTTTAGCAGCAGCAGGTGTCTTCTGAGGGTTCTAGTATCCCCCTGAACAGGCCCCTCATGATTTCAGCTAGCATGAGGTGGCTTTGAAAACACCAACCTCTCCCCTTGGTCTTCTAAGAACGCTAGTGATTTCTTGGTGTTCCCAAGTTCTCCATTGCCTCAGTAGTTCCTGTCTGACTTCTCAATATCCACATCACCTATATAACGAATTCACTCCTTTCAATGGTCTGTTCAATGGTTCGACAATGTGCCTTTTATTTATATAAATGTATATAATTGTACTCTTGTCTAATAAATGCAGTTAGAAAAGCTGAAGAAAGAGGGGTAAAGAAAGGAGATATTTTGAGTAAAAGCCCAGAGATAAGAAAACATAACATATTTGAGGTAGACCCTTCACCAAATGTGTGCCTTTGGGCATATTTTTTCATTACTTAACCCTCAATTTATTCAATTTATTCATCTATTAGTGGGGGTTATAGTAGTATCTAAAAAAAGTCTTCAAAAAATTCCTGGAAAAATTGAATTAGAAACTAATGAAAAATTTCCATAAACTATTTTAAAGCCCCTCATATACCACATGGGTCATCATAGAAACAAAATGAGTTTGTGTATCTCAGGCATTAGCATGGCACCAGGCACAACACACTGAGCTGCCATGATGCTCACTGCTGTCCTCACTCCTCCCATGCACTCCCATTGACTGCCCACTCTAACACAGAGCTAACTGGCCTGGCTCCTTTCGCTTTTCTATTCTCTACTTTTGTTACACACTCAAGGCTCAATCGTCCTTCGTCCTGAAGCCTCCACTGATCACACAGTTCCTACAAAACCTCAAGTGCGCACAGACTACGGCCCACATTCCTTAACCCAGAATTCAGGACTACCCACAGTCTTAACCCAACATAGCTTGGTTCCCTAGAAACGGTTTGAAAAATGTGCTTTTCTCATTCTGGCTTTGCTTGAAAAATCAAGTATCTGGTGTCGTTGCTGTTGGCGGTGTTGTTGTGAAGTGCTATAAGTTGGTTCCGACCCATAGTGACCCTCTATAGGGTTTCCAAGCAGCAACTGGTGAGCTTGAACTGCCAATCTTGCAGTTCAAACTGACCTTGCAGTCCAGCACATTAACCCACAGCACCACACCAAGACTCCAAGTATCTGGGAATACTGGTGTATTCATAACCTACAAAGGAAAGTAGCCACTGTCCCCTTTATGAAGGAACTCAAGTGCTTTCTCCATTTTGCTATAACATCACTCAAACACTAATGCCTTTCTCCAGACCCCCTCATTCATTCGTGTTCCTTCCTGTCTTTTTTAGGTACCTGTATTGGCCATGATTTAACAGTTTTATACCTCTTAAAATTTTTATAAATTGTGGTGTTAACTGGGCTTCCCAGTAGGTGCATGGATATTATCCTATTAGAGACAGCTTTGTACCTCATGACTGATCTGGATATGTTGTTTTTGACAATGAATGCAATTTAGAGATCATCTGAAGAACAGATTTGATACAATAAACACTAAAGACTGAAGACCAGAAGAGTTGTGGGATGACATCAAGAACATCATACAGGAAGAAAGCAAAAAGTCGTTAAGAAAACAAGAAAGAAGGAAAAGGTCAAAATGCATGTCAGATGAGACAATGAAATTTGCTATCCAGTGTAGAGATGCTAAAGCAAATAGAAGAAATTAGGAGGTACAAAAGCTGAACAGAAAATTTCAAAGATCAGCTCAAGAAGATAAAGCCAAATATTACAACAAAATATGCAAAGATCTGGAGTCAGAAAACCAAAAAGGAAGAACACATTCAGCATTTCTCAAGCTGGGGGAACTGAAGAAAAAATTCAAACCTTGACTTTCATTATTGAAAGATTCTCTGGGCAAATTATTGAATGAGGCAGAAAGTATCAAGAGAAGACAGAAGGTATACACAGAGTCACTGTACCAAAAGGAAATGGTCAGTGTTCAACCGTTTCAAGAGGTAGCATATGATCAAGAACCAATGATACTGAAGGAAGAAGTACAAGGTGCATTGAAGGAATTGGCAAAGAACAAAGCACTAGGAATTGATGGAATGAAAATTGAAATCTTTCAAGAAAAGTGAGGTGGCACCGGAGGCACTCACTCATCTATGCCAAGAAATTTGGAAGACAGATATCTGGCCAACTGATTTGAAGAGATCCATATTTGTGCCCATTCCAAAGAAAGGTGACCCAATGGAATGCAGAAATCATTGGACAATCTCTTTGATATCCCATGTGAGTAAAGTTGAGTAAAGTTTTACTAAAGGTAATACAGAAACGACTGCAAGCATACATTGACAGAGAACTCCCAGAGCTTCAAGCTGGATTCAGAAGAGGCCATGGAATGAGGGATATCATTGCTGATATCTAATGGATCTGGGCTGAAAGCAGAGAATATCAGAAAGCTGTTTACCTGTGCTTTATTGACTACGCAAAGGTTTTCGATTGTGTGGATCATGGCAAGCTATAGACAACATTGCGAAGTATGAGTACTCCAGAACAATTAATTGTGTTCATGAGGAATCTGTACCTGGACCAACAGGCAGTGGTTCGGACACAACATGGGAACACTGAATGGTTTAAAATTGGGAAAGGTGTGCGACAGGGTTGTATTCTTTCAGCATACTTATTCAACTTGTATGCTGAGCAAATAATACGAGAAGCTGGGTTCTATGAAGAAAAACGTGGCATCAGGACTGGATGAAGACTCATTAACAACCTGCAATATGCAGATAATACAACCTTGCTTGCTGAAAGTGAAGAGGGCTTTAAAACATTTACTGATGAAGATCAAAGAGCGCAGCCTTCAGTATGGATTATATCTCAATGTAAAGAAAACAAAAATCCTTACCACTGGACCAGTAAACAACATTCATATCAACAGAGAAATTATTGAAGTTGTCAAGGACTTCATTCTTCTTGGATCAACTAACAACATTCATGGAAGCAGCAGTCAAGAAATCAAACGACATACTGCATTAGGCAAATCTGCACAAGACCTTTTTAAAGTGTTAAAGAGCAATGATGTCAGCTTAAGGACTAAGGTGCACCTGACCCAAGCAATGGTATTTTCAATAACCTCATATGCACGCGTAAGCTGGACCATAAATAAGGAAGACCGTAGAAGAATTGATGCATTTGAGTTATGGTGTTGGAGAATATTGAAAGTGCCACAGGCTGCCAAAAGAACCAACAGATCTGTGTTGGAAGAAGTGTAGACAGAGTGCTCCTCGGAGGCCTGGATGGCCAAACTTGGTCTCTCATACTTCAGACATACTGTCTGGAGGGACCAGTTGCTGGAGAAGGATATCATGTTTGGTAGGGTGGAGGGTCAGAGAAAAAGAGGGAGACCCCCAAAGAGATGGATTGGCCATGTGGCAGCATCGATGGACTGAAGCATGGCAACAGTAGTGAGGTTGGCCCAGGATCAGGCAGTGTTTCATTTTGCTGTGCATAAGGTCGCTATGAGTCGGTACCGACTCGATGGCACCTAACAACAACAACAAAAGGAAAACCAGTTAATAATACCATCATTCAAATTTATGCATCAACCTCTAAACCCAGTAATGATGAAATTGAAGAATTCTACCAACTTCTTCAATCTGAAAATGATTAAACATGCAATCAAGAGGTATTGATAATTACTGGTGATCAGAATGCAAATATTGGAAACAAAGATAAAGGATCAACAGTTGGGAAATATGGCCTTGGTGATAGAAACAATGCTGGAGATCGCATTTTGCAAGTCCAATGGCTTCTTTATTGCAAATACCTTTTTGTAAACTCACCAGACAGAATACACAGAAATAAAATTGACTACTATGGGAAGAAATCATGGAAAAGCTCCACATTATCAACCAAAACAAGGCCACGGACAGACTGTGAAACAGATCATCAATTGTTCATATGCAAGCTCAGGCTGAAGCTGAAGAAAGCTAAAACAAGTCCACAACAGTCAAACTTTAACTCTGAACATACCACACCTGAATTTAGAGATTGTCTCAAGAACAGATTTGGTGCATTAGAAACTAGAGATCGAAGTTGTGGTATGACATCAAGAACATAATACAGGAAGAACATGCTCCACATTTCTCAAGCTGAAAGAACTGAAGATAAAATTCAAGCCTCAAATTTCA
The DNA here is from genome assembly GCF_000296735.1 of Chrysochloris asiatica. Classification (NCBI taxonomy): domain Eukaryota; kingdom Metazoa; phylum Chordata; class Mammalia; order Afrosoricida; family Chrysochloridae; genus Chrysochloris; species Chrysochloris asiatica. The sequence goes on along the minus strand of NW_006408540.1, from coordinate 16,494,044 downwards.
ACATTAAAGGTCCTATAGATAAAATATTGAAAACATCAAAAGATGATGGAAGGAATACACAGAATCATTGTACCAAAAAGAATGATGTTCAACCACTACAAGAGATAACATATGATCAAGAGCCAATGGATAGTTTTCACCTTATCTAGACAGGTCTTGTGAAAGGAGATGGGGATAAGATTCTTATGATTCAACAATGAGCAATTTTTATCATGACTAACTGCGACAGTCACAACTGCAAAGGTAGCAGTTTTTTAACAAAAAGGGGGGAGTACTTAACCTTACAGTTTGGAACAGAGAACCGTACGACTATCAAGGGAGAAGAGCATGAGTGGAATGTGGGACCCTATCCAGAGAGGCAGCGATACCAGAGATGGAGGTAGAGATGAAGACATGGAGAGATGGAGCAGCTGAGAACTCCAGACTCATGGAAAGAGAGAGGCTGTGTGCTGGCAGCCAGGAGGCAGGCTTGCAGAATGTGCCCGTTGGTTGTTTAAATGATTATATATTCCTGAGTGTTTTTGTGTACATCTAAAAAATACCCCAGAGGAAATAGAAGCAAATACTGTTGAATGATGATGCATGGAAGCGATTATAATCACTGCAATGAAACGAAATACGATAGGATGAGTGCAAACCGATGTTCTCCCATGTAAACTATGACTCAATTCACAATAAAAACTTAAAAAAAAAAAAAAAAAGCCAACGGGACTGAAAGAAGTACAACGTACATTGAGGGCATTAGCAAAGAATAAGGCTCCAGGAATTGATGGAATACAAATTGAAATATTCCAATAAACTGATGAAGCACTGAATTCATCTATGCCAAGAAATTTGGAAGACAGTTACCAGCCAACTGGTTAGACGAGATCTACATTTGTACCCATTCCAAAGAGCCGATCTAACAGAATGAGGAAATCATCAAACAACAGCATTAATACCCTATGCAAGGAAAATTTTGCTAAAGATAATTTTAAAATGGCTTCTTATTTATAGTACTAGCTAGGTATTTATCTTTTTAATCTCCTAAATAGGTTAGTCAGCAATAACTCTTAGTCCCTATAGGGAAGTTTATCTAAGAAAAAATATTTAGGTAAATTATTTAACATATATAGATGAAGATAAATGTTTCATAAATCTTAAACTTCTCCTTTTTAAAGTGTTACGTAAAATATTTTTTTCAACTCAACATGTTTTATTTTCTGTTTTCAATATTACTAAATATGTCCCAAACCTATGCCACAAGTTTCTTTCCTAACACTTAATCCTGCCAGCTTCCCATCACTTTCAGTGCATCCAGGTTCCTTAAGGTTATCAGCAACTCTTATTTTCTACCTCATCATTGCACTGGTCACTGCCTGGACTAGCAATATCCAACAAAAGCAGAATAGGCCCTAACATTTTGGAAATTTAAATGAACCTTTTTATTTGACACAAGTTTGGAGAGGAGGGGAGGCAGTGATAATGGTATTCAGTAAAAAAGGACAGCGAACCCCAAGGTTGGCAGTTCAAACCTACCAGCTGCTCCTAGGACACTCTAGAGTCAGAACCAAATCGAAAGCACTTAACAACAACAAAGTGATTATACAAGTCCTAAGATGTATGAGATAATCTTGCCAAGCAAAGACTGTTTGTGGGCCTCAAAATTTTCGAAGATGTGGGTGGATGTCACCCATGAAACCCATCGTTGTCAAGTCTATGCCAACTCACAGCAACAAAGTAGAACTGCCCTATTCAGTCTCCCAGACTATGAATCTTGATGAAAGGAGACTGCCATATCTTGCTCCAGCGAGCAGCTGGTGGATTTGAACAGCCACCCTTTTGGTTAAGCAGCCAAGTGCTTATGCATTGTGTCACAAAGACTCCTGGGGTGGGTACTGTTGTTGTTAAGCATCATCGAGTCAGTATAGGTTCACATACGACCCTGTATAGGGTTTCCGAGGAGCAACTGGTGGGTTTGAACCACCAAACTTTTGGTTAGCAGTCCGGTGTTTATCCTACAGCACCACATAGCTTGTTTATCGTTATTATAATCTTCTTGTTGTTGTTGTTGTTGTCAGGTGCCATCGAGTTGGAACCATCTCATAGCAACCCCATGCACAGCAGAATGAAACAATGTCCGATCCTGGGCCAACCTCACTACCGCTGCCACACTTGACGCCATCAATGATGCCACCGGGCAGATCCATCTCATTGGGGGTCCTCCTCTTTTTCTCTGACCCTCCACCTTACCCAACATAACATCCTTCTCCAGCGACTATTCCCTCCTGACAATATGTCCAAAGTATGAGAGACAAAGCTTAGCCATCCTGGCCTCCAAGGAGCACTCTGGCTGCACTTCTTCCAAAACAGATCTATTGGTTCTTTTGGCAGTCCATGGCACTTTTAGTATTCTCCTCCAACACTACAACTCAAAGGCATCAATTCTTCTACGATCTTCCTTATTCACTGTCCAGCTTTCGCATCCATATGAGGTTATTGAAAATACCATGGCTTGGGTCAGGTGCACCTTAGTCCTCAAGCTGACATCTCTGCTCTTCAATACATTAAAAAGTTCCTGTGCAGCAGATTTGCCCAATGCAATACGTTGTCTGATCTCTTGACTGCTGCTTCCGCGAGTGTTGATAGTTGATCCAAGAAGAATGAAGTCCTTGACAACTTTAATCTTTTCTCCGTTGATAAGAATGTTGTTTATTGGTCCACTGGTGATGATTTTTGTTTTTCTGATATTGAGATGCAACCCATACCAAAGGCTGTGCTATTTGATCTTCATCAGTAAATGTTTCAAGTCCTCTTCACTTTCAGCAAGCAAAGTTGTATCATCTGCATATCACAGGTTGTTAATGAGTCTTCCTCCAATCCTGATGCCACATTTTTCTTCATAGAACCCAGCTTCTCGTATTATTTGCTCAGCATACAGGTTGAATAAGTACGGTGAAAGAACACAACTTTGTCACACACCTTTCCCAATTTTAAAACATTCAGTGTTCCCATGCTCTGTTCAAACAACTGCTTCTTGGTCCAGGTTCAGATTCCTCAGAAGTACAATTAAGTGTTCTGGAATACTCACACTTCTCAATGTTGTCCATAGCTTGTCATGAGCCACACAATCGAAAGCCTTCACGTAGTCAATAAAGCATAGGTAAACATCTTTCTGATATTCTCTGCTTTCAGCCAAGATCTACCGGACATCAGCAATGATATCTCTAGTTCTCCGGCCTCTTCTGAATCCAGCTTGAACCTCTGGAAGTTCTCTGTCAATATATGATTATAGCCATTTCTGTATTACCTTTAGCAAAACTTTACTCGCTTGAGATACCAAAGAGATTGTCTGATGATTTCCGCATTCCGTTGGGTCACCTCTCTTTGGAATGGGAACAAATACGGATCTCTTCCAATACTATAATCTAGAGTGTATTATATATAAAATATATCCTTTCTTAAGAAAAAACATTTTATTGTGATTTGGCTGCAAGTTTACAGAGAAAATCAGTTTTCCATTCAATAATTCAAACCTATTTTATTTCATACTGCAATCCCCAGCATGGAACAGCACTCATGCCACTTCTTCCCGAGGCTTTCTGTTTCCAATTATCCACCTTTCCTAACCCTTCTTGCCTCCTGAACTTTGTCTCTGGAAGATGAAAATGCTACCCTTTTCATTGTCAGTTGACTATTCTAAGAAGTGTGTACCTCCCTGACATTACTGTTCGCCTTATAAACTTGTCTATTGCTTGGCTGCACATTGCACTAAAGGAGTGAATTCAGTTCCAGGATTGAAGGGTTAGTAAGGGTTCCACGGTTCTCTATCCAACTAATGAGCTTGTTCTTATGATAATTCTGAGTTTTAGTCCATATTCTTCTCCAACTCTATTGCTCTCACTTCCACAGAGTAGATTCCAGTTCATAGTAACTCTAGAGAACAAAACAGAAATGCTCCATAGTGTTTCATCTTTACAGAAGAAAACCGTCTCACCTTTCTGCTAGTGCTGCCAGGGAGTTAGAACTGTTGATCTTTTGGGTTACCAGTCCAATGCTTAACCCACAGAGTCACCAGGGCTTAAAAACTATACAGAACCTTTTAATGCGATCCCTCCCTTTCAGAGCAGTTGGTAGAAATGGGGCAGTGAGAAGTTAAGGGTACCAGTTAAGTTTCTGCTTGATCAAAGTAAAATGAGATGTGGATGGTCTTAACAGCTATAGTTAAAATTAGCTTCTTCCCTAACTGTCTGACATAGTCAATTACTATCCCATAGTTAATCCCTTTTTAAAGATTAATCATTTTCTTTTTTAATTGGTAGCTAATCCCAACTCCAAGGACTCTCCCAGGATGGGAGAAAAACAGCAGGTCATTTCTCATGAAGCCCACTGATAACCACCACTGGGAAAAAGCTAACAGAGCCAGTTAGAGAAAATATGTCCCAAACAGTCAGTAAGGCTTGAGATAAACAAAGCAATAAAGAACTTTCTGAAATTCCTCGGGCTCCGACCCTACAACAAGGTCTCTATAAATTCTCCCTCCCCTTTTCCCTTGGGGGGACAGCTATGGGAGATTTCTACTGTCCTGTCTTCCTGGGTGTCAGTATCCAATAAACACTTTGCCCTTTGTGCTGAGTCCTGTATCTGAATACTGGCTACAGCAGCAGGTAATAAAGAGTCCTTTCCCAGATTACACTCTGGCACCCTTGATAGGACAGCTGATAACCTGAGGCACAGGGGCCCTGTATAAGAGCAGCCCTCCTGAAAGGGGGTTTTCCTCTCACAGGCCCAGACTAAGGGCTGAGCCATGACACAGTGCTCCCAGTCTCCTTCTGCTCTCTGAGCAGAAGTGAACAAAGCATGGCAGCCAGAGAGCTCCCTAGATTAGTACACAACCCTCATCTTGTTGTGCTCAAGTCAGGAATGGAAGGGTCATTTGGAAGGAAAGTCCTTGATGTCCAGAAGACAGGTATTGACAATCACCATCCTGGCATGGAGGATCATATAGACCAAGGAGAGTGAGGCAAGTGCATGCTCTCTGCTTCTTACAGAGGTGACTGTACAATCCCTGGGTTAAGGGCTTTGGAAAGCTGTTCCTGGGTTAAGGACTATGGAGAGCTGTCCCTGGTCCCCAGGTTAAGGTCTATGGGGAGTAGTACACAGTCCCCAAGGTTAAGGACTGTGGGGAGTCATCACTGATCCCTGGATTAAGGACAATAAGAAACAGTCCCCAGTCACTGGGTTAAAGACTTGGGGGCAGCCCCCAGGCCCCAAGTTAAAACTGTGGGGAATGGTCCCTGTCCCTGGGAAAAGAAAGTCATGGAGAGAGGACCACAGAGAAAGAACCCCCGTCTCTGTGTTTGACTAGACTGTGAAAGTGAGTCACGCATATGATGTGAGAGTGGCTGAAAGTTGAAGCCTGCAGGTGTTCAGATGTTCCTTTGTGGAATGTTTATCTAAGTTTGTCCCTTTCTGTCTATGAACAGGAGCTGGATTATTGGCTTTTTCAAACTTCATTTAAGTTTCAGACTGGTTTTAGGATAATCCACAGGATCACCCCCAAGAGAGAAGAGAAAGAGACTCGAACAAGTATTTGAGCAACTGGGATAGGACACAAGAAAAAGGAAGCAGGAAAGGAGGGCTGCAATGGGAACTGAATGCTGGCACTCAGGAAGAACTATAGGGGGAACGTTATCCTGACCCAGAGACCACTGTGTGTCACAACCACCCTTAGCCAGGTATTTCAGTTATGGACTGAACACTCCCAGCAAAAGAAAGATGCCAATTGCAGAAGGGCTGAGGTTCACTTGGTCCATCTGTCCTCTGTACTAATGATTTCATTGCATCTTTGATTTTCTTCACTCTTCTTTGTTCCAGATGGGAGAAACCAATAATAGTTGCACCTTAGAAAATACATTCTTTTATACTACAAAAATAGCTGAATTTCCTAAACGTGCAACTACTATGTAAACTGAGAGTAGCTTCTACTTTGTTCTGTTCAGAATTCTACTAAAAAATTTTCACGATTTTGGAAAAATCATTTTGTGGATGACAGTGGCTTGAATTGCCAATAAAAGACTTCTGAAATCAGCCTCCATTTGTAGTTATTACATTCACAATGATTCTTTGCATTGGTTCAAATAGGCCAGCAAACGATTGCTTCATTATGCCTTCTAATGTAGTCATGATTGAACATTTACATATTAAAATTGAAGACATGTTTTCAAATAAATTTATACTTATGGACTGAGTTTATTGCCTATGACCAAGATGCAGAGTCAGAAATTGTTTCTGAGGAAGAAATGGTAATGAAACCAACTGAAAAATAATTCAAAAGAATGATAATTAGGTATCTTCAAATGATTGATAGAAAGATCAAGGACAGCAAAGAGAACCCAATAAAAACTTTACACAAATTCAGGAAATCACTATAAGAACAAACAGACAAAATAAATGTAAATTTTGAAACAACATAAAACCTGTAATTAGGAATACAGAAAATTAATACTAAAATCTCAGAAATGGACAATACATTGGAAGGACAAAGGAATAGATGTGAAGCAATGGAAGCCCAAATTTGTGAACTTGAAGATCAATTTCTCAATACTAGTATGCTTGAAGAACAATCAGAAAAAACAATAAAAAATCCAAAGAAAGTCTAAGAGCTATGTGGGACACCATGAAGGGGAACAACTAACTGTTGATTGGAGTTCCAGAAAAGGAAGAGACAATAAAAAGCACAGAGAAAATGGTCAGAGTTGTTGGAAGAAAAACTAAAGGATAAGCATACAAGAAGGTCATCGAACCCAAACAGGACAGACCCCCAAAGAAAAATAACCATGACATATCATAATGAAACGTTTTCAAAGTCAAAGACAAAGGAGAACCAGTAAAAGACTAAGCTCTGATTGCTCAGCAGAAACCATGCAAGCAAGAAGGCAATGGGAAACTCTAAAAGGAAAGAAATTCCAACCAAGAATAACATGCTCAGCAAAGATGTCCCTCACATAGGACAGCAAAATTAGGAAATTTCCCAATAAACAGAAATTAAAGGAATTTGTAATGACCAGACCCAGTTTACAAAAACTGCTAAGCAATGCTCTTTGGACTGAGACTCAACAAGAGAAGACAACAACCTGAGATGACCATTCATGACAACACCACCCAGAACTCAATTCAGATAGAGAATTATTTAAAGTAAAACAAGCCTACAAGACTGAAAACAGGTAATCGGCTACATCCATGTATAATGAAGCCAACTACAAAGTAAAAAGAGGAAACAGTGTAGATATAGAGCTTCCAAATGCCACGGAAGCCAGGTATACTTCATGATAAAATGCACTGTTTTAGCAGGGAAAAAATTAATACATTACATAGGAACCGCAAAGAAAAATAATACACCTGTACACCAAATTTTAAAAAAGAGGAAAATCATTAAGATTTCATAAACACTAGAGATTTGGTGTGTCACTGTAGGATAAAGCACTAGACCACAAGGTCAGTTTGAACCACAAGGTCGGTGGGTCAAACCCACCAGGTGCTCCTCTGAAACCCTATACAGGGTCACTATGAGTTGGTATCGGCTTTACAGTACTTAGCAACAACATAACAGAAATGACAATGAAAAGAAAACCAACAAAATGAGCTGAAACTAGAAAATTACATGGAATAAAGAATCCAGCAGCACCACATACAAAAACAGAACACACAGAAAAATGACAGCAATGGAGTCACACCTACTGATAATTACACTGGATGTAAATCAATGAAATGTACCAGTTGAGAGACACAGAAAGCAGAATGGATAAGAAAACAGGATCCTTCAATATGCTATCTACAAGAGATGTATCAAAAAGAAGGAGACAGTCTAAATACCCATCAACAGAAAAATAGTTGAACTTTGGTACATACACATAATGGAATACTATAAATTGTTGAAGAACAAAGATGAATGTGTGAAACACCTCACAACATGGTTGAACCTGGAGAACATTATGTTGAGTAAAATTAGTGAATCACAAAAGGACAAATATTGTATGAAATCAATATTGTAAAAAAAAAAAAAGATTTTCTCAATAAAAGAACAATCTATGATGGTTTATGAGGGGGGTCAGTGCAGGGGGAGAAAAAAATTACTCACAAGCTAGAGGGTAGACACATGATAATACCGGTGACAGGGCAAGCAATATATAAGAGGGTGGTTACAAGAGGAAAGATGAAGGTAACAGGAGACACAGGAGGAATGCAATAGCTAAAGTGAATAGAGGTAAATACTGTTAACTGGTGTGGCAATGTGGGCTAATGCGTCAGACTGCAAAGTTTTTTGAACTGCAAGGTCAGTAATTCAAGCTCACCAGCTGCTCCTTGGAAACCCTATACAGGGTCGCCATGGATCAGAATTGATTCAACGGCACTTAACAACAACTGTTAACTGTTGGTACATGGAGGGGATTGCAATCACTGTAATGAAGCAAAGTATATGATTTGTTGAATGCGAAACTGATGATCTGCTCTGTAAATCTTCACTCAATTCACAATAAACAGTTGGGGGGAAAAAAGATAAAGGAGGTCACAACACAGTGTATGGTTAGCAAACATATGATATGGACAATAAATGCTATGCATTTAAAAGAAAGCTATCACTGTGGGCTGAAGTGAAAAAGGGATAAAGTCACAAACTGTTTCCAGATTTTCTCCACTTACACACAGCCTGAGTGTCCAATCTGTCACTTCTCTGTCAAAACTCATCAAAATTATGCCTCCGCCATCAAACCCCCAAAACCCAACCCACTGTCACCACGTCTCATATCTTAGATTTACCAGAAGCTTCAGGTTTTTGTCTCTGTTCACCTTTTACAACCATGCTGATTACTCGCCCCTCTTAAAATGAGTTTGTGATTTCAGTGAAATTAAGATGTGCTTAAAGTGTAGTTTTCAAATATTAAAAAAGGCACAGTTGCTGGTTAGTATTTCTTTATATTGATTGAGAGTTGGAATTGCATTATGGTGGATGTTGTTGTAAAGTGCCGACGAGTCGATTCCGACCCATGGCGACCCTGTGTAGTAGGTTTACACGGATCAATTAGTGGGTTTGAACCACAGACCTTCCAGTTAGCAGTCTAGTACTTATCCTACAACGCCTCATCAGGTTTCCTGGGTTAAATAAAATACAGCATTTAAATGACTCCTTCCCTTTATTTAAACTTTTAAGTGTAGCTCCTGAAATTGTCTTCTGGATATTTAATTTCCCAGCTGTATATTTCAACCGGAATAAACCGCTTGCAATTTCTGACTGAGCCATGTTTCTCTAGTCTGCGACCATATTTCACTGGTGCGGGAACCTTTGGCCTCTTCCCCCGAGGTCTTAGTTTAAATATCACTTTCTCCAATAAGCGTCCCCCACCCCAGTACACCCCCTAAACACAGGTCTGGGGTTCCCTATGTGAAGGAGAGTCCATCATTGCACTTAGCAACTATCTGCCCCTGTTTTCTAGTGTGTCTCCCCAGAAAGACTGGAAGCTTCTTGAGGGGGGCAGGCACGCTCTGACCTGCAGTTATCTTCCAAGCCTATTTATTTAATTAACGTGGAGCGCCCAGCAGCTGAACGAAGATAAGAGAAGAGGGGCTGAGACAGTGCAAGGACAACGGGAGTAAAAAGGTTCAGGGGTAAAGGGGGACTGTGGGAGAAATAAGGAGTAGGTGGGGGCATGGGCAGCGCGGACTATTAGGCCGCGTCGTTTGGACTTGCAAAGCTAAAAGTCCGAGGCCCGTCGTAGGACTCACCAGTCCTTGATCAATATCCGCATCTGGCCGTTTGGCGGAGGGTGGCGAGTACTCGGCGTAGCGAAGCCCCTCGCCAGCGGCGGCGACACCACCACCGGCAGCCATGGCAATGCGGCCCTGGGAGACGCTCAGCGTCGGGACGTCGCCTACAAGGCGGCCTCAGGGACAAACTAGTTCGAAGGAATTCATCGCGAGGATTTAGTGAACACTGTATTTCTGGTTCGTTCCCACCTCTGCTAGGGTCAGTTTGTAACATTAAAGGGTTAGACCCTAGGCTGCTGGGACTGTAGGATTTGTTTTGTTTTGTTTCGTTTTGTTTCAAATTAGCAAATCCAAAGCCAGTCCAGACCTCCTGGAGTAGTGAGTTTGATGGGGCCTGGTCCCCTCCCAAGATCTCCCCCATTTTGTGAGGTATGTGCCATTCAGTGCCTTCTGACTCATAGCAACTCCCCCATTGGGTTTTCTTTGCTGTAATCTATATGAGGGATTAGATTACAGCACCTGGTGTGGTGCTGTAGGATAAAGCACTGGATTGCTAACCTCAAGGCTGGCGGTTCAAACCCACTAGACGCTCTTTAAAAACCCTATACAGGTCCACACTGAGTCTTTTTGCTATTGTGAATATGTCTGTTTGTGTCACTTCAATTAAATCCCTTTAGTTCACGTGTTTAAGGAGCGCTGGTAGCGTAGTGCTTACGGATCGAACTGCGAACCTCAAGGTCAGCAGTTCGAAACTACCAACTATTTCCGGGAGAAAGATGAGGATGTCTGCTCCCGTAAAGATTTATAGCCTCGGAAACCCTGTACAGGGTCGCTATGAGTTGGAACCAACTCCACGACACATAACCACCACCACCAGTGCACATGTTTAATTTGTCTACAGGGTTATGGGTCTGAGGGAAATTATAATCTGGTTGGAGTCCTTGTATGATGCTGTAGGATAAACATGACTGCTAATAGAAAAATCTGGTGGTTCCACCCCACCAGTCACTCCTTGGAAACACCGTACAGGGTTGCTATGAGTTGGAACCAACTTAGCGGCACTTAACACTAACAAAAGGGAAGTGAACTGAGGTAAGCGTGGCAGTGATACATACCAGAACTTGGGCACATGAGCACGCAGCATGAATCTGCTGCAGTGTAAGGAATACTGGACTAAGAAGATGTAAGAAATCAGAATTCTAACGTGCTCCATCATTTCTTAGGCTGTGTCCCTAAGCATATCCATTAATAGCTCCAAATCTCTCCTCTCTGTCAAAGGGAACTAACTTTCACCTAGCATTCTGATGTAGAGGAGTTGTAAGACTCAAAAGGGGAAGGAGAGAAGGGAGACATAGAAACAAAGTGTGCAATGCCCTTTTGAGAAGAAGTACAACCAGTATTGTTGGAGTATATGGGAATGACCACCCTAAACTGGAATCATCATAGAAAGTTGGTGGAGGTTTAGCCACTGAGATGGTCAGTAAAGAATTGGCAAGATTTTTTTAGGTGGAAGAGATCAGAAAGTTCAACTTGAAACAAATACATACAACGAAATGAAAAAAAGTGACATACAGGACTAGATAAGAAACATTGCAAGACTCTTCAGGGACATGACCTTATTACAGAAATTAATTTTCATTAGACCAATCAAGGACGCTGGTGATGAGAGGCAATAATGTGATTTATTTATTGAACTGGTGCCCACGAGTCATTCATTCATCTTTTCAGTAAATGGTTTCTGAGCATCTGTTAGGTATCAGACACAGTGCTAGGCCTTGGGTTACAATGCCTCTGCTCTCTTGGAATTTATAGTCTATGGGAAGAGTACGATGATGTGCATTAGCAGTTGGGCCCTAGCAGTAGCAGGCTGCCAGCCTTGAACCAAGGAGGAACTAGAGTACAATCCAGGTCAGTCCCAACTCCTCTCAGGGCAGGCGCTGCCCCTAGACAGGGAAAGAAGGAAGGCTGCAAAGCAGATGCCTGGAAGAGAGGAGAAATGAGGACAGGGCAAGGGAGAGATAGCAAGGTTGAGGGAGAGGTGGGCTCAGCCGGGTTATGCTTCCGCTCAGACCCTAAAATCCATTGGGAACAGATTGCTGACCACTTGTAAACTTGATTCACCTGTCTGCTGCTGCTTCAGGCATCACTCCGTTGCTACTTGAAAAAAGAAATCACACCCATAAAGATTACATGATTTACAATCAATGGAGTTTGACTAAGTTCACCATCACCAGAAAAAGATGACAAAGATAAAGATGGAAACCCGGGTATTTAAGCACTCTTGTCTAACACAGAAGTAAACTCTGGTCCTTCCATGTAGAATCTTCACCGTCCTTGACTCACAACCAACGCATCTTATGCATAGCCACCACCATCCATCAGTGAAGCTTACATGTTGCTATGATGCCGAGCAGGTTTCTCCAGAGCTTCCAGATTAAGGCAGACTACTTTAAAAAAAAAAAAAAAAATCAGCCAACGGAAACCCTATTGATCACATTATTCTGATTCCCAACTCATCACAGGGAGGGTGCAGGACTCAGGCAGCATTTTGCCTTGTTGTGCTGTGCTCAGGGTCACCAGAAGTCTCGTGTCCCCACAAGGTGGAAGCTTAATAACACCACAATAGCCATCCCATAGAGCTCCTGACTTAGCTAAACCCACCTGTCTGACTTTTGTAAGACTGAAGAACACTTTTGGTGAAGCCCAAATGGAAGGCTACATTAAGCTTTCATTCCAAACCAAACCAACGTATGTGGAGCTGATTCTGATTCATCAAGACTTGAGAGGGCAGAATAGAAATGCTCCAAAGGGTTTCCGAGGTGACAAATCTTGACCAAAGCAAGCTGTCACGTTTTTCTCTTGAGGAGTGACTAGTGGTTTGGAACTGCTGATCTTTCTGTTAGCAGCCCAATGCTTAGCTCACTGCACCAACAGGGATCCAAAAGTCCTGATGTGGCGCTGTGGGTTAATGTGCCTGACTGCAAAAGCCGTTTGAACTGCAAGGTTGGCAGTTCAAGCTCACCAGCTGCTCCTTGGAAACCCCATATAGGGTGGCTATAGGTCAGAAATGACTCAACAGCACTTTTAACAATAGAAACACTTTTATTATTATGCCACTTCAAAGACAGATTATGTTAATTATACTCAATAGATTTTGTGATGAGGGTTAAACATTGATAATGCAACTTAGAAACATTTAAGTAAAAAAAGTTTTTTAAAATGTCTTGATTAAAATAATTTTTGTCAAAAGAGAATCAAATGCATGCCTCCTTTTCCTTTCTGTCAAGTGGGGGATAATAATAGCACTTGTGAAGATTAAGTGAGTTGTAAAGCCCTTAGAATAGGAACATGATATACCATAAATTCTATAAAAATATGAGTTGCTATTTACTTTACCTCACCTCTTTTCATGTTTGTTTTCTGTGTATTTTCTTCTTCGTTCCATTGCCTCCTCCTGAGCAGTTAGGTTTGAGCCCAAGTGGTTGTTTTGCCTTTTAAATTTTAAAATCTGATTAAACATTGCTTAGTTGGGCTGATGCAGAGTCCTGGTGTGGCGCTGTGAGTTAATGCGCTAGACGACAAAGCTGTTTGAACTGCTAAGTCAGCGGTTCAAGCTCACCAGTCGCTCCTCGGAAACCCTGTACACGGTCACTATGGGTCAGAATCGACTTGATGGCACTTAACAACAACAAGTTGGGCTGCTAATCTTAAGGTCAACAGTTTGAAACTACCAGCCGTTCTGCAGGAGAAAGACGAGGCTTTCTGCTCTTGTTAAGATTTAAGACCTCAGAAACCCTATACAGGGTCCCTATGAGTTGGATTCCATGGCACACCAACACCAACACCACCAGTGGAGTCCTGGTGTAGCACTGGTAAGATGAGCACTGGACTGCAAGGTTGATTTGAACCAGAAATTCAGTGGTTCAAATCTACCAGCCGCTCCTTAGAAATCCTATAGAGTAGGGTCGTTATAAGTAGGAACTGACTTGACAGCACTTAACAACAACAATAAGAGCGATATTGTTATTGTGTATGTGTCAGGAGTGGAGTGAGGCGGGAAGAGTTGTTTTATGAAAAATAAAACCTTGGAAAAAATAAAAGGAGGTTACCCACCCCACTCCCTCCAAAAAAACCAACAACTGTCTAATGGAACAAGGAAAGAGTATCACAAAATTTGCATGAATCTACACACAGTTTACTTTCAAAATGCCCGATTCCACCTTCATTTTGTTATGTGCTGTCGACTTAGTTCTGACTCATAGCAACCCTATATTGCTGTTGTTAAGTGCAGTGGAGTCGATTCCGAACCATAGTGACCCTGTACAGGGTTTCCAAGGCTGTAAATCTTGACGGGAGCAGAAAGCCTCATCTTTCTCCTGCAGAGCAGCTGGTAGTTTCGAACTGCTGACCTTAAGGTTCACAGCCCGATTCGTAGCCACTATGCTACCAGAGCTCCTTATAACAACCCTATAGGACAGAGTAAAGCGGACACATATGGTTTCCTAGGCTATAGTCTTTATGGGACCAGATCACTAGGTCTTTTTTCTAGCAGAGCCATTGGGTGGGTTCGAACTACTGACTTGTGAGTTAACAGCCAAGTGCTTAGTCATTGCTCCCTTAGAGTTTCTTTTCCTTCATCTTAAATAAGCCTAAATTAGAAAGCATAGAGGGTGGATTATGTGTGGAATACAAGGCAGAATAAAAGAAGGAGCCACACTCAAATCAAAGGCATTGGCCGTATCGATTCCTGGCACTGCTGGTGTTAGTTGTCTTTGGCCCCATGCCCAAGGAAACAAAGCACTGAGTGCCCCTGAACCATCTTCACAACCATTGCCTTGTTGAAGTGCATTTTGAATGCCTTCCAACCTAGGGACACATCTTCTAGCACTATG
>NW_006408540.1:16460299-16479287 GCF_000296735.1 Chrysochloris asiatica | reverse complement strand
ACCAGCTGTTCTATGGGAGAAAGATGAGGCTTTCTGCTTCTGTAAAGATTTACAGCCTCAGGAACCCTGTACAGGGTCGCTATGAGTCGGAACCGACTCCACGGCACATAACCACCACCACCACCATAGCGACCCTGTATAGGTTTCCCAGTTGTGGCTTGCAGGTTTGAACCTTTCAGTTCAAATCGACTTTGCGGTCTAGTACTTACCCTACAGTGCCACCCTAGCACTATACTGGACAATACTGTGATACATAGGGTTTCACTGCTCAGTTTTCGGAAGGAAATCTCCAGATCTTTCTTTCTAAACTGTCTTAATCTGGAAGTTCTGAAGAAAGCTGTCCACCACGGGTGACCCTGCCGATAGTTGAAATCCTGGTGGCAGGGAGTCCAGCATTATGGCAGCACGCAAGGCATGGTATGACAAACTGACAGATGGTTGGTGGACAGATTCATAGACTATCTGAATAGATATACAATGTATGTTTATTAAAAGAAAAAATGTGTTATATTCTTACATGGGGTGAAAGGTATAGTTAGGGGGGAAATGTCTAAAAAAAAGGTTTTTTTTTTTTTTAAAGGTTGGGAGACACTAATTTATATGTGATGTTTTGAAAATAATGTTTTATTACCGTTATGATTCCCAGATTTAACTGGTTTTTCAATTAACCCACCAACCCCTATCCTGATGTGGTCATAAAAGAGGGCTCTACTGTATGACACAGTGCAATAGGTACCAAGGAAGAGGTACCTGAATTGCCTGTAGGTAGGCTCAGAAACGTTGGCATTCATGTTGACAGAAGAAGGATAGAGAGAAATCTGTTGGATTGATAAGAATGAGCAGGCTTGGGGACACAGGCTAAGGGAAAACATTGCCAATGGATAGAACAAGGAATTTGCTTTTGCTAAAGCTTAAAGTATAAAGAAGAGAATGAAAATGGATAAGGATGGACAGATAGTGAGGAAGAGTTCAGCTATTGAACAGCATTACCTAGTAAGCACAGGCATTTAGAATGTTTTAGGGGTGAACGTGAGATATCAACAAGTGGTGAATGTGTTATTGTCATGTATCAGATGAGCATGCTAGGAAGATCAGGCTCGTGCCAATGAGCGATTGGTGGGCTAAAACTAATGGAGAGACACTAGCAAGAAGGTTCTTACAATAGTCAGAGCAAGAGGTTGAGACATAAACTAGGGTGGTGGCAGAGGAGATGGCAAATAGAAGTGTGGCCTAAAATCCACACCCACTGCAGTGGTGTCCCTTCTGACTCGTGGCAACCCCAAGCATTACAGAGCAGAACTAAGTTCCCAAAGGTTTTCTTGGTTGTAATCTTTATGGAAGCAGATTGCCAGGTTTTTCTTCTGTGGCACCATTGACTGGGTTCAAACCACCAACCTTTTAGTTAGCACCACCCAGGAACCTAAGGAGGTATGTGCTGCTGTTATTGTAGTTGGGCACTATCGTGTTGGTTTTGACTTACAGCGATCCCAGGTGACAGAATAGAGCTGTCCCATAAGTTTTCTAGGTGGAGCTTCTGGGTGGGTTTGAACCACCTATCTTTAGATTAACAGTTGAGTGATTAACTATTGTGCCACCGGGGCTCCCAGGAAGTATATAGTGGACATCCGTGGGTTATCTCCCCACATTCAATTCCTTTTGGCCAGTCCCGACAGGGACCCTGGAACTGATACCATTCCCTACTCCCAGGATGGACCTCAACTGACCTAAACCACCCAATACATCCCATTGCTGGAACCATGGTGTTTGTTTTTATCCTGTGCAGACACTGAGAGTAGATGAAAAGTTTTCTGGGTTCTTCTGGGAAAGCATCTTCTTTCGTCAGTGGACATAAATAAAGAAACATAAAGGCCTTACTGTGTTTGACAGTCATTTGACAACAGCGAAGTTGAATGAGCATTAAATTTATCACCTCAAACCAGGTTACAGTTGAGAATGAAAGATGGCGCTCTACAATACGTATAACAAGACTAGTGTAGCCATCATGGACATGTGACTCCTTAGCATTAGAAGAGGTGGCCTTAGGAGGAAGCGAACACACTGAAAGCCATGAAGTAACTGGAGCCTTGAGAATAGCCACTAGCTCAGCTTTACTGGAAGTGAATGAAACGTTCTTTTCTTTTACTTTTTCTTTAACTTTGCCTATAAAATGTTATCATTTCAAATATTAGAAAGAGTGACATAATGAATCCTAACTTCCCCCAAATCCAGATACAAAAATTGTCAAGATTCTGTCCAATTGCTTCATCTACTTCCTCTTTTTTTTAAAAAAAAAAAAGGAGCTAAAAGCAAATCTAGACATCACGTCATTTTACCTTAAATCTTTCAATATGTATGCATCCTTGCTAAAAATATATCCACCCATGTGACATCGAACTATAATTATCAATAACATTTATGTCACCTAATGTCATCCAAATTTCCTGTACTTAAAACACAATGCAGGGAATGACAAATTGAAACGGAATGGTGTTGCATTCATCATCAAAAACAACATATCCAAAAACAACAATGCTGTAAGTGATAGGATAATATCCATGCACCTACAGGGAAGCCCAGTTAATACCACTATTGTTCAAATTTATGCACCAACCACTAAAATAAGCCAGTGAAGATGAAATAGAAGAATTCTACCAACTTCTTCAATCTGAAATCGATTAAATATGCAATCAAGATGTATTGCTCATTACTGGTGATTGGAATGCAAAGGTTGGGAGCAAAGAGGAAGGACCAGTAGTTGGAAAATTTGGACTTGGTGATAGAAATGATGCTGGAGAACGAATGATAGATTTCTGCAAGACAAATGATTTGTTTATTTCAAATACCTTCTTTAGACAGCATAAGAGACGACTATACACATGGACCTCGCCAGATGGGACACATAGAAATCAAATTGACTACATTTGTGGAAAGAGAAGATGGAAAAGCTCCATATCATCAGTCAAAACAAGGCCAGGGGCAGACTGTGGAACAGACCATCAATAACTCATATGCAAATTCAAACTGAAGCTAAAGAAAATGAAAACAAGTCCACGAGAGCCAAAGTATGACCTTGAATTTATCCTACCTGAATTTAGAGACCATCTGAAGAACAGATTTGATGCATTAAACACTAAAGACCGAAGACAAGAAGAGTTGTGGGATGACATCAAGAACATCATACATGAAGAGAGCAAAAAGTCATTAAGAAGACAAGAAAGAAGGAAAAGGTAAAATGGATGTCAGAGGAGACTCTGAAACTTGCTCTCCAGCGTAGAGAAGCTAAAGCAAATAGAAGAATTGAAGAGGTCCAAGAGCTGAACAGAAAATTTCAAAGATCAGCTCAAGAAGACAAAACCAGGTACTATAATAAAATATGCAAAGATTTGCAACTAGAAATGACTATTTCTCTCCCTGTGATTGCTTGGGCATTTGTTCATCCCTTGGAACTCTCCAGATATCACCTTTCTAAGTTCCCTAGTAATGCCACAGCAACAACAAAAATAGAACAAGGTCAGTGGCTTTAAAGACTAGAAATGTATTTTCTCACTGTTCTAGAGGTTGAATATCCAAATCAGGGTGTCAACCAAGTGGGCCCCTCTCTGAAGTGCTGGTGTCTGCCATGGATTCTAGACTGGTCCCTGTGTGTCCTGTGTCTTTTCTGCTCTTTATATAAGACACCAATCAGAATACCAGAGTATCTGTGTAACATAATACACAAAAACTCCTCTTTCCAAACACGGTTCTATTTACAGGCAGAGGGGTTAGGACGCCAACATTTCTTCTGAGGGGACACAATCCAATCCATAATACCACCTTAAAGCAGGATAACAGTGAAATGCTCTACCTTCTAACTGCAAGGCCAGTGGTTCAAACCCACTAGCGGCTTCATGGGAGAAAGCTGAGGCTATCTGCTCTCATAAAGCTTTACAGTCTCATAGACGCTGTATAAGCTTGCTACAAGTAGGGATTGATGATATGGCAGTGGATTTTTCTTCACCTTTAATAATACTACACTGATGTAGTGCTGGAAGCGTTGACTTGTCTATACCAAGAAATTTGGAAGACAGCTATGTTGGCCAACTGGGTTGGAAGAGATCCATATTTGTGCCCAGTCCAAAGAAAGGTGAGTCACTGAATTGTGGATATCATTAAAAAATATCACTGATATCATATGCAGGTAAAATATTTTCTGAAGATAATTCAGAAACAGTCACAGCTGTACATTGACAGGGAGCTGCCAGAAATTCAAGCTGGAATCAAAAGAGGGTGTGAAACAAGGGATATTTTTGTTGACATTAGATGGATCTGGGCTGAAAGCAGAGAATACCAGAAAGATGTTACTTGTGCTTTATTGCCTATGTAAAGGCATTTAGCTGTGTGGATCATAACAAACTATGGCTAGCACTATGAGAGAATTCCAGAACACTTAATTGTGTTCATGATGAACCTGCACAAGAGGCAGTCATTAGAACAGAACAAGCGTATTCCAAGTGGTTTAAAATCAGGAAAGGTTTGTATCCTTTCATCTTACTTATTTAATCTGTACGTTGAAGAAATAATTTGAGAAGATGGATTATTTGAAGAAGACCATGGTATCAGGTTTGGAGGAAGATTCAACAACCTGTGATATATAGATGATACAGGAGGACTTGAAATACTTACTGATGAAGATCCAATACCACAAACTTCAGTATGGGTTGCACCTCAATGTCAAGAAAATGAAAATCCTCACTACTGGACCAAAAAATAATATGATCAGTGGAGAAAAGATTGACATTGTCAAAGATTTCATTCTGCTTGGATCCACAATCAACACTTATGGAAGCAAGAAATCAAATGCCATATTGCATTGGACAAGAACTCTGTAAAGTGTTTAAAAGTAAAGATGTCACTTTGAGGACTAAGACGTTCCTGACCTAAGCCATGATATTTTCAATCACTTTATATGCACATGAATGTTATGAATAAGGAAGACCAGACAATCAATGTATTTGAATTATGGTGTTGGTGGAGAATATTGACTGTACAATGGACTGCCAGACAAATGAACAAATATGTTTTGGATAATGTATAGCCAGAATGCACCTTGGCAGTGACAGTGGCAAGATTTTATTTCTTGTACTTTGCGCATGTTGTGAGGAGGGACTAGTTCCTGGAGAAAGACACCATGGTTGGTAGAGTGGAGAGTCAGTGAAAAAAGGAGGACCCTCAATGAGATGGGCTGACATGGTGGCCACAACAATGAGCTCAAATGTAACAATTATTGTGAGGATGGTGCAGGACCGTGTAGTATGTTGTTTTGTTATACATATGGTCTTCATGAGGCAGAACCGACTCGAGGGCACCTAACAACAACAATGATAACTTCACCAAACAACCTACAAAAGAAGGGAGTCATTCCAGGAGTTTATTTCTAATATTACAGGAGATTAAAAAAAACACCGAGATGAACCTAAAGGAAGTCACTAGGGTATATGCCAAGCAAAACATGTTTTCGTATTTTAACTTTCACATGTATTTTCAGCTGACTGACTGCCAACAGTCGGTGAGCTAGTGTTGGCCCGTGTCAAAGGAGTAAAAACAAGCGCTCTTCATGGAGGTATTCGCCATCCGATCGTGGAAAATGGGTCTCTACATCACGTAGATTTGTCTAATGGTCACCCAGAATGACAGCTGCAGCTCAGGTGCCAGCTAGAGATACTCCCATGACAGAGAAACTGACACTAGTACACACATGTTGTATTCTGGAGCCAATTTACATTTTGTGCTTTTGTCTCTCTGAGCCAAAGTAGCATAAACAATGCCAAATCCAGTTCTCTGATTATTTTCAGGCTGATTGAATCTGGCGAATGACATGGTTTTATCTAATTAACCCACATGTGGTACAAAACAAAACAAATTTGAAATGGAGAGCTCTTTCTGCTTTGATGGAGAGACTGAGGTGAATATATAATTATTTTGTCCTTGACTGTCAGCCAAATTTATAGTTAAAAGAGAGGTCTTTTTCTATTAGATTGCAAAACAAATTCTGTGAATTACCTGTTTTTATAATTAAAATTTATGATGTTTTGCATTTTCCCAAATCCAGGCCTTCTTTTTCCTCTCTCTGTCCCAAAAGGAGAAGAAATGTGTGAAACACATGGTCACAAAAAACATGTGGTCTGTTTGTAAAAAAAAAAAAAAAATCTCAAAACTAAATGCGAGAGTATATCAGATTCCAAAGAAAGTGTCAGGCCAAGTGAAAGTTTGATTATGTATTTAGGTTGTATCCATGCTTGTTTAGCAGCTGTTGAGTTGACCCAAGACTCATGGGCCCAAGTCCCATGCCTACATAGTAGAACTGCTCTACAGGGTTTACTGGTCCTTGCAGAAATGCTTTCCCACATCTTCCCTTCTCAGAATCCTAGGTGAGTTTGAACAGCCAACCTGTATGTTAGCAGCCAATCACAAACTGCTTGTGCCACCCAGGCTCCTCTTCCCATACTTAGACCCACTGCCATTGTCTTGAGTCCTTCTCTTAGCCACCGCAGATAGGATTTCTGAGACTGTAAATGTTTATGGAAGCAGGCAGCGCATCTTTCTGTTATGGAGCCAATGATCTTTTGGTTAGCAGCTTAATGCTTATCCCGTAGCCCCACCAGGGCTCCTTGGTACATCATAAAATAGTAATTTTAAAGCAGATATCTTAGCCTCTCATCCAGAATCCTGTCAGAACCACTCACACAATGTTGTATACAGTGGTATTCAGAAAAACACTATTGTATCAATGACAGCAGCGGTGCTGTTAAAGTCGAAAGTGGTAAATACCCACCATGTATTGAGAAAGAAGAATTAGTCTCTAAAATTATGCTAAAAGAAAACCAGAACTTAAATATCACTCCTTTGCAAGAGTCTGAAACCAGGGATACCTTGATGGCAAAGCTGCTCCCATGGACAGGTCTAGTTTGGGGTTGTCTCAACCATAGTGTGTGCTGGGGTCAAGATGGGCGGATTCTTGGACCACTGTGTGCTGTGGGGCAGGACTGACGGATGGCCCATGTGGTGAGCAGATTCATAACATATAAAAGATTAACCAAGTAAGTAAATGTTTAATGTGAGTCAGGTAACTTATTTCTGGAGGAGAGAAGTACTAATGTGTGAAGAAAGACTAGAAGAATTCTGTGGTATGGGTTAGGATTAGTATAAACTCATATTTTCTTAGTTATACAGTAAAACCTAAGAGAGCTGGAACTCGACAGGGCTGCCCTGCTTTTCCTCGTCTCGAGAGTTTTCTACTTATGACAGGGTGTACCCTTACCACTTTTCTGTTGATCTCTGTTGTTGTTATTAAGTGCCATTGAATCGGTCACAACTTACAGTGACCCTTTATAGGGTTTCTGAGGAGTGACTGGTGGGTTTGAGCTGACTGGCCCAAAGTCCAGTGCTTATCCTTCAGCACTCTCTATTAGTGGAAAATATTTGCCTTTTTCCTCTCTGACAGGTTTCCACCTTACATAGATTCTGGTTTTCACAGGTTTTACTGTGTCAATGCCCATTAGTATTAGCTTCATACTGCTGCCACAACAAATTACTATGAACTTAGCGCTTTAAACAACATCCAACTTTTTAGCTCACAGCTCTGTAGGTCAGAATTCCAAGGGACTATGCTAAGGATGCAAGCATGCATTGACAGAGAACTTCCAGAGGTTCAAGCCAGATTCAGAAGAGGCCATGGAACAAGGGATATCATAGCTGATGCCCAATGGATCTTGGCTGAAAGCAGAGAATATCAGAAAAAAATGTTTACCTGTGTTTTATTGACTACGCAAAGGCTTTCGATTCTGTGGATCATAACAAGCCATGGACAACATTGTGAAGTATGAGTATTCCAGAACACTTCATAGTGCCCAGGAGGAATCTGTACCTGGACCAAGAAGCAATTGTTCAAACAGAACATGGGAACACTAAATGGTTTAAAATGAAGAAAGGTGTGTGACAAGGTTGTATTCTTTCACCATACTTAGTCAACCTGTATGCTGAGCAAATAATCCGAGAAGCTGGGTTATATGAAGAAAAACGTGGCATCAGGATTGGAGGAAGACTCATTAACAACCTGCGATAGACAGATGATACAACCTTGCTTGCTGAAAGCGAAGAGGACTTAAAACATTTACTGATGAACATCAAAGAGCACAGCCTTTGGTATGGATTACATCTCAATGTCAAGAAAACAAAAATCCTCTTCTTTGGCCCAATAAACAACATTCTTACCAGTGGAGAAAAGATTGAAGTTGTCAAGGACTTCATTCTTCTGGGATCAACTATCAACACTCACGGAAGCAGCAGTCAAGAAATCAAACGACTTACTGCATTAGGCAAATCTGCTGCACAAGACCTTTTTCAAGTGTTGAAGAGCTGAAGAGCAAAGATGTCAGCTTGAGGACTAAGGTGCACCCGAACCAAGGCATGGTATTTTCAATAACCTCATATGCATGTGAAAGTTGGACAGTGAATAAGGAAGACCATAGAAGAATTGATGCTTTTGAGTTATAGTGTTGGAGGAGGATATTGAAAGTGCTATGGGCTGCCAATAGATCCATTTTAGAAGAAGTGCAGCCAGAGTGCTCCTTGGAGACCAGGATGGCCAAACTTCATCTCTCATACTTTAGACATATTGTCAGGAGGGACGAGTAGCTGGAGAAGAATATCATGTTTGGTAAGGTGGAGGGTCAGAGAAAAAGAGGAAGACCCCCAGTGAGATGGACTGGCAAAGTGGCAGCATCAATGGACTCAAGCGTGGCAACAGTAGTGAGGTTGGCCCAGGATCGGGCAGTGTTTCGTTCTGCTGTGCATAAGGTCGCTATGAGTCAGTTTACTGACTCAATAGCATCTGACAACAACAACAGCATGCTAAGTATAACAAGGCTAAAATTAAGGTTCAGCTGGGCTGGGTTCTTGTCTATAAAAAATTCACTTCCACACTCATTCAGCTTGTAGGTAGAGTTTAGTTTCTGTGGGTATAGGATTGAGATCACAGTTTTCTTTATGGCTGTTGGTGGTGGTTATGTGCCGTGGAGTCAGTTCTGACTCATAGTGACTCTATATAGGGTTTTCAAGGCTGTAAGTCTTTATGGGAGCAGAAAGCCTCATGTTTCTCCCATGGAGCTGCTGGTAGATTCAAACCGCTGACCTTGTGGTTAGTAGCCCAACTCATAACCCACTATGCTCAGTTACATGGCTCCTCTTTGTTCAAGCCAACAATGGCTGGTCAAATCCTTGTGCTTCAGATTTCCCTGGCTTCCCCTTCTGTTCCCAGCTGGAAAAACCTCTGCTTTTAAAGGACCAGAGATGTCCCTAAGGTGTGGCATGTGCCTGGGGCACCACTTGAAGGGAAACACCACTGAGCAGTTTCTAGGAACCATTGTGGTTTCCATCACCAGCTGTGAAAGATCATTCAGCAAGTGAAAACTAATACTTGAGAACCTCCATGGGTCAAGGGAGATTGTGTAATCTTGCCCTGCTGAGTGTAGAAAGAGAAGAAACAGAATAAAAGGATTCTGAGCAGAGCACAGACCAATTTTCATCAGTGAAAGCAAGGAAGGGGCAGTTAGAATGTCCATGTAGAGTCATCGTGTGTTAAGTAAAAGACTAATTAGCTTGACTTATATTTTTGAGCTGATATTAGAGAAAGGTTATCTAAAAGATGGGTGTCAGATGTTTGTATAGGGGCACAATTTCAGAGTTTGCCATAAGCACCATTTTCCGGAATCCTGGTGTGGTGCTGTAGGATAAGCACTGGACTGCAAGGTCACTTTGAACTGCAAGGTTGGCACCTTTCTAAACTCCTTTGTAAACTTCTCACCTGATTAGGTCAAACTAGCCTGAATAATTTTCTTAGATTAAGATCAACTGAATTAGACCTTTAATCACATCTGCAAAATCCTTTCCCCACAGCACTGACATTAGTGAATGATTTAATAACCAATAGACAGGAATCTTGGGAAGATAGCTTTAGAATTCAGCCTACTGCACTATGTATTAAATGGGTTGGCAGATAACTACATGGATAGAAATAGATACACAGATAACTCCAACTTGTGACGTATTTGAGTTACGACGAACCGCGCTTATGATTATTTGTTTGTGTATTTTTTTAACGTAAGTATTAAAATAGACCTGTAAATTTACATGTAAAGTTTCCAAATCCCAAAGATAAACAAAGATTGGATTTATAAAGATATGGATTGTTGTTGTTGTTGTTAAGTGCCATCAAGTCGGTTCCGACCCAAAGCGACCCTATACAGGGTTTCCGAGGGTGTAAATCTTTACAGGAGTAGAAAGCCTCATCTTTCTCCCGCGGAGCGGCTGGTAGTTTCGAACCACTGACCTTAAGGTTCACAGCCCGATTCGTAACCACTACGCTACCAGAGCTCCTTAAAGATATGGATAATAAAAGGCAATTTAAAAAAATGAGGTATTCAATTTACGGCCGAACAGACAAAACAGAGTCATCAGAGTGTAACCCAGTCTTTAAGTTGGGGACTACTGTGGCTTAGCACTAGACTGCAAACCACAAGGTCAGCGGTTCAAACCTACCAGCTGCTCCTCAGAAACCCTATAAAGGGTCGCTATGAATCATAACTGACTCCACAGCACTGAACAACCGCAACTGTATATGTATGCGTGCATGTGTGTGTGTATGTTGTTGTTGTCAAGTGCTATCCAGTTGGTTCTGACTCATAGCAACCTTGTACAGGGTTTCCTAGAAGCAGCTGGTGAGTTCGAACCGCTGATCTGTAGTTCAGATCGAGCTTGCAGTCCAGTACAGTACTACAGCAGGACTCAATATATATTTCCTTAGTCTGTCTTCTGAAAGACCCTAGATGCAATCACATCACAATGAAAAGAAGCACATGTTGTACCTAGATCTTGATTTCTAAATGTTCTTCTTCATTAAAGGATCTCTGGTGGCACAGTGGGTTAAACATTGGGCCGCTCACCAAAAGGTGGGTGTCTTAAACTGCAGGAGAAAAATGAATTATCAACTGTCTGCTCCTGTAAAGATACATGGTCTCAGATACCAAAGGACCATCACTATGTGTGACCTCACTGTGATGACAGTGGCTATTCCCCACTCAGAGGAGAAGTGGATAATGCCAAGGCTAATTCAGGAAAAGTATAAGATAAGCCTGGAATATCTTGTACCAGAAAATAAAAATGTGCTTAAACAAGGCTGAGGATATAGCAAAAGGATACAGGGCCCAGCATGAAGGGACTCTCATTGATCAAATGTGGGGCAATTTAAGAATCAAAATAAATAATGACTGTGTTGTTGTTAAGTCAGCCCTGCATTGGGTTTCCAAGTAGCAGCTGGTGGGTTTGAACTGCCAACCTTGCTGTTAGCAGTCCACTGCTTATCATATAGCACCATACCAGGACTTCAAATAATGGTAACAATTAGTTATAACTCAGTTAATAAAACAAATATCCCTGAGTCTTTATTGGTATGAATTAATACAGAAGGAAAGGGGGAATGCTTGTCATTACATTAGAGTGTCTGCTAATTAACGATGGAGTTGGAAAATTACTACTTTGCAGTCATCATAAGTGATTCAGCAAGAAACATCAAGTGGGTGAAAGTTGATAAGGAACAGGGTATTTACATACACTTAAAGTATCTCCTATCAAATAATGATTAAATAAGCATAATTTGGCATGTACCATTTTAACCAACTGATAATAGTCGGCAATGATGCCAACAGTGGAACACGTTGATATCCTATGTCTTCAGCTACCCTGAGAAATAAACTCAGCACCCCTTCTGTGGTATTCCTGCCAAAATGCATAGCTTAATTTGGAATGTGGAGAAACATCAGACAAGTCTAAATTAAAGAAACTTCTACAAAGTTACTGGCCTACATGCTTCACAAATGTCAAAGTTGGGAGGGAAGGGAAAAGAGGAAGTTGCTGCACCAAACCTCGGCTAAGAATGATGGGAGATTTTGCAATGGATTTTGGTGATGGTGGCAGAAAATGCTGAATAGCAGCGCATACTGTATACTAAGTAAATTATCCAAAAAACTGGATTATATGAAGAAGAACGCAGCATCAGGGTTGGAGAAAGGCTCATTAACACCTTACAATATGCAGAAGATATGATCTTACTTGCTGACAGTGAAGAGTGAATGCATAAACACACACTCACAGATAGATATAAACATAGATATACATATACATTGACTCCTGGCCTGGTACTGTAGCATCAGCACTGGACTGCGAACCACAAGGTTGGCAGTTCAAACCCACCAGCTGCTTCTCAGAAACCCTATACAGGGTCATTATGAGTTAGAACCTACTCAACAGAACTTAATAGCAACAACATATACTGGACTGAAAGCTCGATTTAAACAGCAAGGTTGGTGGTTCAAGATCACCAGCCGCTCCTTGGAAACCCTTTACAGGGTCTCTATGAGTCAGAACTGACTCAGCGGCACTTAACAACAATAACAATTGTCCTCTTACCTTGAGAAATTTCTGCAATTATTCTGAGCTATTTGATTTATTTTCGAAATTGAGAAACTAACATTCTATTCTTCAAGGCCTTTATACAGATAAATCATGAGAAAATAAATGTAAAATTTCTTTTTAACCTGTAAACTTCATAGCACATTTGCATCATCTATAAAAACGCTACTACCTCACTAACATATGTTGTAATACCATTGGCAGGTCTGGATTATTGCATATGCAATTGTTAGCTTGTCAAATAATAGATGACAAAAGCATTTCATAATTTGCCATGTTGAGTGATCTGGTTTGATCCTAAAAGTAAGTGAAGTCAAAAGGATAGGAGAGATTTGACAGAGATGGAATCTGAGGTTCATTGAAGTCAAGTACTTTACTTAAGGCCTATAGCTTTTAAGAAAAATAGAAACTTTATGGAACATCCTCATTTAAAGTTCTTCAACCATCAATTTCAGTCATATCTTTAGAACCCAGTTTAGCATTCTGGCCAGAATGAAACATCTGGTTTTAACCACAGATTGTTGATGATTCCCAAGAACAAAACCATCTATTACTATTTATAACAAGGTTCATTTAATTGATCCATTAATTTTCCCAGTGGGTTAAAAACTCAATAGCATTCCATAACCCAGAAGCATGTTTTTCTTGGATTAAATGCACTCTAAAAGGAAACCAAAGGATAATGGCCCAAAGTTTTTTGCCTCAGTAAAAGCCTGACTGATTAACACCACGAGGACATATAAAACCTTGTGCATTTGTGAGTCCTTGATTCGTTCTTATGCTTCGATCCTATGTGCGCTCATGAGCTCAGTGAGACATGTCTGAACCCCACACGAGCCCCGAAACCTCTCTCTACTACAGGTGTTGTACAAACGTACTAACTACACCCCCAGCATCTCATTTGTTCTCCCTATGTTATAGTCCTCTCAATTTATTGATACTGAGAAGGACAAGAGGGATCTGGATTTGCTCTGTAAATGACTTTTATTTTTCATAAAACAGTGCCACAAAATATTTCTTGGAGAGGGGATGTTCCTGTCCTCCAGCCACAAGAACAGGATGACCTATTCAGGGTTGTATGCATGGGATCAAATTGAGATTAGGCTCCGACAAACAGACATACAGGGAATGTGCCTGGAACAAGTTCTGAAGGTGCTGTCTAAACAGTAAGAAATCTCTGACCTCAATCAACCATTTCATATCCTTACATTTTCCACATTCTTCTGAGAAAAGTGTCAGGTGTTAAAATTCACTTCTGTAGCCTGTGTTTTAGTATACTGTGTACATATTTCATTGCCCTTCTCTTACAAACCAGTTGATGATTTTGCTATAACAACGACTCAAACTCACACTACAACAAAAGCCCAAATTGTGTTCTGCTTGGACACGTCCTATGGTCTTAACCTACTTTTCTGAGAAATGACAAACTTGTAAGCATCTTAAAATATGCTTTCAAGACTTCTCGCTCTCCTTTGTCTATTCTTCAGCCTTCTGAGCTGTCATTCTGTCACAGGTTTGTAACTTTTCTTCAAAGTCTTCCTGAGTAAAAGCCATACAACTACATCTAAAGGTGCTGATAATGATGACTTATTAACTGTAACATTCTTCAGCTATAGTGAGGGTTCTCAACCCAGGATGCACAGTCTTACAAGAGTTTAAATACTAGCAATCACTACATTTAATGGAGTCCTGGTATGTAGCTGTGGGTTAATACGCTGGACTGCAAAGTTGCTTTGAACTGTAAGGTTGGTGGTTCAAGCTCACCAGTCGCTCCTTGGAAACCCTATACATTATCGCTATTAGTTAGAACCAATTCAATGGCACTTAACAACAACATTTAATGAGTATACTATGTTTGATGCTTGGGGCACTGTGGCTCAGTTGTAGAATTCTCTCCTTCCATGCAGGACACCAGGGTTCGATTCCTGGCCAATGCACCTCATGTACAGAACAGATTTCAGTGGAGCTTCCACCCTAAGGCAGACTAGAAAGAAAATCCTGAGGATCCGCTTCTGAAAAGCAGCTGATGGAAACCCTGTGGATCACAATTTGGGACAGATCATGGGGATGGCTCAGGACTGGGCAAGGTTTACTTAAGTTGTGCATGGGTGAAGGCCAGGAATCAGGGCTGACTCCACAGCAGCCAACAAAATAACAATATTTGATGCATGGTATTAAACACATTGTGCATATCTAATGCTGTACAGACAACAATACTACTCAGTAGGTCTTGCAACTGCTTGTTTTCCATTTTTCAGTTGGAGAAACTGGAGTCCTTGCGATGTTCAATAAGTTGCCAAAGTCAGTGAGGTATAAATCTTGGAGCCAAGATGCCAAACAGGTCTGATTGATGAAGCTTGAAGCTTGGTAGGAAAATACTTGGTAGGTAACGTAGAAATCACTCATTTTCTTCAGTCTGCATATAGCTTCATCATCTTAACCATTTTCTTCACCCTCCTTTTATCTAGGGTTGCTTTATTGTAATCTCAAGGAGAAGCTGTCTGGAGAAGAACTGAGGAGCTGTATATTGGTAGGTGCTGAGGACTACTCAGAAGAGTCTTATGCTAACCTATGTGTCTGAGAGAAATCCCAACCCAATCCACAATCCAGGAAGCATTAGACGACATGGGGCTTCTTCATGTCAAACCAAGTCAAGTAGGAGAACGTTAAGATTTGTCCATCAGCTTCCACAAGACATAAGGGATACCCCTTGTCACACAATGTCTTCAGAGTTCTCGGTGCTTTCCAGTTAAGTCAAGAGAGTTCTGGTTTCACTGGAGACTGGACTTCTGTGCCAGGCATTTATATGTTCGTAGGCAAAACTATAAATACTGAGGTATTTCTAGTCTGAAAGGGATTTCAAGATAAAATACACTAAGGATATAGCTCTGTAATGTTTTAGCAATTGAAAGCCAAGAGCCGCTGGGTCTAAAGTTAAGAACTCTTTGAGGACAAATTTAAGTATTATTAGAAAACATATATAATGTTCTTGCATTGACAGCTCAGAAATAATAACCTCAATTTATACTGCATCAAGTGCAATTTCAGAGCCACTTTCACATGTATTATCTCATTGGGCCCTCACCAACCCTTAAAGTAGATAGGACAAGTGGTGTTATGATGATTAATATGTCCATCATATAAATGAAGAAAGCAGAGCTCAGAGAGTTTCTGTGACTGCCTCAGGTGACAAAAGTTCTGCCAGGTTTTCAAGCTCAGGCTTTCTGCCTTGGTGACCATGACATTTTCTCTCCGTACATGTTCTTCTGCATACTTGGTGATATTTACAAAGGTTCACAAGAGTTGGCTTAGAATGAAAACATCAAATCAGTTAAGCAGCTGCATGCCATTGAGTCACTTCTGATTTATGGAAATCTCATGTGTATCAGAATACAGTCATGCCTCACAGGTTTTCAGTGCCTCGTTTTTCATAAGTAGATGGCCACACCTTTCTTCTTAGGTACCTCTGGGTGATCTGGAACCTCAAACCTTATATGTGTTTGCCGTGTTAACCACCTATACAGTCCATGGACTGCATCAGAACAATTGGGAGTTCTCGAGTTCCTTTTGAGGGATATTTGTGGAAAACACACAGTGTTTGGGTGAAAAGATGGCACCTCTTTTTGATTCATGGGAAGGTACTCACAGCTAAAGAAACCCCTTAGGGGATCTCCCTGTCAATACCACTGACAAAGTTTTCAGAAGTTCCCCCAAGGGTAGGGAAATTCCTTCATCTCAGCCAAGAGGGATCTCATGACTGTTACAAGTAATGATTAGAACCTAGAGGTGGCAGCTTCTGCCTACTACCTACAAACAAGGAAATTCAGGCAACTACTGGTGGACTAAAGTATGCCCGAGCCAAGTCGTGGTATTTTCAGTTGCCTTACATGCATGTGAAAACTGAGTAATGAAGAAGGAAGACCTCCAATGAAGTGAATTGACACTGTGGCTGCAGTAGTGAGCCCAAACAATAATTGTGAGGATGCTGCTGCAAGACCAGGCAGTGTTTGTTCTATTGTGAATGGAATTACTAGGAGCCAGGGCCAACTCAAAGGCACCTAACTCCAATAACATCTAGAGGATAGGAAATATTATTCAAAGCATATTCTTTATTTCTCAAGCAGCAATACACACTACCATCAGAAAAACAGAAGGAAAACATGTATTTTTCCATTCTTAAGTATAATTTTTTTTTGTACTACACTAACAAAACAAAACAAAAAAACCCACCATCTTGATATTGTTCAGGAAGAACTGGCTGAAATTAGTTTAGTCATGATGAAATTGGAATGGACCTGAATTTGTAAAATATGGGCAAACTGGCATGGTAACCAGAATGGGCAAAATTATTGGTCAAAGACTTGGAATGGGAGACTGAGAAAAGGCATAATGAGACCTTCCAGGTGCCTGATGCAGGTGATTGGATTATTACCAGGACTGTGACAAGCAACATACATTCAAAGTGATGTAGTCTGCCACCATCTTTGAGCCAGGCACCACTGTTTCTGACTATGCTGATAAAGAGGTTTGGTTGCTATGCAACACATGCTGCCCTTGTTTTCTAAGAAAGAGATGAACTCTCCAGCAGGTTGTTGGCCTACATTAGAAAAGCAAGGTTTTAAAGCTCCATGGTCAGACACAGTGAATAGTATATGGTTATTATTTAATAATGGTTTCTTATGTGAACTTAAGATGACTTGCAATTGTAGCATTCCATAATTTCATAGTAGAAATCTAAAGAATTTCTAAATAGGAAACCGTCATAATGCATATACATTTAAAATGAGGAAATGCCAAGTATTAGGTGAGTTTTACTCATCTTTATAAGGGGAAAAAAGTGTTAATATAATTGCTGTCCTAAATCTGTTGGATGAACTAACTTTCTGTGGAAAAAATCAAATTTAAGGAAGCATGCCTTTTTTGAATTTTTAATGAGATTTTTTCACTGAGAATCTTTATGATGAGAAAAGGCACTTCTTGTTGCTAGGTGCCATCCAGGGGACTCTGACTCCTAGTGACCTTAAACACAACAGAATGAAACATTTCCGGGTCCTGTGCCATCCTCAATCCTTGGTACATTTAAGCTCACTGCTGCTGGTTTTCCTCTTCTTTGCTAACTCTCCACCTAACCCAGAATGATGTCCTTCTCCAGGGATTGGTTCCTCCTGATAATATATCTGAAATATAAGTGACAAAGTCTTGCCATACTGGTTTCTAAGGAGCATTATGACTGTACTTTGTCCAACAGAGATTTGTTTGTTCTTCTGGCATTCTGTGGTACTTTTAATGTTCTTTTCCAACACATTAACTCAAATGCATCAATTCTTCTACAATCTTCCTTATTTGTTGTCTACCTTTCACTTGCATATGGGGCTACTGGAAATACCATGGCTTGGGTCAGGTGCACCTTAGTCTTCAGACTGACATCTTTGCTCTTAAACGCTTTAAATAGGTCTTGTGCAGCAGATTTGCCTAAGGCAATATGTCATTTGGTTTCTTGACTGCTGCTTCCATGAGTGTTGATAATGGATCCAAGCAAACTGAAGTCTGTGATGACGTCAATCTTTTCTCTATTTATCATTATGTTATTTAACTGATCAAGTAGTAAGAATTTTTGTTTGCTTTACATTAAAATTCAACTGAATGCTGTGGTCTTTGATCTTTATCAGAGTTAAGTATTTTAAGTCTTCTTTACTTTCAGCAAACAATATTATATCATCTGCATATTGCATTTTGTTAATGAGTCTTATTCCAATCCTGATGCCATGTTCTTCTTTGTATAATCCAGCTTCTCAGATTATTTGCTCAGCGTACGGACTGAATAAGTATAGTGAAAGGATACACTTGCA
Organism: Chrysochloris asiatica; assembly: GCF_000296735.1. Classification (NCBI taxonomy): domain Eukaryota; kingdom Metazoa; phylum Chordata; class Mammalia; order Afrosoricida; family Chrysochloridae; genus Chrysochloris; species Chrysochloris asiatica. Next base: position 16,460,934 of record NW_006408540.1, on the reverse strand, counting down.
CACACATCTCCTGATTTTCCAACCAAGTATCCCCTTGTTCTGTTTAAAAGGTTGCATCTTCCTAAATGTGAATCCCAGAATTATGAAGGCCATCAATGAAAAAACAGGGACAAATGTGAGGGCACTAATTCAGGGAATATATAGACTACCAACATTTTGAAAACTACACAAACGAAAGTAGACAAAATAGATGAGTGAGGCATATTAAAAATTAAAACCTTATGTGCATCAAAAGACTTCACGAGAAGAGTAAAAAGCGAACATACAGAATGGGAAAAAAAACTTTTGCATTGACACATCAGATAAGGGACTTATTTTTAAAATATATAGGAAACTACAACAACTCTACAAGAAAAAGACAACCCAGTTTAAAAAATGGATGCAGGACATGAACAGACACTTCACCAAGGAGGAGATCTGGGCAGCCAACAAACATATGAAGAAATGTTCACGGTCACTAGCCATTGTTATTGTTGTTAAGTACCAGGGAGTTGGTTCCAACTCATAGTGACCCTGCACAGGGTTTCTGAGGCTGCAAATCTTTACAGGAGCAGGAAGCCTCATCTCTCCCATGGAACAGCTGGTAGTTTTGAACTGCTGACCATGAGATTAGCAGCCCAATTCGTAACCACTAT
>NW_006408540.1:16446798-16447383 GCF_000296735.1 Chrysochloris asiatica | reverse complement strand
CCACCAATCCTTAGCCGTCTTTGGCTACACGTCCTGCATGTGTCGGGGTAGTGTCTTTAGCTGGAGGTAGTGAAGATGACTCCAAAGTACTTTATACTGGTTAACTGTGATTCGAAGAAGGCAGGGAAGGAGGAGACAAGCAAAGATGACAAGTATGCCAATAGCTAGAATGGGACTCCACAATTGAGAAAGAGAGGGTATAGTAGGGAGCAAATTTTTAAGATCGTATAGAAGTTGCTTAGCTAATTCTACAGGTTTGCTATTAAGGCGGGGAGCATAATGCATAGCAACTATTTGTGCATGTAACTCATTCCATTCTCGGCTGACATTTTCAGCGATCCATACCCTGTGTAGATGGGCTTGCACTATGGGCCAAGGGAAGGCCGCGGCATTATACACAAGTTTAGTCACACAAATGGAGCGATAATCAGCATGGCACGCAAGGCGTTGCCAGATCATGACCTGCTTCAAAGTTTCCCCAAGTAAGTTAACAGTATCAAACAGTCCATTCAGGTGATGTTTAATGGCCAAATCAATCTTTTCTTGCTGGTCCCAGTTGTAGGTAACATTGTCCATCAGCTTGTT
>NW_006408540.1:16443870-16445447 GCF_000296735.1 Chrysochloris asiatica | reverse complement strand
GAATGGATCTAATTTGTGAATGCAAAGCTTGCATATTGAATGAAATGTTTGAGTTGTTCCAAATGCCTTTAAGTTAAGCCTGACTTTGAGGCCAGGTAATGTCTGTGCCATTGTAGGACAGAGGTGTTACACATATCCACTTGTAATTTTGATGATATGCAGTAGTCATTTTAGTTTTAATGTTTTTTATGTGTCCCCATGTAGAGAACAGCTTCTTTGAAAATGTTAATTTTATCAACTAAACCTTTATGTATTTTTTCTTGAGCAGCTAGTGCTAGAGAGATATTTTTAGATAAATCATTTACATGATCAGCAGTATGAACCTGCTGGACTAGAGCTATGGCTGATGCTGTGATAGAATCCAATATAGATATGAAGGCTACTATTCCTAATAGTAAAGTAGCTACAAATTGCTTGAGGCAACTTAACGAAGAGAATACAGTCTCTAAAGTATATAAAGCAGGATTAGTATACCAGGGTTTAGACAGATTTACAGGTAACATGATAAAATGTGGATGGCTGACAATGATAAAAATATTAGGGGAAAATGAAGCATAAACACCTAACTATGTTTACAGTGTATATCATATATAGAGCCAACATGGGTTATAGTTAAATTATTAGGGTGATTAGGATACAAAATAGCAAACGGTGTAACAACAGAAGCCATAACCAAGTAGGATTTAGGATTAATTTATCAAACTTCTTCAAAAATGTTCAAGGCAGTAAAAAGTTTGTATAGATCATTTTGAATTATTATGGAAGAGGAAGGGGTAACAACAAAACATGGCATAATCCAACTAAGCATAAACTAACTTCTATTTCTGACTGAGTTAGATTATAATTTGTATAATTAAAACTAGATTATGAAATAGACCAATTATGAATTAAACTGGTAGAGTAGATAACAACTTTTTTAACAAAACTATAAGAAAATCATTTAGGGAATCCTGTATAAAGACTTCTGATTGACTTCCCAGCAATTGAGAATTACAATATTAGGAACGTAAGCTTAATGAGTGAAGTTGTTAGCTGTTACTCCTGATACCTGACAAGCAAGAATTACACTCATAGCAAAAAAAAAAAGAGTTTCTGGAGTTGTCTCAGCTCCCTAAGAGTTAACAGTTTTCACAGCACGCTCCATTAAGCACTTCAATTGCTCCTATGTTAAAGCAGCCTGCTTGATTTTGCAGAGACAGACGTTGGAGGGGAGAAATCAAAAGTCCAGCTTTTGGAGCCTGGAGGTAGTGCTGGTGGAGACACGCCTTCAGATGGCTTCTCAGTGAATGCTTCCATGCTTTGGGGAGTGGGAAGTGGCTGTCTTTTTGCCATAGGGTAGAATTAGTCGGTCTGGAATTCATATGGGGTGGTTTGTGTCCTGTAAAAAGACTCTATCTTCGCCCCTTGGTTAGTAAGTAACACATGTAGACTATAGGAATCAGAAAGCAGATAAAGGGAGGTTTGTTACCGGAAGATTAACGGCAAAAATAACAGCAATCAACTTCTGTCTTCTGTGCCAAAGTTTCCACGGTTCGCTGAATATGTGAAATTTCTCTGATAGGACTATTAGCAAAAAC
>NW_006408540.1:16423933-16443124 GCF_000296735.1 Chrysochloris asiatica | reverse complement strand
CCTTAACTGTCTCTTTACTAACTGGATAAACAGCAGGCACGGTGGAGGACGGAGGGACTGGCCACAAAACAACATCTCTGTCAGAGTCACTGTATTCTTTACCTACGGCCTCCTTCTTGAGAGTGCCAAGGTTGGGATAGATGTTATCAGGCGCACTGGGCGCAGATGGTTTTATTTCTTTTTCCGGGCTTGCTGAACAGTCGCTACTGAAATCAAAAGTATCTCGGACAAGCCTCCACAAACTGAAAGTATCAGCGGGCACTGGAGCGGGCCCGTTCTTGTCATAAAATTCCTGCAAATCATGTCCTATCTTATTCCATAATTTTACATCTACAATTCCATCTTCAGGGCACCAAGGACAAACTGTATTTACAAAATGTATAAATTTACAAAACTGACCATGGTCTACTTTTACTTCTCTGGTTCTGAGCATATCTTTAAGCATATTTACATACCGAGCTTTTCCCGGTTAATTCCTCATACTTACCTGATCGAATGCCCTCTGCTTCTAGTGTTTGTCTGTGTGTCCTTATTCTTCGGGTCTCTTTGCAGAGGGTCTGCCGCTTAGTCTCTCGTACTCGAGCGCCACATTGCGTGCCATTTATCGGGGTCTGAGACCTGCTCAGACCACTGCGTGGGTTTCTCAAGGAAGAGACGGGGATCGGTGATTAGGTAAGGGACACAGGCTGATGGCCAGAGACCAAGTTTATTGTAGCAATGTGTTTTATATAGTACTTTTGCATTAGGTCATTGTTATTCTGCCTAGTTACAATGTTTTCTATAGCAACAAGGATATGATTACCAACCAGGATATAATTACAAAAGTATAAGCATTGTTATAGCAGCACTGAATCATGTGGTTTTTTGGCTTAGTTCAAGTTTCCTTTTCTCTGAAATGGCTCAGGTAAATTCACCTGTAAGTTTCTAGTGCTGACATAACTGTTGCTAGGTAAGTTTGGTTTCAAGATAATCATGAGCCTTGGAAGGCTCTGGCTTCCTACACTAAGGTATTCTGGCTGATGAGAGGAAGGGGTGTCTAGAACTCTTCCCACTCTCTCTTACTTCTCTCCTCCAGATATTGGCTCTGATGCCTACCCCTAGAACAACCTGGTAAAGGGCCAGTCCATATTTGCATACAACATACACACAAAGGTGAGAGAATGCACAATTAACAAAGTCGGCAGCCCCCTCTCCAACATTGTCAAGAAATGTGTACATGCCTATGAGTTGGAACTGACATGATGACACTTAAAAACAGCAATGGCAACAATAACCCTGATGGCAGGCACTATGGATTAGGTGTTAAGCTGCTAACTGCAAGGTTGGTGGTTCAAACCTACCAGTGGCTCTGTGGGAGGAAGATGAGGCTGTCTGCTCCTGTAAAGATTGACAGTCTCAGAAGCCCTATGTAGGCCCACTGTGAGTCGGAATCCACTGCATGGCTGTGGGTAAGGTTTATTGCAATAACAAATCACATTCATATTTAAAAACAAACAAACATGAAAATGTGTTTTCAATGAGAAACAGAGCAAGCAATTTGTTTTTGCCTATTATCCTGTATTTCTGTCTCCTGTTTGAAACTTTGTTGTGTTATCATGTATATAAATATGGTTAACTAAGTGTATTTGGAAAAAATCCCAAAAAACATCACTATTACTAGCTCCTTAAGGAGAGCTGGGTTTCCCCTAATTTGGGTTTTCCCCCATTGGAATTTGTATTTTAATTCAACCACTATAGTAATTGCTTTCTCCTCTGAAACAAACCTTCCAGTGGTATTTTCCCAACAGAAAAGATTTTGAAGAAGATGGCCTTTACAAAGACCACACTGGTCCCATTTTAGCTGAGATCCTGATCTGCATTTCTTACCCTGAAAGTATATTGTCAGGTTTTTTTTTTTGTTTTTTTTTTTAAGTGCCACCAAGTCGATTCCACCACTCCAGGAACCCTCCTTGCAAGCAAGCACATCACCCTACAAATCCCAAATCAAATGCCCAAATTCCTCTCTCCTCCTGGCTAACGACTGTCACCTGCTCAATCATAAAGACAGAACCATAAGGTAACCATAAAACTAAAGCAACAGAAAAAGCCAGTGGCCATCAAGTCAGCTGTGACTCATAGTGGGCCTCATCCGTGTCAAAGCAGAACTGCACTCCACAGGGTGCTTAAAGTCTGATCTTTCAGAACGAGTCATTGGGCCTTTCTTGCAAGCCTCTCTTGATGAGTTCAAACCTCCAACTTTTCAGTTTAGCCTTGAGCCCCTTAGCACCATGCAGAAGCTCCACATTTGTCATTCATTGTTGCTGTTGTTGTTAAGTACCATCAAGTCGATTCCGACTCATAGCAACCCTATATAGGGTTTCCAACAAGCGACTGGTGAGTTTGCATCACCGACCTTGCAATTCAAACTAACTATGCAGTCTAATGCATTAACCCCACAGTGCTAAATTCATTACTGGACTGCAAACCACAAGGTCGGCGGTTCAAGTCCACCAGCTGCTCCAAAGGAGAACGATGAGGCTTTTTGCTCCCACAAAGATTTAAAGCCTCTGAAACCCTATACTGTGTTGCCATCAGTCAGAACCAACTTGATGGCACTTAACAACAAGAACTGCGACTATCAGTCAGTCCTATTATGTAGATCAGGGTATCTTAACCTCAACACTACTGATATTCTGGTCCAGATCATGTTTTGAGGTCTGCCCTATGTATTGTAGGATGTTTAGTAGCATCCGGGGCCTTTAGCAAAAGATGCCAGTACCAAACCTCTACTCTCTCATTGCCCAATTGTGAAACCATGTTTCCAGATATTGCTAATATCATCTGGGAGGAAAAATCGGTGCTAGTTGAAAATCACAGGTATAGATTATCTGATTTATTCCTCACAAGGTGTGGCGCTATAGGATAACACATTAATTACTAACCACAAGGTCGGCTGTTCAAACCCACCAACCACCCCTCAGAACTGACTCATTGGCACTTAACAACAATGACTCACAGGGTAGATATTGTAACCTCAATTTCACATCATGCAGATGAGGAAATGGGGCCTTAGAGGAATTAAAGTTGAAGATGGTCACATGGTTAGTAAGTGGCAGAGCTGGAATTCAAAGCAAGGACTTTCTGACTATAAAATAAAGAGCTATTCACCCTTCTATTTGTGGCTTCTTGGTCTCAATTCTTTCTCACACAGTTCTGGGTTGTTTTTAATGTAGCTGTATTCATGATTCATTTGGAATGTCTTGATTTTGCCCCCTGCTTTCTAGATTTCACACTATTAGGTTATAATAACAAGGCTCTTAATTTATCTCCTTGATTTTTGTTTCTTCATTATCCAATTTTCCCCCCCTCACATTGCTAGCAGAACTTTCCTCAAATAGCCTGTATTATTTTGAAATCCCACTGAAAACCTTCTGTGCTTTTCCCATTGCCTGTAGCAGTGGTAACCAAAGGGTGGCCCTTGGACCAGCAACATCAGTATCATGTGGAAAATTTCCTGATAGGAAATTCTTGGGTCCCACCCCAGGTCTACAGAATACCAAGAGAAACTCTGGGTTGGGACTCAGAAATGTGTGTTTTGACACACTCTTTGGGAAATTCTGGGGCACAATGAAATTTGAGAACCTCTGGGCTACCCAAAAGAGGTATGTCATGGGGGTCCCGACTCCCTTTTCTACCATGACCCCTGACTTTCTCCCACTCTGTCCCTTCCCAGATACTGAAACACCTTTCCATGTCATTTTTTCACTACCTTTCAAACATTTGTCTGTCTTTCTGTACGAAGTCCTGAGACTGTAAATAAGACAATCCTAGCTCCTAAGTGGCTCACAGACCTGCGGTGGGGCTACTACAACTGTATTGTACCCTCACCTCATGACTGCCATCCTGTTGTCTCCTTCTGGTGAACTCCTACGTCTTTCGGGTTCAATCTTAAATGGCTTTTTCCTAAGTTACTCAAATCCCTTCTGGATTGTTGCTATCAAGTCACTTCTGACTCCTGGAGACCCCATGAGTGTCAGGAAAGGACTGTGGTCCACAGTGCCTTGGAAGAAAGGCCAAGTGGTCAGCTTCTAGAAGGACAACATCATGAAACTCTCTGAGGTGGAGTCCACCGCAACTTCTTTTTTCAGTCTTATAGAAAAAGTCCCTGGGTGGAGGAAACAGTTTGCACTCAACTACTGACTGACAGGCTGACAGCCGAAATCTCCCAGACTGCCTTGGAAGAAAAGTTGTAAGATTGCTGTTGCAAGTTGCCATCAAGTTGATTCTGACTCTTGGTGTCTCCATGTCTGCAGGCTTGAATTGCACTCTATAAGACCTTCAAGTCTATGATCATAGAAGCAGATTGGAACTGTTTGGAAACAGTTTGCCAGGCCTGGTTTCCAGCCCTGACTAGGTAGGAACTGACAACTTTTTGGTTAGTAGCTCAGCACTTAACCATTTGCGGCACTCAGGGATTCCTCCCATAAGCTCACACCCATTGAAAACCCTATGAAGAGCCAGTCTATGAAACACCTGGGGCTGCCGTGAGTCAGAATTGATTCCTGGGCAAGGGGTTCCTTTGTTGTTGTTTTTTTAAATCTATGGAAATAGATTGGCTGGCCTTTCTTCTGCAACACGAGGGTGAATCTGTCTTTTCCTTGTGTTTCCATTGGCTTTACACATCTGCTTTCTACTTCACTACTATTCCTTGAGGCATTAGCATTTGTTTACCTGTCTCCTAGAACACAGGTTAAGGAGCCCTGGTGGTGCAGCAGATTAAGCACTTGGCTGCTAACCAAAAGGTTGGCGGTTCAAACCCACTAGCTGCTTACAGGGAGACAGATGAGGCAATCCATTTCCACCAAGATTTACAGCCTTGGAAATCCTATGGAGCAGTTCTACTCTGTCCTTTAGTATTGATAAAGGGTCGCTATGAGACAAAATCAACTTGATGGATGGGTTTGGTTTGGTTTGTGATGTGAGGGGGAGTCTTCATTCATGTTTGTATACTTGGAACTGTCACTAGTGCTTAACGGGGAACCATATGAGGAAATCACCTGGCACCCACTCCCAGACCCATAGAAACTGAGTCTCTGCAAATCTGGATTTTAAAAAGCCCCACACCATAGCTGAATCATGGCACAATTCCTTACCAAGACTAAACCTGGTGACACTGAGTCAATTTCAAGTCATGGTGATCCCCATATGTTGCAGAGTAGAACTGCCCCATAGGATTTTCTTGGCTGCAGTGTTATATAGGATAAGCACTGTGTTGGTAGCTGCAAGGTTGGCAGTTCAAACCCACCAAGCCTCCTAGGAGAAAGATGAGGCTTTCTGTACCTATAAAGATTTACAGCTGCAGAAACCCTATATAATATAAGTCGGAACCCACTCGATGGCAGTGGGTTCATCTTACAGAAGCAGATCTCCAAGCCTTTCCTTCATGGCCCTGCTAGGTGGCTTCAACCAGCAACCTTTAGGCTAGTTTTTGTTATGTGGTGTTGCAAGCTTGTATAGTGCAAGCCTGTTTAGTGTTCCTGAGGCTGTAGATGTTTTAGGGAGTAGAGACCCTCACTCATCTTTCTCCCAAGGAATGACTGATGGACTCAAACCTCTGATCTTGTGATTAGCCATCCAGTGCTTATCCTACAGCACCACACCAAGACTTCAGTGGTTTCCAAGGCTGTAAATCTTTACGGGAGCAGAATTTCTGACTCATCTTTCTCTGGCAGAACTGCTGGTAGTTTCAAACTGCTAACTTTGAGGTTAGCAACCAATATGCTACCAGAGCTTGTTAAGACTCTGAGTAGTTTGCAAAAGCATTTGTACCACGCAGGACTTTTCCCTGCATAGAGTAGGTATTTAATAATGTCATGTTGAATGTCTAGTCAATTAACTTAGCAAGGTGCCTGGAGAATTATCTATATCTACCTCTCTGTTCCTTTTCCTGTTTTGTGACTTTTGGATTATGTTTTAGTTTCCATTTCTTTTAACTTGAAGGTATCAACACAGCAACCAAACAGCAGTTATTACTGGAAAACAAAAATGGTAATCTTTAGTGGTGTCTCATCTCTAGTGTCTTAAGGTTAGTGTATTGTTGACCCATTTCTCACTGTCTCAGAATTCTGTGACGTCTCGCCTATAAACTCTCCTTACAACTGCATTATCCTTTAAGGCAGTTGTGAGACCTTAAGCTCATTCACCTGTAGTACCCAGAGTCAGCCCTCAACTCAATATCCGGGAGCGGGGAGGGGCCAGATCTGTTAAAGGCGGTCAAGTCAAGGGTGCCTCAGTGGAGAACAAAGGCGAATCACTTCCTGGGCAGCCTGAGGCGGTTAGCGGGAAATTGAAACTCAGCTGTTAGAAAATCGAAACTGAGCTGTTAAAACTGCCACCCTTGCTCTTTGGAATCTCATCTCGAGACTCATCAAGTGTCCTGGTCCGGTTACTCTGACGGCGGTCTGAGCCATGTACACTCGCAGTAGCGTGATGGGTTCCGGACGCCACTGGAACCCCTCTGCGGGGCGCCAAGAGTCGAGCCCGCGTCCAGCCCAGAGACAGGGTTTGGAGGCGGCCACCAAGGACCCTCCGCGGGAGAGCTCGGAGCACGCGGGCCAGAGTCTCACGCAGTAAGTGTTTCAGAACCTGTGGTGGAGGGACAGAGCCCACTCTGTCCCTAAATTAATGTTTGAGGTCCTTAGCTAAATATCCCCATCTAGTAGTAGCTTAGTGGTTATGAATCGGGCTGCTAAATTCAAGGTCGGCCGTTCGAAACTACCAGTTGTACCGCGGGAGCAAGCTGCTTTCTGCTCCGGCAGCCTCGGAAACCCTGTGCAGGTTCAGTATGAGTCGGAACCGACTCCATGGTACTTAACAACAACAACATCCTTCCATGAAGCAGAGAAAGATAAGGGTGTGTAGAAACCACCTGGGCGGCTACTTACTAATTTCCCAAGCACCTCATATTCTAACTTATAGAAAAATAACATTTCCCTTATTGTTATTAAAAAATTGGTACCCTAAATGACTTGGTCAAGTCAGCTGCAAAGAAGGAATGCCATCTGGGCTGTTTTTCTGCTTTGTAGTCACACCCACTCACGGTGGGCCCCATCCACAAAAGAACAGAGTGCTGCTGAATCTTGCGGCGTCCCCATGAGCAATTCCAGATTGAACCATTAGCTGACTTTCCGCAGTAGATTGCCAGCCCTTTTTTCCTAGTGTGTCTTAATCTGGAAGCTCCGCTGTTGTTGTTGTTCAGTGCCATCGAGTCAGTTCCCATTCACAGCAACCCTGTCTGTATAGGGTTTCTGAGGAGCGGCTGGTGAGCTTGAACCTTCGATCTTGTGGTTCAAACCAACTTTGCAGTCCAGTGCATTAACCCACAGGCCAAATGTACCCAACGCAAGCCTCCAGGGACATTTGGGTAGTGGCTGTGCTTGAGGTGACTTGGTCAAGAATTGAACCCAGGTCTCCTCCCAGGAATTCAAGGATTCCATCACTGTGTGATCTAGAACTAAATGGTGCCTCCAGGAGTGAGCTTCTTTTTGTTCCAAGGATGCTCTCAGAACTAGCCTCCTGAGCTAGAGTGAGCTAGGAGGTGCCCTCAGGCTTTGGTATGTGCTACATATGTTTACCCTTGGTCTTTGGTGAAAAGTACTGCGGCTGTTGCCCTGGAAACATTTGTTTATGCTGCCTCACTGAATTGTAGCTGGTCACCAAAACTCAGACCCACTGCCATCCAGTAACTACTGACTGATAGCAACCCCCTAGGACAGAGTCAAACTGCTCCTAGAGTTTCTGAGACTAAATCTTTATGGGAACAGACAACCTCATCTTTCTCCCACTGAGCAGTTGGTGGATTTGAACCGCCAGTCTTTTAGTGAGGATTCTAATACCAAACCTGCTACGCCACTAGGGCTCCTTTGTAACTGTCCAAATGGTTTTATTTTCAGTTACTCCCTTTTCTCCCCCATAAACTTCTAGTCACATGAAAGACAAAACATTGGTTGCTAAGGAGCAGTATATATAATATTATAATCAGTACACAGTAGATTTTCTTTCATCCTTTAGCTTCGAAAGAATTCATTAAATATCAGGCTTTTAATATGATAGAGCTTAAGGTTACCCTTAGATGAGGTGGATGATCTGTGTGATTTCTTTCATCTTTAGAATAATAGATAGTTTGCAACAATAGAAGCACCTCATTAATTCAAGTAACCAAGAAATATCTAAGCTGTAATATTTCAAAGTAATGGAGGGCATGGACATTTGTTCTTAGGTTGATGATAAACATCCTTCACACATCTTTTTTTTTTTTTGTCCTAATAAAAAGCATCTACTTAGTTTTAACCATTTACAAGAGGGCTTCAAAAAGTTTTTGAAACCTGGAATTATAAGAGAATGGAATTTTTCCATGAGCTTCTTGAAGTCCCATCATATTTGCTAACTCATACCATCTCATAAGCAATGGCGATTGCTTCCACTTGTTTTCTTATCTGATGAGAAATTGCCCCAGCATCTCACTGGACCAAATTGCTTAGAAAGGGGCTGTTTTCTGATTAATGATCCAGGCCTGAGAAGTCCTGGTATGGTGCTGTAGGATAAGCACTGGACTGCAAACGACAAGGTCGACAGTTCAGAACCACCAGCCGCTCCTTGGAGGGTGTCTATGCATTGGAACTGACTTGACAGCACTTAACAACAACCACTAGGAGTCCTGGTGGTACTGAGGGATAAGCATTGGGATGAGGTCAGCAGTTAAAACTCACCAGCTCCTCCAAGGGAGAAAGATGAGCTCTCTGCACCCATGAAGATTTACAGCCTTGTTGTGTCCTACAGGGTCAGTACTGAGTCAGAAGCAACTCGGTGGAAGTGGGTTTTGCTTTTGTTTTTTCAATTAAAAGACCTTAAAGGCCTTACTGGTAATAGCTTGTGATTTCTAAGACGATTGCAAATGGTCCAGTTGCAGTACACAGGGCACTAAGAGCCATTTCCTTAAAGGTGTTAATATTCAGGATCCTATTTGGACTACTCTGGATTCTTGTTGCATCTCCACTAGTCATGTGTATTCTACTGCGAAATCTCACTTAACTTCCTCTAATGGAAGTGGGGGTGGGGGATGGTTGAATGGCAAGTAATGTCTCAATAAAACCCTTTTAAGAAAGTTCAAAAGAAGGTTTCATTTATTTATTTTGGGGAAAGAGAGTTTAGAAGGATACCCTGATGGGAATTTAAGAAAAAAGGAAGGATAAAGTTAAGGACTTTAGTAGTAAAGTTGTGGTGTTCACTTTCAATTTGAACTTGTTTGTATGTCATGTTCCAGGGAGTACATTTCAGGGTGGCTGTCTGTGTTTATTGCCTGACCACTATGCTAAGTCTGGAACCCTGGTAGCCTAGTGGGTTATGAGTTGAGCAACTAACCATAAGTTTGAATCGACCAGTTGTTCCTTGGGAGAAAGATGAAACATGCTGCTCCCGTAAAGACTTACAAGCTCGGAAACCCTGTACAGTGTTGCTTTGAGTCAGATTTAACACCACTATGTTAAATCACCCTGCAGTTCAGTGTTTGTCCTTTGTAAAAACACACTGATGTAAAACACCTACTTATACATAAATGCATGGAGTCCTGGTTTGGTGCTGCGGGTTAATGCACTGGGTTGCAAGGTCAATTTCAATTACAAGGGTGGCAGTTCAGAGTCACCTGCCACTCCTTGGGAACCCTATACAATGTCGTTATGAGTTGGAACCGACTTGATGGCACTTTAACAACAACATACATATATAAATAAGATACACTATTACAAATCTATGGTGATCTGTTAAAATTTTTGAGGACCACTGGTAAACCTTAAAGTAAAGCTGAGTTCTTGACATATTTAGTGCTAAGCAATTCTAAGTACAGTAAAGCCTGCAAATGCCGGAACTGCGTAAGGTTGAAACCTATCAGAGAGGGAAAACTCAAAATATTTTCCACTAACAGAGTGAGAGAAAACTGGTGGGATATGTGGGTGGTGGTGGCTGTGTGCTGTGACGTAAGTTCCGACTCATAGTGACCCTGCACAGGGTTTCCAAGGCTGCAGATCTTTACAGGAGCAGAAAGCCTCATCTTTCTCCCACACAACAGCTGATAGTTTCGAACTGCTAACCTTGAGGTTAGCAGCCCGACTCGTAACCACTACACTACCAGAGCTCCTTTTACAGGGTCTCTATGAATCGGAACCGACTTGATGGCATAGTAACTTATATCACATCTACTTAAATATTAAACTAAAACAGAGTTTTCTGGAAGGGGTTTTCTCTTGGTTCCCCCAGCCCTTGGCAACTGGCTCTTCTTTGTGATAGTAATATAAGGTTTATGTTCTTCAGATACTGGAGGCAGTCTTTAGCTTGGAGTTGTTTGAAGGAAATAAGAAGATATTCTGAAAATGAACCCATAATGTGGACTTTTGCTAGAAAGTTGCATGTAATAATTACATGTAAATTCGGTTCACCCTAATCTATTTGTGAACGACTTTATACTGCACAGCGTCCCTGGTGGTACTCATAGCAAACATACCCGGCAGCTAACAGAAAAGTTGGTTTGAATCCACCCAGAGGTACCTTGGAAGTAAGGCCTGGTGATCTATTTCTGAAAGATCAGCCATTGAAAAACCTGGGGAGTACAGTTCACATGAGGTCATCATGATTTGTAGTCAATGCCATGGTAACTGGTCATAACATGCCCTATAGAGGCTGGGAGAAGAGCAATAGCAGCACACACTGTACCTAGTGCATGGTGTGTGAACTTTTCAATCCTCACACCAGCCCTTTAATAAGAGAGGATCTCTAGCATAGGCTACTTAATTTAAAACGTGGGAACAAATAACCATTCAACGAAAGAGATGCTCTTCTGAAGCGTACTGTCTAATGGATGGGGCAGGCATTCATCAGATAATTGCACAAATAACTCTTTCTAACTACTCTAAAAAGAAAGCTAGGGAATGAGCTAGTTTTGGTAGCAGGAAATGCTTTCCCAAGAGCTATAGTCTACAGGGCATTAGGAGTTATATGACCTTGTTGGCCGCTAGGGAGGTGTGCTATTCAGATCTCCTTTTAAGAATTGTTGCAGGGATCACAGTTCACGGACAATGCCAGCTGCTGTCTTTGGGTCCACTGTACCCTTTTGATCTTATATCAGGCTTACCCTTCATACTTGAAGTCAATGTGTGATCAGGGCAGAGTGCTGGTGCCAGCCCATTCTGGGCCCAGATTTTCTCAAATATATAGAAGACTCAGGCTCTTATTACATGATCTTCTTTCCGTCTCTCCTTTCATAAATGGCAGATCTGTCTCATTTTCTCAAGGCTTTCTCTACCTACTCTGATCCCTCCCCTTGAATCTGTCACACATGTTCCTTCAATCAATCTTTTGCATGTCCCATCCTGTCTTTGTGTCTGTTTGTTATTGTTATTTGCCCTTGACTAATAACATCAACTCTGACTAATGGTAACCTTACATACAACAGAATGAAACATTGCCCGGTTCTGAATGATTTTCATGATTCTTGGTATGTTTGACTACACTGGTTTGCCTATTGTATTTGGTGTTGTTGTTAAGTGCCTCCAAGTCGGTTCCAACCCATAGCGATCTGTATAGAGTTTCCGAGGAGCAGCTGGTGAGCTTTAACTGCTAACCTTGTGGTTCAAACCGACCTTGCAGTCCAGTGCCTTAACCTTACCTTCCAACTAGAGGGCTTGTCTTTCAGCATTATTCTGTTGTGACCCATAAGGTTTTCATTGGCTACATTTTAGAAATAGATCCTAGGTCTTGTTTTCCTAGTTTGTCTTTAACTGGAAGTTCTGCTGAAACCTGTCCACCAGGGATGATGCTACTGGTGTTTGGAATATGGGTGCCATAGTTTCCAGTGTCAAAGCAGTATGCAAGTCTCCACAGTAAGACCAGCCAACATGGGTGGAGTGAGTCTGCTTCTTGAAGGACTTATCCTGATGCCTGACCACAGCAGCTTAGACACTGTCATGGCTTCATGCTCCTGGTTAGGGTGTTATATATGCTATTTATATGTGGCAGAGAGATGGAACTTTCTGCTCCTGTAAAGACTTAACAGCTTTGGAAACCCTATACAGGGTTGCTATGAGTTGGAACCCACTCTATCTTAACAACAATAGTACATGCATATTGAGAAAGAAAACCCACTGTTTTCCTTCTTTCTGCCTGTTGTTTTCTGCTTTGAGTCCAGAAATATTTCAATACTCTTCACCAGTTTGTTGGCTTGAGAAAAGAAAATAACCCTAGAAACTGACACTTTTCCTTCTCTTCAGCCCCAAATCTCAAGAAAATTAAGGAAGGCTTGGTATGACAATTTATTAATGACTGCTATTGTGCTCATAGTATCAAACATTTTGTAATATAAGGTCGTTGTTGTTAAGTACCGTGGAGTCAGTTCCGACTCATAGCGACCCTGTACAGGGTTTCCAAGGCTGTAAATCTTTATGGGAGCAGAAGCCTCATTTTTCTCCTGTGGAACAGCTGGTAGTTTCGAACTGCTGACCTTGCGGTTCGCAGTCTGATTCGTAGCCACTACGCTACCAGAGCTCCTTAGAGCTGATCATACAGCTCTACAAATAATAGTACATTGGAAGAGAAGATCTGTGATTGATTCTAATTAGTAATTTTCTTGATAGCTTGATATAGATTGTTGTTCATTAAGGGAGCTATTTAGCCTAATCTCCAGACAAGGCTCATAAGCTCTCAGAAAGTTTGTAAAACAACAATTTAAGTCCTAATAATGATGATGTTGCTCAATGAGCGGGGTAGGTGTCTCAATGATCTGTTTTTGTTGTTAAGTGCCTTTAAGTTGGTTCTGACTCACATTAACCCTGAACAGGATTTCCAAAGAGTGGCCAGTGAGTTTGAACCTCCGACCTTGTGTTTCAAAAAGACTTTGTGGTCCACTGCTTATCCTACAGCACTACAGCAGGACTCTGTCTCCATGATTACCAGATTCTAATACCAAACTCATCAGTAGAGCTCCTGTTTTGAGTTATTTTTGTATGAGAGATGTTTAGAAGCAATGCAGTATTGTGGTGGTGGTGTTAAGTGCCATGGAGTTGGTTTTAGCTCACAGTGAGTCTATATTGATTTCCAAGGAGCACCTGGTGGGTTTGAACCACTGACTTTTTGGTTAGCAGTCCAGTGTTTATCCTACAGTGCCACAGCGGGAGGTAAATCAGCTGTGATGTGGGATAGTTAAGCTGGGTACTCCTGAAAGACTGAAATCCAAGTAACTATCAGTAGCACATATGTTAAAGGAGTCCTGGTGTCTCAGTGGTTAAGCACTGATTCAACTGCTAGCTAAGAGGTTCGTGGTTCAAATCTCTCAGCTGCTCAAAACCTACAGAGCACTTCTATGCTGTCCCCGAGCTGGAATCTACTTGATGATACCCAGCAACAACAACAAAGTGTGGTGCAGCATTTATTTAAAGGAGAAAAATGTGGCAGTTGGCCTCTGTAAAGAGGGTTGTTGTTAAGTACCATCAAGTAGGTTCTGATTCACAGTAACTCTGTATAGGATTCTATAAGTAGACTGTACATCTTTGTGGGAGCAGAAAGCCTTGTGTTTTTCACATGGAGTGGCTAGTGGACTTGAACCACTGACCTTGTGGTTCAGTCCTGTGTTACCTTGGAAACCTCCAGGGGAAGTTCTACTCTGCCCTATGGGTTGTGGTGTTTGATGGTTGTATGCCACAGAGCCAGTTGTGACTCATAGCGACCCTGAACAGGGTTTCTGAGGCTGTAAATCTTTACGGGAGCAGGAAACCTCAGCTTTCTCCTGTGGAGTGACTGGTAGATTTGAACTACTCACCTTTTGGTTAACAGCCCAGTTCCTAACCCCCTACACTACCAGGATCACTAGGAGTCAGAGTTGACTTGATGGCAATGAGTGTTGGTTTAGCTCATATGTTTCCAATATAAGCTGTCAGATCTTGTGCTAAGCACATTACATGTGTGAATGCATTTTGTCCTCATAATAAACATTTGGAGATTTTATAGATGAGGAAAATGAGTCTTGAGAGATTCAATGATTTTGCAAGATCTTGTGGGTTTTTAGTGAAAGAATCATAACTCAAACCTGAGTCTATCTTCCAACGTCTGCATCCTTAACATGATATGGAACTGGAAGAGGGATGATAATGCAGCTAGCGAATGTCCTAGCAATTGATGTATTTTCACCTCTAGAAAATAGAAATGATAGAGGCTAACAAGAGTGATGGGCTTCTGGTGGTGCAGCCGTTAAGTGGTTGGCTGCTAACTTGAAAGTTGACAGTTTGAATCTACCTAGTGACACTGAAGCAGAAAGATATAACAGTCTCTTTCTATAAAGATCACAGTCAAGAAAACCTACAGAGCAGTTCTCTTCTGTCACATGAGTGGGGATTAACCTGATGGCAACCCCACAACAACAGCAGCAAAGAGTGGTGATATAGAAAGAGTAATGCAGCATGTTTGAGAAATGTTAAAGTTTCTGTGGGAGTCCACTTTGCCCTATTGCTTTTTGTACATTGCAGAGGGTCTGAGGGGTCGGTGTTAGAGCTATTCTCTTAACTGTCATTGTTTCTGAACGGACTAAACAATTTATTACCTTCCAGTGATTTTCAGATTTCTGACCATAACCTCTAGTGAGCAATTCATTTGCCCTCATGACAGAGTGCATGTATGGGTATATATGAGGGCAGATATAACTGAAACAGAAATGTCACAAAACCGTAGTCACCTTTACTATATGTGAAGCATTCTGACATTGACATTTTCTATTCTTGTTCATTAAAAATCAATCCATCAAGCTGTTTTCATAACTCACAGTGGGCTACCACCTACAGCTTGAAAAGCACAATTCTATGTCTGGCAGAAGAGATTGTTGGAGCGGGTGGAAAGAAAAAGATACTGTGGTTGGGTTAGATCCGATTTGCCCTGTTCTGCCTAGTTTATGCAGAACCACAGAACTTATGGCTATGCTTAGAATGAATTTCCAATTCTTCTGAACTAGATTCAGTTCTTTGGTATGGCTTGTGTTTTAAGTCTTCCAAGTCTTAGGGAGCAATAATTTTCGTTCAAATACAATATCATCAAAAAATGAGTGGGCATTTTTCAAAAAGTCTTTGACAGCTGAAACAGTGAAACAATAAATCAACAGGATGATGAAAGCTTGAAAACACTTAGTACCTATAATAATCAGTAGAAGTATAGCAGCAATGAAGGGAAAAAAGAAACTTAGTTCAATTACACAGTAAGGTTACTTACTTCAAAGTCACTGGAATGCTGTAAGGTTATACACATTGTTAAGGTTAATTGCATCTATTCAGAATGTATTTGAATCTGAAACAAAAGCTGAACATGAAAAAAAAAAATCAAAAGGAATTGCATTTGAAGGGGTCTGTTCTATATCAAGGAATCAGTAGGTGATGGTTCCTTTGTTCTGCAATATTTGTAGTTTTCTTTTCCAAATATGAAGACTTAAAAGGCAATCCTTCAAGATTCTATAGTAAAACTAAAGACATTTACCAGGATTAAAATTCAATGTCTTATCTTGTACAGGGTACAGAGTTTTACTTTGGTACTGGTGGGAGTGGAAATCCTGTGCTAACTAGACTGGAAAACCTGAGTCTCCCTTTAATAAATCTTTATTTTAAACATTTCCCCATTTTATTTAAAATCTCTAGGATCTAGTTCCCTGATTATAAAAATAACACCATACCTGCTTGTTACAGAAACCTAAACATTATAAAAATAATATGGAGAATGAAAGCTTCCTGTAATTCCGACCCTACAAAACAGCCACATTATACCATTTGGTGTAAAGAAATTTTTATATTTAAAATGGAAGTTGCACTTTTTGGCTCTTCATGCCAAGTAGAAAATCTGAGTGCTGTTATACTCTTTGATTCCTACTTCCAATAGAAGAGATGGGCTATTTCTAATCTGTATCGTCAGATATAATTGTCTCTCATAGTATTTAGTTGAACAAGTAAACAACCATTGTTTCCACAGTAGAATCATAGGTAACATCTTTTGTGTAGCAGTATATCTCCCAAAAATGAGTCTAATTATGAGGAAATAATTAGAAAAATTCAGTCTGGGATAGTCTGTCAGACTGTTTACCTGAATTCTTCCAAATTGTGTGTCATGAAAGGAAGAAAAATCTCAGGGAATGGTTCTAGACTATAATAGTCAGAACAGGCTCATCAAATAACAGGACTCTGTGGCACTGTGGATTCATGCACTGTATTGCAAAGTTGGTTTTTGAAGCACAAGATCGGCGGCTTTAAGCTCACCAGCTGCTCCTCAGAAACCGTATACAGGGTCGCTATGGGTTGGAACTGACTCGACGGCACTTAACAATGTAACAGTCTAGGCTTGAACTCATGGTGTGGTGTTGGATCAATACTAGACTGCAAACCACAAGATTGGCAGTTCAAATTTACCAGCTGCTCTCAGAAACCCTATACAGGGTCATTGAGTAGGAACTGACTTGACAGCACTTAACACCAACAGCAACAACCCAGGCTTGAAGTCCTGGTATGATGCCATAGGGTAAGCACTCAACCTCAAGGTCAGTTTGAACTGCAAGGTTGGTGTTTCAAACTCGCCAGTTGCATCTTGGAAACCTATATGGGGTTACTGTGAGTCAGAACTGACTCGATGGTACTTAACAACAACAATCCATACTTGGATCCTAAATGAAGGGTGGGAATAATTCATGAAAAAATTGCATCAATTGGGAAATTTGATTGTAGACTGAATATTAGACCATATTGTATTATTATTCAACTTCTTAGTTGTGATACTGTTACATGAGGGGAAGCCAGAGTATTTTTGCAAGGGTTCCAGTTCATAAATACACAGTCTATTCTAAACAGAAAGTCTTCAAATATGTCTCCGTGATCAATGAATGTCTATCAACAAGGAAAAACATGATTTTGAGGTCAGGGCTAATATCAAATTTTTAACAAAACTCAAGTAGGCATCTTCCCAAATCATTGAAGCTTTGCAACAATTACAGGAATGCTGCCCGCATAAAACAATAGTTTTTAGATGGATCAAACATTTTAAGGAAGGTTGAGAATGATGATGAGGGAAGATGAGCCCAGAGAGGGAAAACCATCAGCCTTGATGAAGTAAGAAATTGGGCTGCTATCCAGAAACTGGTGAAAGGTGAGAGGATATGTCAAGACACAGTAGTGTTACTTTTTGATCTTTTTGTTTAATAAAGGATTCTGTGATTTTGTAGCAGTACCCTTTGTATTGTATTTACCCTCATATATAGCATTATTTTTAGGTGATATATGCTAAAATGTTGTTGTCAAGTCCTGTTGAGTGAGTTCTGACTCATGGTTTCTGAGGAGAAGCTGGTGGGTTTGCATGGCCAACCTTGTGGTTAACAGTTCAGTGCTTTTCCGACATATTATAGGAGTCCTGGTGTGGTGCATGTTGTTGTTGTTAAGTGCTGTTCAAAAGGTTCCAACTCTTTGTGACCCTATATAGGATTTCTGAGGGAGTAGCTGGTGAGCTTGAACCTCTGACTCTGCAGTTCATATCGACCTTGCAGTCCAGTGCATTAACCCGCAGTGTCACACCAGGACTCCAGGTGTAGGCGCATAGGCAAGTAAAATTTAATTGAATATAAATTCAAAAAATGGTTGCAGCAGTACATCAACAGGAAACAGCTAGAAATTCAAGCTAGGATCAAAAGAAGGTGTGGAACAAGGGAATTGTTGCTGGTGTCAGATGGATTTTGGCTGAAATACTAGAAAGATGTTTACTTGTGCTTTATTGACTATACAAAGACATTTGACTGTGTGGCCCATGAAGAATGAGAATTCCATGACATTTCATTGTGTTCATGTGAAAACTATACATAGACCATGAGGGTACTTACTGTATTGGTTAAAATTTAGAGAGGAGTGCTTCAGAGTTGTATCTTTCCCATACTTATTCAATCTGTATGTTGGGCAAATAACTGGGTTACATGAAGAACAACTCACATCAGGATTGATGGAAGACTTACTAATGGCCTGCAATACACAGATGACACAACTTTGCTTGAAAGTAAAGAGGAATCGAAACACTTACTAATGAAGATCAAAGACTAGAGCCTTCAGTATGAATCGTTCCTCAACATAAAAAAAAAAGGAAGTCCTCACAACTGGAAGAGCAAACAACACCAAGATAAACAGAAAACAAAACAAAACAAAACAAAAAGATTGACATGGTCAAGGATTTCATTTTACTTGAATCTGTAATCACTGTCTATGGAAGTCATAGTTTAGGAATCAGATGATGTTCTTCACTCATCCAGTTGTTGATTTTGTCTTATATACTTTGGACATGTTATCAGGAAAGACCAATCCCTAGAGAAAGACATCATGCTTGGTAAAGAAGAGAGCCCCAAAAAACGAATAAGACTCTCAACAAGATGGATTAACACAGTGGCTGCGAGAATTAGGCTTAAAAATAGCAATGATTGTGTGGATGGCGCAGGTCCAGGCAGTGTTTTGTTTTGTTGGACACAGGGTCATTGTGAGTTGGAATTGACTCAAAGGCACCTAACAACAACAACAACAACAACAACAGCAATAACATCTCCTCAGAAGAAGTGGCTATTTAATTCCTTTTTCCAGTTTTTAATGGGATTGTTATCTCTTTGTTGTTGAAGTGTAGGAGTTGTTTACATATTAAACCCTTGTCAGATGTATGGTGCCTAAATATTTCTTTCCATTCTCTTCACTTTGTTGTCTTTTGTTGATACAGTGCTCTGATGTACAAAAATTGTTTATCTTGATGCAATCTAATTTCTCTGTTTTCTTTTGTTGCTCATGCATTTGGTTCTATTTTATGATGCTTTGCTCCTCGGGTGTTTTCTAAGAGTTTAATGGTTTTAGTTCTTATATTTAGGTCACTGAGCCATCTTGAGCTAATTTTTGTATATTGTACACTAAGTGAAAAACAACATGACATTTCTCAGGACTACTTTCCATGGTTGAGCAAGGTGATGACAGCTAAGGTGGTTGTTGGGGGCTGCAATGTTGATCAAACCCACTGTAGGCTAGGCATTGGCCTGATAACCACAAGGCCAGTAGCTCAAACCCACCAGCCGCTCTTGGAAACCCTATACAGGGTCTCTAAGAATCAGATCTGACTTGATGGTACACAACAACA
>NW_006408540.1:16410531-16412281 GCF_000296735.1 Chrysochloris asiatica | reverse complement strand
GCACCTAACAACAACAGATATATATGTTGTTGTTGTTAAGTGGTATCTAGGTTGTTCCAATGCATTAGCGACCCTGTATAGGATGTCCGAGGAGTGACTGGTGAATTTGAACCGCTGACCTTGCAGTTCAGACCAACCATGCAATCCAGTGCATTATCCTGCTTACCTCATTAGGACTCCACAGATTTATATACTGCGTTTAAAGGAATAATCTGATATTTTAGCGTTGGAAAGAAAACTAAAAAAATTAATTCTATAAAGAAATTGTGAACCTTGTTCAAGTGGCTCATTTTTTATGAGTTTGTTGGTAGGAAATGTTTCTTTTGTGACTCTCTAATGATGGGCATTAGAGAGCAACAGGAAAGTGTCCCCTCCTCACCTGACAGGAAGCTGTAATTGACCGAGTGCAGAATCCCAAAGATTCTGGCATCTTAGAAGCTTTCAGTTTGAATACTTCACAGAATTTCTGTTGAGACTTTGAGATGTTTCATAACTAAAAACAATTTTAAAATGTCATAAATGGACATTTTGAGCACCCTATCTGGTCTAACGGGAAATTAGGGTGTTGGGAGAAGAAGAGTATCTCTGGCGCCCCCTGCTGTCACCAAGAGTGACTATTTGGAAATGTGCATTGCTTTGCAGGGGAGCAAGTTCGACCTAGAAGTTCCAAATGCCTTGGCACAGGACATTTAAAACAAAGTCATTATCCGGATCAGACCTTTCTGGAGATCCATGTTTACCTGTGTGTGTAAAGTTTATTGATATATTGATATTTTAGTTTTGCACAAGTTTTCTATGTTGTTGTTGTTCAGTGCTGTGGAGTCAGTTCCCATCCATAGTGACCCTGTGTAGGGTTTCTGAGGAGCGGCTGGTAAGCTTGAACCACCGACCTTGCAGTTCAAACCAACTTTGCAGTCTAGCACATTAACCCACAGCATCACACCAGGACTCCATAGGAAGCCCTTAATGTTAATTTGGTATAGGATGTGAAGAATACCAGAATGGGAGAAAAATAAACTCCTTTGTTTTAACATGTTTGACTGCTACCTGAAAGATCAAAGGTTTGAGTCCACCAAGACACACCTTGGAAGACAGTGCTAGCTATCTGTTTTGAAAATTCAACCACTGGAAACCCTATGGATGACAGTTCTACTCTAACACACAAGGGGTTGTTATGAATTGATGGTAGCTAGTTTGGTTTTTGGTTTGTTTTTCAGATTTGAACCATCAGTGCAGATTTGTGTGTGTGGGGGAATGTGGCCAAGAGGAGGGCTGAGGGGATCCTGGGTGGATAAGACTGAATGATCTTTCTTGTCTGGCAATCTTGCCTATTCATGCTCACATATAGCTAATTACTCTTCAATGTTCTTTCCCTTCTTAGGCTTTGAGGGGTGAATTTCTTTTACAACTTATAATAATTGATGATTTGATATTTCTCATCTGAACTAGTTGCTGAGAAAGAGCTAGAAAACCTGAAGCTATTGAAGGAGCAGCATAGAGCTAAACCAATTAACCTGGTGCCAAGACAACTAGGTAAGCAAGCAAACCAGATCTCTGAATGGGAGGGCAGGGCTATCACTGGATCCTGTCAGCACTTTGTATCTGTCTTGTTATTCAATGTACATTAGAGGTTGTTGGCTCGCTGTGCTGCTTGGGATGTTGTTGTTGTTAAGTGCCGTCGAGTCAGTTCCGACCCATAGCGACCCTGTACAGGGTTTCCGAGGGTGTAAATCTTTACGGGAGTAGAAAG
>NW_006408540.1:16401101-16410431 GCF_000296735.1 Chrysochloris asiatica | reverse complement strand
ATCTAGTATGAGGTTACCCACATCTATAAAACAGGGCTTCCTTTCTGATTTACATGAATTTATTTACATGTCTCACCGAACCACAGGTCTGCATGAAGATGCTGGTGTGTGTATGTGTGCATGAGTTGCATTTTTCTAATTCCTACATTGCCTTCAATTCTTCAAAAGCCCTGTTCTCTTATTCATCTTTTCCTTCTGGGTCCTACTCCTCCTCAAGCAGGAACCGGGAGTTACAATGAGTAGAGAACTGACTGGCCTCATATCATCTCTTGTGAAAATGACCTGTGTGCTTAACTGGCTCTGAGAGCACGGGAACACAGGAGGCCTTCCACACCTGAGATCGGGTGTCCTGGGGATGCTTTGGTATGGCGGATTTAAGATCAAAGTTGGTTACTCAGCCTCATCTTGACATTTTTGGCTTCTGTGTTTTATAAGAATCTGGTTGTGTGTGTGTGTTTTAAACTTTTAGATACCTGACTGACTCAAATATTTTGGTCCCACACTGACTAAAAATAGTGAACGTCAGGTAAATCATACTAATTAAAATCAACATTGAAAGAAAATGAACCTCTATCTAGTGCCTTTGATAGAGTCTTGGTGTGGCTCTGTAGGATAAACACTCGACCTCAAGGTTGATTTGAAACCGCGAGATCAGCAGTTCAAACTCACCAGCTACTCCTTGTAAACCCTATACAGGGTCCTCTATGAGTCCGAACTGACTTGATAGCATTTAATAACGACAGTGCCTTTGATAAACTAGACTCCTTCTTCCTTTCAATTTATATAAACCTGAGAGTAAGGTTTTCTTAAACTATGGAAACCTCAAAACAAGTTTTTGTAGGGCAGTAGGCTTCATATTAATGAGCTCTGGTAATGTAGTGGTTATGAGTCAGGCTGCTAATCTCAGGTCAGCAGGTCAAAACTACTGGCGGTGGAAGAAAGCTGAGGCTTTCTGCTCCTGTAAAGATTTACAGCCTCAGAAACCCTCTGCAGGGTCGCTATGAATGAGAACCAACTCCATGTCACATCACCACCACCACCAGGCTTCATGTTGGAGCCCTGGTGGCACAATGGTTAAAGAGCTTGTCTGCAAACCAAATGATAGGTGGTTTGAATCCACCAGCTGCTCTATGGAGCAAGCTGTGGCAGTTGGCTTTCATGAAGATTATAGCCTTGCTGAGCCATGGGGCAGACCTACTCTGTCCTGTGTGGTGGTTATAAGTTGGAATTTACCTGAAGGCAATAGATTTGGGTGGGTGGAGACTTCATGTTAGGAGCCCTGGTGGCACAAATGATTAAGTGCTTGACTGATAACCCCAAAATTTGGGGTTTGGATCCATCCAGCAGATTTGTGGGAGAGCTACTTGCTGATCTACTGCTGTGAAGGTCATACCCAAGAAAGTCCTCTGGGGCAATTCCATTCCATTGTCACCCAGAGATGCGAGCAGAGTTAACTTGATGACCTCAGCAGTAACAGACCTCTTGTGTCCTATTCTTGTGCTTGAAATGATCCGATTCTAATATAATCGTCTACACCTTCCTGAATTTTTGCTGTTGACGGCAATTCTTTTTCAGTCAGATCAGGGGAGTAGTTCCCAATTAGAAATTCAGATTACATCTGGTGCAGTTTGTACATACCAGGGGATAGATTTATGTCATCCTTGAGCCAGCCAAGCTATTTCTCATAACTTCAGCATAACATTTTTTCATAGAGTGCTTGCGGATGGGACATTATAATAATTGTTCGAGAATGTGCACAAGAGAAGTGGCCGTGCCTCTCAAGAGACCTCACAACACCAAAAAAGATTTCTTGATGATCTTTTTCGTTTATAGATGTTTGTCTTCTGAGGGGCTGAGACAGTTTTGTGTTTGTTTTCTTTAGCATAGATCACTGATACACGGTGGTGGAAAAATGGAAATCATCTTACAAATTGAGACATTTCATTAAATTTCAATGAGGTAATTAAGGAAACTCATTTTCAAAGATACACATTTATTTCACTAGCTTGAATGTTGCTTAATCATAAAATGACCAGAATACTAAATATAGGTTGCTTTGGGCTTGTCTAGTAGATCAGCGGCTTTGAGAGTCAGGCTGTTGAAATGAATGACGCCAGGATTAAACCAGCAGAGGCCCTTGCTGTGGGTTGAAACTAATAGGCTGAAAACATGAATAAGTTATGCTTGCTGTTCATGTCAAGCAAAAAAACAAAGAGAGAAGGGGAGGATATACGTATCTACAAAGGCATTATACTCTGCTCCATGATACTAAAAAGTAAAATGTAGTTTTTTAGACTTAAGGTCTTCTTCCTACAACATGTAAGAGAAATAAAAACTCAACCACTTGGATATGTTTCCTTCTGAATATTAGAAAATGTTTTAGATTTAGCTTAAAGAAAAATTTTTCCTTCTATTTTAAGCCAATAAAATGATCCTAAGAATCTTGCTAGCAAATGCTCTAATGTAAAAAATGTTTATTTCTGGGACCACTACCCTTGAATCTAGGGGTTATGTTAAAATGCTTCCAATTAAAAGTCTAGTTCCAAGACTACATAGTATTGTCTCTTTTCATGTCTTTGTGCTTTATCTGGTTATCTCTAGGCTAGATATACTGGCCAAATATTGACCAACATCCTATTCCTAAGACGCAAGAATCAGGTATAATTTTGTCAAACTTCAATTTAATGAGATTTAATATTGTAAAGTTTTGGGAAATCTTTTGGAGAATGTTATAAGTTAATTTTTAGAGAGAATAAACTATTTTCCAGAATTTCCATAAGAGAGACTCATCAAACTTAGAAAATTCTCCCTGAAACTGCTATTAGCAAAATCTAACAACAAAAAATACTTTTGCCATTTCAGATACTATCCTTTAACTTTCAGCTTGTTATATTCTTCTTCCTTGAAGTTTTCTACCCCTTCCGGGCTGTCTGTGAATCTCCCTTGCCTTGAGTCTCTACTTACATCACTTGTGTTGACACATGAGTCTATATCTTTGTGGTGTGCTCTTGTGGTTATGAATCGTTTCTAACTAACATATGATCCAGTTGATGTAGAATCGAGTCTGACTCATTGCAGCCCCACACGTGTCAGGGTAGACTTGCACTTCATAGGGTTGTTACGGGTTCATTTTTTCATAGTAGGTTGCCAGGCATTTGTTCTGAGGTGCCACTGGGTAGACCTGTTCTGCTAGCAGCTGAGCATGATAACCATTTGCAACATCCAGTGTCTCCACTAAAGTATGTTGTGTGGTTAAGTACTGTAGAGCTGGTTCCAACTCATAGCTACAATGTATAGGGTTTCCGAGAATTGGTTGGTGGGTTTGAACCGCTGACCTTAAGGTTAGCAGTCCAGTACTTATCTTGCAACACCACATCAAGACTTCAATTAATGTGTTAACTCCATTAAAGTGGTTTGTATCCATTTTTTATGGACTCTCCCTTCACTCTCCATAGATCCTTAATATAGCAAGTCTACACAGATGCTTTAATTAGATAGCTTGTATTGCTTGGAGGTCTATCAAGTGGCTAAAGTCAAAAGCCAATCATATTTTAGACTTTCTACATTGAGTTGAAAAGTTAGCTGGGGACAATTCACTGGTCTAAGTCAGAGTCCTGGGTTTGAGTCTCAGTACTGCTGCTTAGTGGCCTTTGGCATGTGATACAACTTCCATGCCTTTATCAATAATTAAATGTCTTGGTGTGACGCTGTAGGATATGTAGTGAACTGCTAACTTCAAGATCAGTGGTCCAAACCCACCAGTTACTTCTTGGAAACCCTATTCTAGGTTGCATGGCACTTAAAAACAACAACAACAGCAACAACATGCTTGGTGGCTAACCAGATTCAAGGTCACGCATAGGTGCCTTGGAAGGAAGTCCTGGTGATCTGCTTCTGAAAAATCAGCTATTGCAGCACAGTTGTATTACGACACACGTTTCCAAGCGTCAAAGTTGACTAAATGGCAACTAGTTAATTTCAGTTCTCTTTTTGCCCAAACATTCTAAGCCAGCTTGATGAGCCACAACAGTGGTTCTCAAAGTGTGGTCGCTGATCAAGACCATCAGCATCACCTGAACATGTGTATATAAAAATGCAAAAATCCACCCCGGACCAACTGAATCAGAAACTCTGTAAGCCTTGTTGGTGATTCTGATGAATACTCAAGTCTGAAAGCTACTCATCTATGGCATAGTCAAGTCCCTCATATGGTGAAGAAGCTCTGTTGCACAACATTAACAGATGTTGAAGGCTGTGCAGCATTTCATGGTTGGCATTTAAATTCAGTATTTAGTGTTTCGTCTTTGTAGGCTCTGCAGAATGACTCACGATTGCATCGTATTCAGGTTTGCAGGCACTGCCTGTAGAATTTCTGTTCCCAAGCTTCTGTTAAGTGCTGGCAAACAAGGAGTGAAAAATCTTTCTTACAGTGAACAAAGAATATGTAATGGACAAGGGATTAATTTCCAGAGGCAGCCTCCTAATTTTGTATTCATAACTTGGTGGGCATCCTAGGCTGCACATACAATGTCGGCTGATATACATTAGGTAATTGGACATCCAGCAGCCCCATTTGCATGCAAAGGTGGTTGTACACCTCACGTTTACGAGTCTAAAATTAAAGCCTGCTTTGAAGCTGGCTGCAGAGGCACTGGTAGGAAAATAATGAGATAAGGAAGAAATGGTTTCTGTTAATCAGCACTTTTGGCTTCTACTGTTCAATCTTCACTAATTTGGCCTTTGAAATTGTACATTCCACATTGAAGATAGAATTCTTAAGAGCATATGAGGTTTGTTTTATTTTTAAAAAAACTTACATGTTAAAACTGATTGTGTTTATCTGTAGCAGTTCCCTAAAGTGGTACTCACATGTATGCTACAGTCTGTTGCTGAGCTTTATTTTGGCTCTGCTAACTATTCATGCTACTGTGGGACCACTTGAATCAGTTCAGAGAAGTACCTCCCCATCCCCTGTTCCCAGCACAGATAACAGACAAGCTTCATTTCGAGTTGGTCCACATTTATCAAGCAGCTACTTTGTGCCTGGCACTATATCAGGTACAGGGCATGCAAAGATCCTTCAGCACAGTTCCTGCCCTTACAAGCTCACAGTACTTTAGCAGCTTTCCAGCACTTCAGTGTAGAATATTTTTGCATAAACAAATTGTCCTTTAGATAGCATCACCTCATCTCCCAGTTTGATCTCTGAGCGTTTCACCTGTGTCCCCAGGTGAATGAGGGGCCCGGTGGACCCATGCTTAGAAAAGTCAAACCCTGAGGGCACAAGCCACCGCCTGTCTGTCAGTTTGTTATACTATGGTGACTTGCACGTTGCTGTGATGCTGGAATGATACCACTGGTATTTCAGTAACCCACAGGATCACCCATAGTGGACAAGTTACAGTGGGCCTTCTGGACTAAGACAGGCTAGGAAGAAAGGCCTGGTAATCAACTTGTGAAAATTAGCCAATGAAAACCTATAGATCCCAGCAGATCATTGTCTGGCTTGCTCGTTTTGAGCCCATAGTCATGAGTGGTGAATTTCTGGAAAAGGACATCCTATTTGGGGAAACAGGGTGCCAGCATGGGTAAGGGAGATTCTCGGAGAGATTGACAGGCCCAATAGCTGCAGTGATGGACTTGAAGATGCCAGTGATGATGAGGATGGTAGCAGTCTGGTTTCATTCTGTTGAAAGTGAGGGAGTCATGAGTCAGCGTTGACTTGTTACAGCCATCTGTCTAAGGAGTTTTATCATCTGCATATTGCAGTCTGTTAATGAGTCTTCCTCTGATCCTGGTGCCACCTTCTAAATATAATCAAGCTTCTTGAACTATTTGGTCAGTATACAGACTGAATAAGTATGGTAAAAGGATACAACCCTGGCACACACCTTTCCTGATTTTAAATCGTTCAGTATCCCCTTGTTCACTTTAAACGACAGCCTCTTGATTTGTGTACAGGTTCCTCATGAGCAAAGTGAAGTGTTCCCGATACCCATTTTTTGCAATGTTATGCATAGTTTGTCTCCACACAGTTGAAAGCCTTTGTGTAGTAAATAAAGCACAAATAAACACCATTTTGGTATTCTCTGCTTTCAGCCAAGATCCATAGGATGTCAGTAATGATACCCTTCATTCAATGTCTTCTGAATCTGGCTTGAATTTCTGGATATTTATTGTCGATGTTCAGTTGCAGGCTTTTTAGTTTTATCTTCAACAAAGTTTACTTGCAAAGTGATATTAATAATACAGTTCGATGATTTCCACATTCCACTGGGTCATCTTTCTGCACAAATAGGATTTCTTCCAACTGGTTGGCTAGGTGGCTGTCTTCCAAACATTTTGGCATAAATGAGTGAGTGCTTCCAGTGCTTCATGAGTTTGTTGAAAGATTTCCATTTGTATTCCATCAATTCCTGGAGCCTTGTTTTCACCAATGCCTTCAGTGCAGCTTGTAATACTTCCTTTAGTGCCGTCGGTTCTTGATCATATACTACCTCTTGAAATGATTGAACATCAACAATTTCTTTTTGATACAATGACTCTGTATATTCCTTCTAGCTCCTTTGATGCTTTTCTGCATCACTCAATATTTTGCCCACAGAATCCTTCAATATTGAAAGTCATTAATACCCTGCAATACACAGATGATACAACTTGGCTTTCTGGAAGTGAATAGGACTTAAAATATTTAGTGATGAAAATCAAACACCACAGCCTCCACTATGTATTGCACCTTAATGTAAAGAAAACAAAACCCCTCACCATTGGACCAATAAACAGCATCATGATAGATGGAGAAAAGATGGAAGTTGTTAAGGTCTTCATTTTGCTTGGATTCACAGTCAACACTCATGGAAGCAGCAGTAGGCAAATCTTCTGTACAAGATTTCTTTAAACTATTCAAGAGCAAAGGTACTAGTGTGAGGACTAAGGTGCACCTGACCCAAGCCATAGTATTTTCAGTAGCCTCATATTCATGTGAAAATTGGACAGTGAATAAGGAAGACCAAAGGAAAGGTGTTGCATTTGAGTTATGGTGTTAGAGAATATTAAAAGTACCATGGACTGTCAGGGAAACAAACAAATCTGTGTTGGAAGAAGTACAACCAAAGTGCTCCTTAGACGCCAGGATGTGGATCCTTCATCTCTTATACTTTGGACATGTTTATCAGAAGGGATCCGTCCCTGGAGAAGGACATAATACTTGGTAAAATAAAGGGTCAGTGAAAAGGAGGAAGACCCCCCCATGAGATGGACTGGCACCATGGCAGCAGAAATGAGCTCAAGCTTAAGGAGAATTATGAGGATGGCGCAGGACTGAGCAGTGTTTCATTCTATTGTGCATAGGGTCGCCATGAATTGGAACCTATTTGGTGGCAACAAAAACAGTCTAAGGAGTACTGGTGTTGTGCTATACGATGAGCACTAGACTGCAAACCACAAGGTCGATGATTCAAACCCATTAGCAGCTCCTCAGTAACCTTATGGAGGGTCACTGTGAGTGGGAATTGACATAACAGCAATTAACAACAAGCTATTGGCAGAAGACTGTGACCAGTTGACTATTCCAGTGGATGATAAAGAGGAAGTGACTTGCAGATAACCTGTACTTATTCCCAGAGTTTATGGTAATAAAGCATACATGAGTGCTTCCTGTACTCTGGGAGTGATGTGGGTCCGAGGCATGATAATGCCAGTCTACAGTCTTCTTCAAGGGACTTGTGAACGAGGTTCACTTAGAGCATCAGTGGAGTCCTACAAAGACTGTTAGCCAAGAACAAACATGAAGCAGTCGGTCACTCTTCATTGACTGCCTTATATTTCTATACTTGGCTGTATGCATTTGTTTTATGTTGATGACTATATCCTAAGCGCCTCATGGTGGATGTATTGTTGGGTTTTAATCATCTTATCTTCCATGGTAACTATCTGATGGTAACAATGATAAGGACAGTCTATTAGAAGGAAGAATACTTGGTATCTTCTCTGAATTGGTACAGTCACCAGGTGGCGCAAACAGTTAACACCTTTGGTTGCTACTTGAAAGGTTGGAGGTTCAAGTGCAACCCAGAGCTATCTCAAGAGAAAGGCCAGACAATCTACTTCTAAAGAACCAGCCACTGAAAACCCTGTGGGACACAAGGTTGCTCTTACACATGTGGGGTCACCAGGGGTCTGACTCAAAGCTGGTCAAATAGGCTGGTTTGGTGAGATGAAGTAGTAGTTTCTCATGATCATCAGCATGTTTTCTTTTCATTCCAGCACAGACGCATATACGGTGATAATACCCAAAGAAAGCCGAAGAAGCCAGACACTAAGGAGTACGTATATTGATTCATTTAACATTTGGACTGTTGTCTGAAATATTTTTATTTTTCCCATTTGTATAAACTTGCCAGATCTTACCAAAGTTTTTTGAGTTTTTATATTAATAGTTTTATTTATGGGGTCCTGGTGTAGCGCTGTAAAATAAAACACTGGACTGCTAACCACCGGCCAGTGGTTCAAACCCACCAACTGCTCCTCACAAATCCAACACCAGGGCTGCGATGAGTCGGAACTGACTCTATAGCACGTAACAACAACAACAACCAACTGAAAGATTTCTGGTTCAGAGACACCAGCTGTTCTTTAGAAACCCTAAACAGGGTCACTGTGAGTTGGAAACAACTCAGTGGCACCTAACAACAACAGTGATAATTTTATTTTTACGTTTAAAGATGATTCTGTTAATGATTCTGAATTTGTTTCTCTGCATTGCTAACAAGAGCTCTGGAGACACAGTTGGTTCTATGCTAGGCTGCTAACCAACAGGTTGGTAGTTTGAATGCTGTAAGCACTTTGAGGGAGAGAGACGAGGCAGTTTCTTTCCTTAAAGGTCCTATAGGGTCCTTCTGAGTGGGAATTGACTCGGTGGCAGTAGCTTTGGTTTGGGGTTGCTTGTGGCACCGTAGCATAAGCCTTGGACTGCTAAAAACAAGCTAAGCCTTTCAAACCCACCAGCCACTGTCAGAAACACTATGCAGGGTCACTATGCGTCGGAACGGTCTTGACAGCACATAGTGACAACAATTCAGCACATGCCTGTCAGTCTCACATTTTTTTCAAGCTTATGTTCACACCTATTGCCAAAAGAGCTATCTTGTTAGTTGGGCTGGCTGACTATGAGTACTTTTGAAGCGGACAAGTTCTATACTAAATAATGTGTCCCTTCCTCCTCATTGGAATTGCTGTGTAGCCTTCTCATGCCCATAAACTTCTAGCTGTAAGAGTCTACCCTTAGCTGTAAGAGTCTACCCTTAGCTGTAAGAGTCTACCCTTAGCTGT
>NW_006408540.1:16373252-16395991 GCF_000296735.1 Chrysochloris asiatica | reverse complement strand
GAATACAGTTTTCAAATAAGCTCATTTGGGAATCACTGACTGAGTGAAAGTAAAAGCGTTGCTGTAGTCCTTCCACCACATCTTACACAAAGTCAGCTTTATGCCTGACACACTGATCAATTGGGAGACAACTTGTCCTTTCCTAAGTGGTCTTTTTCAAACGGACTATAAGACGTTAATTTTTCCCTTGCTCTTTGGGTGAAATTGGAGCAGACCCTCCTGATCTTTTTGGTTTTTCTTAAATTGTAAAGTAGTCCAATGAATTCTAGGTGTGTGCCTGTTTCATTTCAGCAATCAATGTTTCATCCCAGGTACTGGTTGCAACTCTGTTATGAATGTAGTAGTAATGGTTCTCCCTTGCCCCAGCCCAGGCCCATGTCAGGTAGGAAGCTAGTGAGAGTAAGGGGCATATAACCAGGTTTCTCCTCCAGGCTCCTCTGCCCACAGGGCCAAAGGGGGAGGGGAGGTAGGAGAGGCAAGGACCTATATATAGCGCCCTGGTTCTGATTCTTCAAGCCTTGGAGTCTTCTCTTGGGATTCTTCGAGTTTGTCAGCACTCCCCCCTTACTCACCTCTGACCTGCATACCTTTGACAGAGACAATATCCTTGCCTTTGCATAGCTCTTGCTCTTTTCTTTTAAAATCTTGTCATCATCATTCAACAAATACTGATTGACCACTCCCAACAAAACAGTCTTTGTCTTCATGGAGGTTAAAATCAGTTGGCGATCCCAAGAGTAGTGTCAAGAGTGGAACTGTACTCCACAAGATTTTCAGTGGCTGATTTTTTGGTCACCAGGCCTGTCTCCTAAGGGTGTGGACTTGAACTTTCAACCTATTGGTTATCAGCCAAGCATATTAACCATTTGTACCCTCCAGGGACTCCTTTGTGGAACTTGCATTCTAACCATAACCATCCCTCTTGTTTACTGAGTGCACATTAGATACTATGCTAAGTAGTTTATGTATACTATCTCATTTAAGGTACTATACATATTACCTTAACAATAGTGAGGTTGGCCCAGGATCAGGCAATGTTTCCTTCTGCTGTGCATAAGGTCGCTATGTGTTGGCACTGACTC
The DNA here is from genome assembly GCF_000296735.1 of Chrysochloris asiatica. Classification (NCBI taxonomy): domain Eukaryota; kingdom Metazoa; phylum Chordata; class Mammalia; order Afrosoricida; family Chrysochloridae; genus Chrysochloris; species Chrysochloris asiatica. Next base: position 16,394,909 of record NW_006408540.1, on the reverse strand, counting down.
GATGGCAGCTCACAACAACAACAACAACAAACCTCATTTAAACTGTTACCAGCGTTATGGCTATTCGTTCCGTCCACCTTACAAATGAGGACACTGAGACTTAGAAAGATGATTAATGTATCCTGCTGCCAGCTCTTGATGCCACCATTGGGTTTTGGCAGATTGTCTTTATAGAACTCCATTATTCTCCAGGTGGCTCTCATGGTTAAGTCCATCCAAGATGGCTTCATATAAACATATGATCCACCCTAGAATACCAGAAACACTAGCTCGCACATCTTTTCTTCTCATAAGTTCTGGCAGTACAGGCCATCTGCATGGTGGCTCCTCCTCATACCCACACATCTGAGAAGCCATCTGGCCATGGTCCTGTGATTTTATGCTTTGCTTTGGTTTGTCCAGGCATGGGTCATTGAGTCCTTTGTTCTTGTAGAGATACAGGTTCAGATCTTGAAGTGGTTTTCATTAAACCTCTCTTGCTCATCTTGAAATGAAGATTCCCTCTTCTTCATACACACACACACACACACACACACACACGAAGGAATTCACAAAGACATGCCCATATTTCTACCTCCCTTGGATGAGCTATTCAAAATGTCTAGGTGGTGTACATTCAGAATGTCTAGGTTGGCCCAGGATCAGGCAGTGTTTCATTCTGCTGTGCATAAGGTTGCTATGAGTCGGTACCGATTCAGTGGCACCTAACAACAACAACAGGTGGTGCACATGGCTAATTCACAGCTGTTAACCGAAAGCTCAGAGGTTTGAGTCCACCCAGAGAGGCCTTTTGGGAGAAAGCTGTGACGATCTGCTTCCTGAAAACCAGCCATTTTGAAAGCCCTATGGAGCAGAGTTCTGACACACGTGGGGGTGCCATAGTTTGGTGTTGACTCCATGGTAAGTCACTTTTGACCTGTTTAACCACTTGCACCTACTGAAGGTGCCTTCTTAATTAAGGTTCCCTAAACTAGATTTCTAAGGAGCTCTGGTACCATATTGGTTACGAATTGGGCTGCGAACCTTAAGGTCAGCAGTTCAAAACTACCAGCCACTCCGTAAAGATTTACAGCCTCGGAAACCCTGTACAGGGTCACTATGGGTCGGAACCAACTCAACGGCACGTAACAACAACAACAACAACAACAACAACAACAACAACAACAAACTATAGATTTCTAAACTAGGAGTCCTGGTGTGGCACTGTGGGTTAATGCACCAGATTGCAAAGCCGTTTGAACTGCAAGGTCAGTGGTTCAAGGTCACCAGCTGCTCCTTGGAAACCCTATACAAGGTCACTACGGGTCGGAATCGACTTGATGCCACTTAACCACAACAACAAACTAGATTTCAGTCAGTCATGAAACAGGACCCTCATTGAAACTTCCTGCTATAATGAAGTATCTAGGAATGGCCAAGTATGTGTATGAGATAAGATGTTAAGGAATAAGAATGAAAATTCTAGAATTCGTTAAATTTTGAGATGGGTCTCAGCAAAACTTGCAAATGCTTTCTCCATTTCTTCTTTCAACTCCTCCCTAGTTCTCCATCTTTTAAAGACTGTATGTTGAAGATGCTGAACATGTAACATTTCATTAAAACTTCTACAATCCTCTTTGCTTCCCTCTCATTCTCCTACCTCCTTGTAACAGAGACTGTAGGACTGAAACCAAATAGGCCTTATGTATGTTTTGGAAATCAGAGGAAATTCCCTGTGGTATCTTTACCGGCTCAATTATAAAAACAACAATGAATGTAAATTATTTTCATGCATCATTGTTGATAGTGAATCTTTCAAAGACTGACACTTTTAGAGACCAAAGCACCGAAGAATTATTTCAATGGAATCTTTATAATCTACACATCTAGTTTGCATAAACATTGAGAGAAATGCCTAAGTAGTAATTCTTAGATGATTGTTGAGGTGTGAAGATTTCTGGCCCCAAATTATTTTAGGTTCCTGAGAGACCAAGCAAATGACCTAGCATCCATATTTTTCTCTTCAACTGATTCCTAGTGAATTACTAACTAGGCAGTTTTCATTGTACTTCTAAGATACTAGGTTATAAAGATACACACTTGTTCAGTGATGAGACTCCTGGGGGAATCCTGGATTTTGCTACTTAAACATAGGATAGTAGAGTTAAAGAAGAGAAACAATTTACACATCATTGATCATCTGCTTTATTAAGGCAAGGAAGCATGCTCAAGCAGGAAGAATGTTCTAGAATTAAATAGACAAGTGCTATTTCTTGTCATTTAGTATGACCCTCCAAGTATGATTTCAATGTAAGTGAAAACCCTTATATTTACTTGATTAAAGTATTAGGATTGTCCTCTTTGTTCAGGATCTTGGCCTTAGTTTTTCAACTTTCTCTTTTAATTAATTACATTTTTTCAAAATGTCTTATTAAGAAAACTGGTTATGTTTTCATTTCCAAGGGCACAAACATGTTAAGGAAATTTATGTTGTAGACTGATCAAGTATTAATTAGTCTCCAATGGCTGACATTTCAGCTTCATATTCAGTTTTCACCTTCTTGCCTTTTCCTTCCGCTCTAGGTGGAAGCCAATCAGAAGCTGAAGTCAGGCAGAAGCAACAATGGCAGCTGATGCAATCTAAATACCAACAAAAGGTCAGAATCCAGCGCTATGGGTTTAATTTTGGCGAGGAAATGGAGTAGTAACTGTGAAATGATAAAGTTACTTTACTGAAAGCTTAAAACCTTTAAACCAACTGTAAAAGAGAAACTCAAAAATCAAAGAAGTCAGCAGGGGCCAAGTGAAAGAAGGGATGTTGCTATTTGCTGTTAAATGCCGTCGAGTCATTTTCAACTCATAGTGACCTCGTGTAAGGTTTCAGAGGAGTGGCTGGGGAGTTTAAACTGCTGAACTTGGGTGCAAACTGACCTTGAGGTCAAGCTCTTATTCTATAGCACCACCTCAGGACTCCCAAGTGAAGAGATGTTCTTCTTGTGAAGTGTCATAGAGTCAGTTCCAACCCATAGCGACCCTGTATAGGGTTTCGAGGAGCTGCTGGTGAGCTTGAACTGCTGACCTTGCAGTTCAAACAGCTTTGCAGTCTGGTGCATTAACCCACAGTGCCACACCAGGACTGGCTAACTAGAATTCCATTCAAGCTATACGTCAGTCAGCAGGACCCTTGATGAAAGGGAATGCACTTTTTTCTTCTACTTTAAATGAACTCTCTACTTTGTGTTGAATGTTTTGGTTCCTAGGATGTGGATATTGTTTATTCCATGCCAGTTGTGGAAGTATTTTAAGAATTATTTAACATGTTCAGTAATTTTTATAATGAAAACTATAAGTTTTGTAATCAGGACATGTTATTTAGACTTCTCTCTCCCAACTGAGGGAGAGACAGGGAGAGGGTGGAACAGAAAGAAAAAGGAAGAAAGGGAGAAAAAAAGAGGGAAGAAGGGAGAGGTGGAGAGAAACCTACACTGGTATAAGAAAAGCAGAGAGAAATTTCATGGACAAGGAACGTATGTAGCCCAATCGTTCTCTGTGACCTAAATGGAGTTGAAGTAACAACCTATAATCAATGGTGAGGTACAGCACAAACAATACTGCAATTTGCCTTTCATCATAATTTTGTGCTCCAGAGATTCAGACTGAAAAAAAATGGTAACTGGTTTTTATCCTCTGTAATTTCAATGCAATTTAGCTAAAAAGAGAAGAATCTATAAGGATCAAGAAGGAAGCCGAAGAAGCTGAAATCCAAAAAATGAAGGCAATTCAGAGAGAGAAGGTAAGATGAGAGGATGACCAGCTAACATCTACTGAGAAGTTACTGTGTGCCAGGGTCTCTAGCAGGCACTATCCATTTATTAACTCATTACTAACTCATTTCACCCCCACAATAAAAACAACAACAAAAAAAACCCATAGCTAAACCGTTGTCACTGAGTTGACGCCGAATCATGGTGACCCTAGGTATGTCAGAGTAGAAGTGTGCTCCTCCATTGTTGTTGTTAAGTGCTGTCGAGTCGGTTCCGACCCATAGCGACCCTGTACAGGGTTTCCGAGGGTGTAAATCCTTACGGGAGTAGAAAGCCTCATCTTTCTCCCGCGGAGCGGCTGGTAGTTTCGAACCGCTGACCTTAAGGTTCGCAGCCCGATTCGTAACCACTACGCTACCAGAGCTCCTTTATAGGGTTTTCAAATGGTTGAGGTTTCAGAAGTAGATGTAGACCTATGGAGCACACTTCTACGCTGGCCTTGAACCTCCAACCTTTTGGTTAGCATCCAAGGATGTCAACTGTTTGCACTGCCCAAAGACTCCACCCGTACAAGAACCCTACCTATGAAATATATATTATTGTTTCTAGATTTTATCATTGAGGAAACAGACAAAGAAATAGTAGATAACTATTCCAAGGGTACCCATCCAATGAGCAGAAGGACTTGAATTTGAACCTAGGTAAACTGGTTCCATCTCGTTGGGGGTCTTCTCTCTGACCCTCCACCTTACGTAACATGATATCCTTCTCCAGCGAGTGGTCCCTCCTGACAATATGTCTGAAGTATGAGAGACAAAGTTTGGCCATCCTGTCCTCCAAGGAGCACTCTGGCTGCACTTCTTCCAACACAGATCTGTTGGTTCTTTTGGCAGCCCATGACACTTTTAGTATTCTCCTCCAACACCATAGCTCAAAGTATCAATTCATCTATAGTCTTCCTTTTTCACTGTCCAGCTTTCGCATACATATGAGCAAAGTGGCAGCATCAATGGGCTCAAGCGTGGCAACAACTGTGAGGTTGGCTCAGGATCAGGCAGTGTTTCATTCTGTTGTACATAAGGTCGCTATGAGTCGGTACTGACTCGATGGCACCTAACAACAAAATGGTCCCAGGGGAGCTCTCAGTCATCACACTGTCTCATGTCTCAGGTGAGTAATCAGGATAGTAGTATGCCTATTCTGGCCAAAAGACAAAGCCCTGAGTAATAAGGGCAACCAGTGATGCACCACTGTTCTGTCATCCAAACACGTCAGGGTGAGTGGACATAGACAGAGCCGTTTGCTTTCTGATACACAAAAGAGCCTGCGTTTGCATTTCAGCACTAGTGATGTGACCTAGTCTAAACCTCTAAGTTTTAAGTTTAAGGTTTTTAACCTTGACAGATTATTGAATTGCAGCATCTTAGCTGTAGGCTCAGCACTGGACTACGAACCACAAGGTTGACAGTTCACACCCACCAGCTGCTCCTCAGAATCCCTATACAGAGTTGCTACGAGTTGGAACCGAGTAGGCGACACTTAACAACAACAACAATCCTAAGAGTGAGGGCCCCTGATAGCATAGTGAGTTGTGAGTTGGGCAGCTAACCACAAGGTCAGCAGTACATATCCACTAGTCACTGCAAAGGAGAAAAATTAGGCTTTCTGCCTTTGTAAAGATTTAAAGCCTTAGAAATGCTATATAGGGTTTTGCTATAAGTCAGAACTTACTCAACAGCACACAACCACCTAATTCCTAAATGTAACTATTGGTGTTGTCAGGTGCCATCGAGTCGGTACCGACCCATAGCGACCCCATGCACAGCAGAACGGAACAATGTCCGATCCTGGGCCAACCTCACTACTCTCGCCCCACTTGAGTCCATCGATGCTGCCACCTGGCCAATCCATCTCATTGGGGGTCCTCCTCTTTTTCTCTGACCCTCCACCTTACCAAACATGATATCCTTAGTTGTTGTTTAATGACCACAACTAGCTTGTTTGTTATAGTTCATTTCTTCATGAGTCAAATAATGTATTCTTGTCAGGAAAGTCCTGGTGTGGTGCTGTGCGAGAATGCACTGGACTGCATTATCTGTTTGAACCACAAGGTAGGTGGATCACATTCACCAGCTACTCCTTAGTGAGTCAGAATTCACTCGACAGCACTTAACAACCACATCAGCATTCGGGAGACAGACTGACACTGTGACTGTAACAGCGGTCTCATTGTTGCAGGACTGAGCTGTGTTTCATTCTGTTGTACACTCTGGACCATAACAACCATTTAGGTAATGGCTGAAAACATTGTTAGCACGGAATAATAGCACATTTCCGCCCCGTCCCCACCCATGCCTTTCCAAGTTATACCATAATACTAAACAATAAACACAGAAATCTTGATTGGATTGACTTGTCTAACATGATGACTATAATGATTGTTAGTACAAATATGCCCACAAGTGACAGATGGGGGTGGGAGAGTTGCTATATTAAACTAGTTTCCATCAGCTCTGACTCAAAGGAGTGTGTCAAAGAAGAATTGCCCCATAGGGGCTTCAAAGGCTGATTTTTGGGAAATGGGTTGCCTGGCCTTTCTTCTTTCTTCTCAGAGAATCCAGGGATAATGTTCTTGTCCCTTTCTGTTTAGTTATTTCTGACTCAGGCGACCCCACATGTGCAGAGAGGAATTGCTCCGTTAAGGTTGTCAAGCCTGTAACCTTTAGGAAGTAGACCATCTGATCTGTTTTCTGAGGTACCACTGGGTGGAGTTAAGATGCCAAACTTTCAGTAAGTAGTCAAGTGCTTAACAGTTTGTGACACCCTAGTTGATGTGTACACCTTGCTTTTCAGATGTGCTTCTTGGCCTCTCAGCATAGGCATGATTTGGAAATGCAGACTTAAGGGCTTTGCACCAGACCTTCTGAATTCAGAATCTACATCTTAACAGGGCCCCCGGGGGATTCTTGTGAATGTAAAAATTTGAGAAGCAGTAATCCGTTATGGTGTTGGAGGAGAATATTGAAAGTGCCATTGGCTTCCAAAAGAACCAACTGATCTATGTTGGAAGAAGTGCAGCCAGAGTGCTCCTTGGAGGCCAAGGTGGCCAAACTTCGTCTCTCATTCTTCAGACGTGTTGTCAGGAGGGGCCAGTCGCTGGAGAAGGATATCATGTTTGGTAAGGTGAAGGGTCAGAGAAAAAGAGGAAGACCACTAGCGAGATGGATTGGCAAAGTGGCAGCATCAGTGGGCTCAAGCATGGCAACAATACTGAAGTTGGCCCAGGATCGGGCAGTGTTTTGTTCTGCTGTGCATAAAGTCTCTGAGTTGGTACCAACAACAATAACAACAACCTACTGTTAAGGAGAGCTCTGGTAGCGTAGAGCTCTGGTAGCGTAGTGGTTACGAATCGGGCTGCGAACCTTAAGGTCAGCGGTTCGAAACTACCAGCTGCACCGCGGGAGAAAGATGAGGCTTTCTACTCCCGTAAAGATTTACACCCTCGGAAACCCTATACAGGGTCGCTATGGGTCGGAAATGACTCGATGGCACATAACAACAACAACAACTGTTAAGGAGCTCTGGTAGTGTAGTGGTTACGAATCAGGCTGCTAACCTCAAAGTCAGCAGTTCAAAACTACCAGCTGTTCCGTGGGAGAAAGATGAGGCCTTCTGCTCCCGTAAACTCTGTACATGGTCGCTGTGAGTCAGAACTGACTCCACGGTACATAACCACCAACACCAACACCAATCTCCTGTTATCCATAAGGTTTCCAATGAGTAATCATTCAGAAGTAGTTTGTCTCGCCTTCTTTCTATTCTGTCTTAGTCTGGAACTCTGCTGAAACCTGTCCACCTTGGGTGACCCTGCTGGTGTTTAAAATATCAGTGGCATAGCTTCCAGCATCACAGCAACACACAAGTCACCACAATACAATAAAATGATACAGATGAGTGGTGATGTTAGAGAAGAATAGTAAAAGGATCATGGACTGCCAGAAAAACAAGCAAATCTATTTTGGAAGAAGCACAGCCAGATTGCTTCTTAGAAGTCAGGATGGAGAGACTGTCTCTCATGCTTCAGACATGTGATCAGGAAGGACCAGTCCCTGGAAAAGGACATCATGCTTGGTAAACTGGAGGGTTAACAAAAAAGAGGAAGACCCCCTGCAATGAGATGGGTTGACAGGGTAGCAGCAGCATTTGGCTCAAGGCTAATAGAAATTGTGGAGATGATGCAGACTAGACAGTATTTCGTTTTGTTGTACATAGGGTTGCTATGAGTCACAACCGACTTGACAACACCACCAACAATAACAACAGCTTCCTCTGCTTTATGAGAGAATGGACAGCCCATACTGGATCTTCCTCAAATTTTCTCGCTGAGTGGCTTATGCTGGCACCATGTCCTCATCCTTCCTGGGAGGTGAAGAGCCACAGCTTTTCTTATGAAATGTAAACCTATGTAGGAGTTGGTGTCAAATGAAGAAAATGGACATTAAGCCATCTAAAAGTGATATGCTTCACATTGCCAGTGTGAAAATGGCCAAAGGAAGTGAGAATGGCTGTACTTAATGGAGGATTAATTGTTTAAAATGCAAAATGAACATTCACCTGGACAACAGCCTGCAAAATACCAGCAGCCAATGCTGCTGCCCAGCAACTCTGGACCCGGTCGAATCTGAGTAGCCTGTTCCCACCCCGAGAGCCTCCATCTTGGCCTCTACATAGCCCAGGTTTTCACCCACCCTGTCCTCCAGTTTTCAGTCTCCAAGGAAAGGCCACCAGAGTGGTAATGGAATCTCAATCTGCTAGGTTCATGCGAGGTTGAGTACAGCGTATCCAGAAAGAAGAGGGAGCTGGACCACATTCTATAGTCAAGCCTCAGAGGGTTAAAGAGAGCATAGCTTTTTTGAAGAATCTGGCATATTGTGTGTCTGACATTTAATGAATTAAAAATAGATTATAACATATGTGGCAGTCAGCATAATGTCACCTTACTCAAATATGTCAACACAGACAATTGTGGGATGACATCAAGGATGACATACATAAAGCAAAAGGTCATTTAAAAGACAGGAAAAGGGCTTCCAGAAAGATGGCAGACTAGGCAGACGCACTACATGGATCCTCTACAACAAAGATACCAGAGAAAATAAAACAGACACAGATGAAAATTCTGGCACCTTGAACTTCAGAAGAAAGGTTACAGAACTTGATGAAGTGCTTGCTGGGAGAAGAGGCCAAGTAGGGACAGCAAGAGAGGGAGACTGACTGGTGACCGGCTGGCCAGAGGCAGCTCAACCATATTGTGAGCAGCTTTGGCCGTGGAGTAGATTCATGTGGGCAAAGGAAAAGGTACGATTTTTCTCTTTCTCCCTAGACTTCCCTGATGACAAGAAGTATAGCCAGCAACCAACCTCATCCAGCCCCAGTGCAGGCCTTGCTCTTCAGGAATTCAGAGCCACATGGTTAGAACCCACGCCAGTGTGAAGTGGGGGCTAGTTGTGCCACTTTGATGTCTAGATTCAGGTGGGCTTGGCTTCAGACCATAGGTGTCCATAGAGCCACCAGACCAGCATTTAACCAGTCACCCTGCCCCCAGCTTCCATGTGGTCCTAACAGAAACTGAAATCAGCTCCATCAACTTTTGAATTGAGTGCCCTAAATATAAATAACACTGAGGCCAATAAGAACTCCAACTAGAGCAAGAAACTCTGTTGTTACATCTTTTCCACAACAACCTTATAAGCTCCTGAATTGCAGGAACTCCCCCCCCCCCCCACACACACACTGAGGTTTGTTCCCTCCAGGTCCAACAACTGCACTGTTGGTTTTTGCAAATACAACAACCCCACAGTGCCTCAGAGACAACAGACAACAGAGAAAAGAGAGAACATGGCTTTAACAAATGATGAAGAAGATGCAGAGCCAGAAACCATTTCTGAGGAAGAAAAGGTAATGTAACTAACTGAAAAATAATTCAAAAGAATGATAATTGGGTTACCTTCAAATGACTGGTAGAAAGCAAAGATTACACAATAAAAACTTCAGAAGAATTCAGGAAAACACTGCAAGAACAAATAGACAAAATAAATGTAAACTATAAAACCTGCAATTAGAAATCCAGAAAATTAAAACTAAATTTTCAGAAATGGACAATATATTGAAAGAACAAAGTAATAGATGTGAAGCAATGAAAACTCAAATTAGTGAGGTTTAAGATAAATCTCTCAATATTAGTATGCCAGAAGAACAATCAGAAAAAAGAATGAAAAAATTTCAAAGAAAGCCTAAGAGTTCTGTGGGACACCATGATGAGGAACAACTTAACATATGATCAGAATTCCAGAACAGGAAGAGATAAGCACAGAGAAAATTGTTGAAGAAAACTTCCCTAACATGAAAGATGAGAAGATAAATATACAAGAAGCTGAACAAACTCCATATAGGATAAATCAAAAACAAAATCACCTAGACATATCATAATCAAACTTTTCCAAAATCAAAGGCAAAGAAAGAATCCTGAGAGCAGCTTGGAAAAAAATGAAAAGTTACCTACACAGGAGAACCAGTAAGGTTAAGCTTGGATTTTTCAGCAGAAACCATGCATGCAAGAAGGCGATGGAATGACATAATACAAAACTCTGAAGAAAAAACAAACCAAAATAAAAAGGTTGCCAACCAAGAACCATATATCTGGCAAAGCTGTTCCTTAAATATGATGGCGAAATTAGGACATTTCCTGATAAACAGAAATTAAAGGAATTTGTAATGATCAAAACAACTTTACAAAAAATGCTAAAGGGTATTTTATGGACTAAGAATCAACAACAGCAGAAAACAACCTGAGATTACCATACATGATGACACCAGCCAGACTTAGTCCAGACATGTGGTGGTTGTTATGTGCTGTGGAGTCGGTTCCAACTCATAGAGTCCCTGTACAGGGTTTCCCAGGCTGTAAATCTTTACAAGAGCAGAAAGCTTCATTTTTCTCCCACAGAACAGTTGGTAGTTTCTAACTGCTGACCTTGCGGTTCGCAGCTCAATTTGTAACCACTACACTACCAGAGCTCTTTAGTAGCAATAATACTATACATCCCCTTGCAAATACAAAAGATGGATTTTTGTGCTCTAGAAAACAGATACATCCTCAGGCATACCTATATATAAAGACCCCTGGTGGTGCTGTAGACTATGCAGGCTCTGTTGTTCAAATCTGCCAGTCACGCCATGAGAGAAAGATGAAGTGTTCTGCTCCGGAAAAGATTTATGGTCTCAGAAACCTTATACAGGATCACTGTAAGTCTGAATCAACTCAATGGTATTACGTTCGGTTTTCACATTTATATATACATATACAAGGGGGATTCAAAAATGTTCATGGAATAATTCCATGGTCTTTTTACCTGCTATCTTATAATTCTACTTTTCCATGAATTATCAAAATTTCATACACCTCATATATACAGGTGTCCTCCATATGACTCTCTCCCCCTTTTTATAGCAATGTATCGAATCACAAATTATTGTTGCTACTGTTGTTGCAGGATTTCATAGCCTCTATGGTTATTAAGTGAAATAGCAACTCTGTGTAGGGTTTCCGAGGGGCCTCTGGTGAGTTTGAATCATCCACCTTGCGGTTCAAACCAACCTTGTGATCCAGTGCTTATCGTATAGCACCACACCAGGACTTCAGTTTTTATCCTTGTTGTCCTTTATTCTGCATACCTGTAAGCATGTTCCTTTGCCTTGGTCATGTTGTGTGGACTTTCACTATATTGCATATTGCCTTTTGCTTCACCAGAGTGAACCTGGTGTGATACCTTAGGATTAGAGCTGGGCCTCAAGGTCAATTTGAACCACAAGATCGGTGGTTCAGACTCAACAGCTGCTCCTCAGAAACCCTATACAGGATCTCTATGAGTCAGAACTGACTCAATAGTACTCAACAACAACAACTATCTAGTCCTAGTGTGGCACTGTAGGATCAGCACCAAACTGCTTACCAAAAGGTTGATGGTTCAAACCCACTAGCTGCTCCTTGGAAATCCTATACAGGGTCACTTGAGTCAGAACTGACTTGGCGGCACTTAACAACTACTATTATCTGTTAGCATAGTGATTACGAATTGGGCTATGAACCACAAGGTCACCAGTTCGAAACTACCAGCTGTTCCGCGGGAGAAAGATGAGTCTTTCTGCTCCCGTAGAGATTTACAGCCTGGGAAATCCTGTACAGGGTCGCTATGAGTCGGAACCGACTCCACAACAACAACAACTATCTATTTAGTGCTTCTCCATTCCTCCTCCCCTTGTCTTCCCTTGTAACCATCAAAGAACGTTTGTTTCTGTGTGTAAACCTCGTCTGTTAAGCGCCGTTGAGTCGATTCTGACACATAGGGTTTCCAAGGAGCAGCTGGTGAGTTTGAACCACCAACCTTGCAGTTCAAATGACTTTCCAGTCAGTCTGACTCATTAGCCCATAATGCCACACCTAGTCTAGACTTTTTGTAATAGTAGTCTCAGTGTCTATTCTTTTGTGATTGACTTATTTCACTCAGCATACTGTCCTCCAGATTCATCCAATTTGTGAGATGTTTCACGAATTCATCATTTTTCTTTATTATTGTATAGAGGTCTATTGCATGTATGTAAGCATTCTTCAGTTGATGGACACATAAACTGTGGCTCATACATACAATAGAGTTGTATGCATTGATAAAGAAAAATGATGAATCTCTATGCTATTTTGTATAATGCAGTGATGAACATAAGTAGCCCTACTTGCATAGTGGACTACACAAGGGGCTGCTAACTACAAGGTTTCTCCTTGTCTACCAGTTGCTCCTTGGGACAAAGATGAGGCTTTCTGCTCCCATTATAGATTTATAGCCTTGAAAACCTATACAGGGTTGCTGTGAGTCAGAATTGACTCAATGGCAGTAGGTTTGAGTTTTGGTTTAGTGATGAACATGAGTGTGCATATGTTCATTCATTCACAGCTCTAGTTTCTCTAGGCCCTATACCTAGGAGTGGGACTGTTGGATTGTAGGGCGTTTCTAATTCTAGCTTTTGAGGAAGTGCCATATTGTTTTGCATCGTGGATGTCCATTTTGCAGTCCTACCAGCAATGTCTAAGACTTCAAATCTTCCCACAGCCTTACCAGCATTATTGTTGTAACTTTTCTTGATCAGTGCCATTATTGCTAGGGTGATACTATACCTCATTGTAGATTTGATTTGTGTCTCTCTAAAGATGAGGCTTTCTCCTCCCATGAAGATTTATAGCCTCGGAAACCCTATACAGGGTTGAGGTGAGTTGGAACCAACTCCAAGGCACTTCACAACAACAATAGCATCGCAAGCATTTTTTCATGTGTCCACCTGAATGTTTTTGGTGACGTGTCTGTCCATGTCCTTTGCTCAATTGTTAATTGGATTGTTTGTCCCTTTGTCGCTGAGGTGTTGAAGTGTTCTATAAATTTTAGAGATCAGACCCTTGTTGGATATATTGTAGCCAATTTTTTTCCCCAGTATGTAGGATCTCTTTTTACTTTTTTAGCAAAGTCGTTTGATGTGCACACATATTTAATTTTTAGTAGGCATCCGTTATCTAGTTTATTTTCTACTGTTGGTGCATTTGTAACTATGTTTGATATTCTATTTATGCCATACAGTAGAGATCCTATTTTTTAGTGCTGCCCCTAGTTTTTCTTTGATGGCCTTTATAGTTTCAGTTTTTACATTTAGGTCTTCGATCCATTTTGACTTTTTTGTATATGGATCTTGTTTCATTTTAATGTAAATGTGTATTCAGTTTTAATTTTTTTATATCCTGTTGAATTGTGTTGACTAGAATTTTGTTAAGAAATTTTACATGTATGCTTAGAGGGATATTGGCCTATCATCTTGTTTTTCAGTGTTTTGCCTGGTTTGGGTATCTCTTATGCTGCTTTCAAGAATGAATTGTATCCCTTCCTTTCTATGTTCTGTAGTAGTTTGGGGAGAATTTGATGTCAATTTATCTCTATATGCTTGATAGAATTCACCAGTATAGCTGTCTTTGTTGGGCAGTTTTTTTGTGTGTGTTTTCTTAATGATGTCTTCAATTTTTTCTTTTATTATGGGTCTATTCAAATTCTCTACCTCAGTTTGTGTTCATTTGGATAAGTAGTGAAATTTGTCCATTTCTTTTTGGTTCTCAAATTTGTTGAGTATAATTTGTTGTGCTAATTCTGCTATGCTCCCTTTCATCTCATTTGGCTGTGTTGTACTGTCATCCATCTCATTTCTTGTTTGGATAATTTGTGATTTCTCTTTCTTTTATCAGTTTGACCAACAGTTTCTTGATGGCTGTTGATCTTCTCAAAGAACCAACTTCTAGTCTTACTGACTTTTTTTTTCTCAATTTTTAGAATTTCTGCTTTAACTTTTATTATTTCTTTTCTTCTGATGACTGTGGGCTTGTTTTGCTGCTCTTTATCTGTTTGTTCAAGTTGTAGAGTTATGTTACTGACTTTCGTCCTTTATTCTTTTATGTGTGCATTTGTTAATTATAAATTCTCCTCTGAGCACTTCAGTTTTTGCCTGTGTCCCAAAGAGTTTGGCATTTTGCATTTTCATTCTAGTAATTAAAAAATTCTTACTTTACATTTCTTCTGTTACCCAGTCATTTTTAAACAAGATGTTATGCAGTTTTCATTTTTTCCTCGTCCTTCCTGTTATTAATTTCTAAGCTTGTCACTTTGTGATCCGAGACTATCTGCTATTTTGGTGTTTTTGAATTTATCAATGCTTGCTTTGTGACCTAGAATATATTCTATTCTGGAGAATGTTCCATGTTCATTGGAGGAGAATGTGTGCTGTGTTGCTGTTGGGTGGAGTCTTCTGTATGTGTCTGTGAGGTCAGGTTAGTTGATTGTTGTTTAGATCTCCTGTATCTTTGTTGAATTTCTTTCTAGTCATTCTGTCCTTCATCAAAAATGTTCCATTTTTGATGAACTGCAAAGTTCATTTGAACTGCTGGATCCTCAGGAACCGTATGTAGAATGGCTACAAGTTGAAACTGACTTGACAACATTTAGCCATAGCAATTATAGTGTGAGACTTCGAATTTCCTTTTCAGTGCTGTTAGAGTTTGTTTTATGGATTTCTGTTATGTATGTAAGAACCTGAAGTTTGACTGCATGGTTAGGTATCACATAAGTATACCCCAAATCCAATAGAGTCAAAACTGAACTCTTGTTCATTCGGATGCTCTTGAATGCTACCTTCCTGCACTCTTCCCTCTTTGATCCACATCCATGTAGTCATCCCCCCTATTTCTGTCCCTGCACTTTTAGGGTCTGTCTGCCCTTTCCTTAATTATGGCTTGGACTATTGTGAGAACCTTCCAGTTGGCTCTCTTACAATTGTGGTCCTGCTCTTTTTCCAGATAATCCTAAATGTTGCTGTTGGATTGAACTGCTTACTTTCTTCTTCAAAATAGCATAATGGGCTCTTCGGCTGGGGACTTAGGACTCAGCCATTATGAGCCATTTCCTTAATAATATACTTCTCTTTTTATATACACATATGTTTCACTATTTTTTTTTTTTTGTAGAAAACTCAGCCTAAAATTTGTAGTACCACTGAGAGAGTGGGGTTCTAGAGAAACAAAATGAATTTTCTAAATTGATTCTCAAGTCTTGATTGCATGGATCTACTGACCTAAATAAAAAGGAATTGGTTTAGTTATTAAGTCTCAAATGCAGACCCTGCAAATGAGGAAGATTATAAATTAGCTAAAATGACCTTAAGGTCCTAGAAGGAGAACAGGATAAGGAGAATAGTATGTGCTTAAACCACCCAGATAGTTACTCAGGAATTAAGCTGCTGAGACCGTAAAGGTAATATGTTTGAGGAAGTTAATTGATTTATTGTTTCCTTTTTCCAAAGAATGCCATCTACATCCACATGTTGTTGTTGTTGTTTTAAGTACCTTTGAGTCTGTTCTGACCCATAGCAACCCTGTATAGGGTTTCCAAGGAGCAGCTGGTGAGCTTGAACTGCCGACCTTGCAGTTCAAACGACTTTACAGTCTGGCTCATTAACCCACAGGGCCACATCCCTATATAATGTGCCTGCTCTTCATATTGGACAGGAGGGTCTTGACAAATTATTCTCCCATCCTCCAGACAGCTGCTGGCTTTCTGTTAATAAAGCTTGGATTGGATCTCTCCCAGTCTCTGTAAGTGACTACAGTGACAGGCGGCAAGTCCTTGTTTTGGTTTGGCAACAGTTTGACTAATTTTAAAGGCAGTGATACAGGGTGGTGGAGGCATGTCTGTCCTCCACTTCATAGAAATCAGCCTTAGACTGATTTTGAGTTCAATCCTCTTTTCCCTTGTGGGGTCAGAGGAAGTCAGACATGCTCTCCACTTAGCTTAAGCAGTTGGCACTGGTAGCAGAATTCATTGCAATGGCTCCAGACGAATGAAATTGTGAGTTTTCTTTTGGAGAAAGTATGAAGGGGCATGGGCTAAAATACTTCTGTGGAGGAGAGAGCAGAAGTTTTGGAGTTGCCTGGAGCAATGTCAGGCAGGTTAAAAAGCATGGATTATTGGGAGCTGGACCTACTAAAATTTATCTGGCCAGAGGCCTAAAGCAATATGCATATGAATGAGATTAGACCAAGGTAGGAGTAAAGATTGAATTTGAGTGTTTTAAAAGATTTTTGTGTTTGACTGTCTTATGGATATTGGTTTCTCCTGCCTATTAATGTAAAATAGACATACAAGTTTGATAGAAATATTGGGAATTATTATTACAGAGAATTTGTAAACCCACAGCCAGCCTATCCTTGATTGGATTTGTTAAAAGGAGAGTTCAAATTTGCCAGGAAAAAAATAGGCCTTTTGCTTTTAAGCCTTTGTAGAGGTTTGGTCTTCCTCAGTCCCATGCAGAGCCTTACATTTGCATTTGAAAAGGTATGTAGACCAACCTAGAACTGCTAGAAAAGGAGATTGAAGCAGAGAGAAAAAAAAAGCAGGCAGTTTGGCTTTTTGAGTTTCAGAGGCATCAAGACACACAAAGTTGGACCAACAGAAAACCCCCTTCCAGGAATGAAAGTTAAAGGGAACCAGTGAGCCATATGCTTGTTGGTGACCTTCTGGGTCTATGTGAGATTGGAATTGGGACGAATGCAGCAAAGAAGATATGGGCTGGGTTTGGACAAGTTCTATTGGCACTCACTGACCTTGAGAGAAGAGGATCAGGAAGGCGGATTGGTAGAAAGTTTAGGGAATTGTGTGAACTCCTTCCTGAGTCCATGGGCACTGACCTAGTCCATGGGCGCTTGGGCTGAGAGTGAGGGTGCCAGCTGGTGTGAAGTGTAGGGAGGTGTGTGTGAACTCCCAAACTTACATCTGGTACCCGTTTGACTTAGCTTGGATGGCTAGGGATGACCTGACCAGAACCTGACAAGGTGAAGATAAAGATGTTTGATACTCTAAGCAAGTGTCAATTGCTACAATTTGTTGGACTGGACTTTTGCTTATGGACGCAGTTGCTCAAAATTCAACTGGAATGGAAGTTTCTTCAGATCAAGGAACACGCTTGCCTCTTCAGTGTACTGTGTTGATTGGTTGTTAAGTGCCATTGAGTCAGTTCCAATTTACAGTGACACTGTATGGGTTTCTGAGGAGTGGCTGGTGAACTTGAATTGCCGACCTTGCAGTTCAAACTGACTTTGCTGATCATTGCATTAACCCACAGTGCCACACCAGGATTGGTTTGATAGGGACAGGCAATTTAGACATTGGATCTCAAAATGGGGAGTCATTGTGATGCGTGGAGTTGGTTCCAACTCACAGCGACCCTGAACAGGATTTCCAAGACTGTAAATCTTTACGGGAAGGAGCTCTGGTAGCGTAGTGGTTATGGGTTGGGCTGCGAACCTCATGGTCAGCAGTTCGAATCTACCAGCTGTTCCGCGGGAGAAAGATGAGGCTTTCTGCTCCCGTAAAGATTTACAGCCTCAGAAACCCTGTACAGGGTCGTTATGAGTTGGAACTAACTCCACGGCACATAGCAACAACAAATCTTTATGGGAGTAGAAGACCTCATCTTTCTTCCGCAGAACAGCTGGTGGTTTCGAACTGCTGACCTTAAGGTTCACAGCCCAATTTGTAACCACTACACTACCAGAGCTCCTTAAAATGGGGAGGGGAGGGGTGATGTAAAGGCAGGAAGTGGCTAGTTTACAAGCTTTCATGGGTGTGCCTAGTTTTTGAATGAGAGGGGAAAGGAGAATCCCCCCACCACTGACTAGTTTTCCTCTTTTCCAGATGGGTCAGGTGAAAGGGGCATGAGGTATGCTGCTGATAGATTTTATGATTTCAGTTATGAGTTATTGTTAGTAAGATTCATTGTGATTGTCAAAACTGGAATTGTAGAAGATGCATAAGTAAAAGGAGAGAGTAGTTTTCTTTCTTAGCAGGAACAGACTTTCCAAGGACCATCATTAAGAAAGAGCATGAGTGTAGTGTAAGATATCTGCGTGGAAACGCGGTAATAGCAGAGATGGCAGCAGAGAGGGTGGCATGAAAAGACAGAGCAGCTATGGGTTCTAGGCCCATGGACTAAGTAAGGCTGTGTGCCTACGGGCTGGTTTTCAGAATGTGCTTTTTGGACTTTTGAATGAATACATATTTTTTGTTTTGTATGTAGGCATCAAGTATTTTTGCTGTGTTCATTTGTGACATATAAGATGTAAATGGGGCCAGTGTGTATTGGGTTGTATGTGTTTTATAGTTACAAAAGGTTAGATGCAAGTATGACTATAATTTTCTTTATTTTGAGATGATGCATAGAGTTTATAAGTTTCTAGTTGACAGGGTGGACTCTAAGGATTAGGATTCTGTGTCAACTGGACTAGGCCAGGATTACCAGATGTTTAGCAGTTGGGATGTCCTTAATCCCATGGTAATGAAACCTAATACAAGCATAGTAAGCTGTATGATGAGTGGCTATGAGCAGCCAATCAATTAAAGGGATGTTTCCTTGGAGGTTGAGGTGTGGCCTGTTCCCAATATAATGGATATGTGGGACTCTGTAATTATGAGCCATTTCCTTGATAATAAACATTTTATATATATACACACACACACACACACATACTTATATATGTGTGTGTATATATGTATATATGTACGTATATGTTTATATGTATGTGTGTGTATATATATATATATAAAATGTTTATATATATATATATATTTCATAATGGTTCCTATCCAAACTCCTCAACTTAGCATGTAAGATCCCTTATAATTGACCCTTTCTACTCTTTCAATCTTTTCTTCCACCAGTTTCTCTGCAAACACCTTTCAGTTTCACTCATAAGCATCTCATTGTTCACTGGCATATTCTCTTTTGACTTTGTGCTTTGAAAACACTGTAAGTCCTGGGAATGTCAGTAGCCTATCACTGCATTTGTACAAATTAGAAACTGATTCTCCTCCTTCCAGGCACACATGACAGCTTCATGGACATGCAGACAGGTGATTGATGGTACAGTTTTGAGAAACAGAAGAGATGCCTCCTCTGAGGACAAATAGCCCCTTGTCAGGGTACATGGTTTGGTGAGCTGGCTCTCTTTCAACCTTTTCTATCTTCTCCTGGGCTTCCCACAGCAAAGAACAACCTGCACAGTGGAAGTACAGCAGCCCTGTTCCCCCAACATCCTTTTCCTCCTGGACTACTTCTTGCTTGTTTTTGAAGACTGATCTGTATCTTATATGTCTACTTCTAATTAAATTGTATCCTTTCAATGTAATCATCAACCTCTTGAGGAATCTTAGGAAAGCTATGGGCCCTTTCTTCATAAAAGTGGGCATACTTCAACATACAGGTTATTCATGAACCTTAGGATAAAAACTACATTCCAAGTGTTGTTTAACTTCTAGACTCCAGAGACCCATCATGGTGTGTCTTCTTGGTAGGCACTGAACAAAATACCTATGGAACTCTTGAGTATGTGCTAATCACCTACTTCTGTACTTTTTCTCGTTTGTTATTTGTAAACCTGTGTATCTCCTGACTTGTACTGATAAGCAGCTCATGATAAATGGGGAAGAAATGGAAGTTGTCAATGACTTCATTCTACTTGGATTAGCAATCAAAGTCCATCAGTAAAGAAATCAAATTATATACTACACTGGGAAAAATTTTTAAAGTTTTTATTGTGAATACAATCCCCTCTATGCTTCCTCATTCAACAGTATTTGCTTCTATTCCCTCTGTTTTTGTTTTTTTGGATGTACACCCAAACATTCATGAATATACTAATCATTCAAACAGCCAAAGTGTACATCCTGCCCCCTGGTGGCCATCACACATCCCCTCTCCCTCCATGAGTCTAGAGTTCTCAGCTGCTCTGTCTCTCCATGTCATTATTTCTGCCTCCAATTCTGATGTCACCGCTTCTCTGGGTAGGGTTCCACACCCCGCTCCTGCTCTGATCCCTTGATGGTCCCAGGGTCCTCTGCTCCTGGACTATAAGATCAACCACTCACCCCTGTTTGCTACAAAACATTGGGAAATTTTGCTACAAAAGACCTCTTTAAAATTTTAAAAGGCAAAGATGTCACTTTGATGACTAAGCTACACCTGAGTCCAAGGTTGGTCCTTTTAATCACTTTATATGCTTGGCAAAAGTTGAGAAAGGAAGAGAGGGGAAGAATCGATGTATCAAGCACAGTGTTGGTGAAGAACATTGAATATGCTGTGAATTGCTAAAAGAAGATACAAATCAGTCTTAGAAGAAATACTCCCAGAGTGTTCTCAGAGTGAGGATGGTGAGATGTCGACTCTCTAGTTGAACACATCATCAGGAAATAGCAATTACTAGAAAAGCACATCATCTTTGGTCAAACAGAGGGTCAGCAAAAATGAGGGAAGTCCTCAATGACACAAGAACTACACCAATGGGCTCCAGCACACCAGTGATCAAGATGATGGCACAGGAGAGGACACCATTCTGTTCTATTGTACATGGGGTCTCCATGGGTCCTAACATAATTTAACACACCATACTGTCATAATTCAGGAGCCCTGGTAGCATGCTGATTGTGAGCTGGGCTTCTAACTGCAAGGTCAGTAGTTCAAATCTACCAGTTGCTTTGTGAAGAAAGATGAGGCTTTCTGCTCCCTGGAAGACGTATAGCCTCAGAAACTGTATACGTAGTCACTATAAATTGGAACAAGCTTGGTGGCACATACCACCACCACTGTCATAATTGCTTCATTGTCTATCTCCCCAGTTAGACTTCGCTGAGTTTCTCCAGAGTAGGCACTGCTCTGTTTACATTTGTATTACCAGGATCCAACATAGAATATGTCTTTGGTAAATGCTTGTTGAAGAAATGAGATCCAGGAATATTAAATGATTTACTTAAGGTCAGTCAGTCAGTGATGGTGGAATTGGAGTGGATTCCATATTTTCTTCTGATGGATCTCATTCTCTTGGAGATTTAACTTTCTCCTATGTATATAGCTGTAAGTATACTTGAGTCATTGGTAAATGGAAAGACATAAATAATCTGATTGAATCTAAGCATTTGGATTAGTATACGTAAACATGTACCATCGTTGGTAAGCATTGAGTTGTTGTTGTTAAGAGCTGTCAAGTCAATTCCAACCCATAGAGACCCTGTATAGGGTTTCTGAGGTGCAGCTGGTGAGCTTGAACCAACGACCTTGCAGTTCAAATGGCTTTGCAGTCTGGAGCATTAACCCACAGCGCCATACCAGGACTCTTAAGTATTGAGTAAAAGTGTTCAAATCCTCCAATATTTTGGTAAATACTTTTTCTACACTTCTGCTGAAGACTTGTTATTGTTAAGTGCCATTGAGTCAGTACCGACTC
>NW_006408540.1:16358461-16372374 GCF_000296735.1 Chrysochloris asiatica | reverse complement strand
AAGAGTAAACAGACATTTTTAGGATGTAATTTAGCTACTGTGTTGTATGTTATTAAGATACTTTGTTTGTGAGTTGTATACTGTGATAATCTATTAGTGAAAAGATTAAACCATTTAAATTCTAAGTTAATATATTACCTTGCTAAAGAAACCCAGCCTTTTTCTATTGATGCTTGTATATTTTGTCACTCTTCAGGAAGTAGTATTCCTAATTCTGGTTTAACCAACACCTTACTACTTTCTTGTTATCGTTTGATTCTTCTTTTTTTAATCAGGGCTTGGGGGAGTGTGGAATGTGGGAAGCTTATCACACTTAGTCACTTTTTGTTTCATGGGTCAGGCTTTTTACTATATTGGAATTATGTTTATTCTCTTTCACAATCCTCTATTAGCTTTTCCCCTAGAATTCTGTTTGATTAATAATCCAGTTGTGTTGCATTATAATTGATTCCCTTTGATTATACTAATTTCCTGTGCTAACTTTTTTCTTTGAAACTGAAATCATAGCTTATGTTGCCTTTCACAGTGAGAACTAGTAAATCGTTCTACAAATGAAGACTTTGATGGAAACGAGCAATATGAACAATCCTTCCCCTTGGCCCCTTTGAAATATGGACCCAAACTTACGCAGCATTTGAAAGTGGTAACTTCCATTATTCCCGTTTCATAGGTTTCCTGCCAGATAGATCAGTGGTGTTGGTTAAAGCATTCCCATCTGTCTCCATTCTTGGGATTCATTTAAAACTTCATATTTCTCCTGTGATATAGAATATATTTCAACTCTCCATTAAATTGTTGTCTAGGAATTTGGCTTGTTTTTCATAGATAAGTTAACAAAAAGGAACACTGTGGCACAGTGGGCACAAACTAAGCATTCCTGAGTTCTTTAAGTGGATTAAATATGTAAGAGCTCTGGTGATAATATCAAATATGACATCCTTTGTCTCTAGGCTCTCCTAATAAGTAATCTTTTTAGAAATGAACTCTTTTCTATTTGAGCAAATACCTTAAAAAAAAATTTTTTTTTTTTAATGCTATTCACTGTTGCCTTCTCAATAGGTTTAAGTATCTGAATCTATGTCAGAAGAGAGATGTTATTGTTGTTGTTAGGTGCCATAGAGTTGGTACTGACTCATAGCAACCTTATGCACAGCAGAACAAAACACTGCCCGATCCTGGGCCAACCTCACTATTGTTGCCACGCTTGAGCCCATTGATGTTGCCACTTTGCCATTCCATTTCCCTGGGGGTCTTCCTCTTTTTCTCTGACCCTCCACCTTACCAAACATGATATTCTTCTACAGCGACTGGTCCCTCCTGACAATATGTCTGAAGTATGAGAGATGAAGTTTGGTCATCCTGGCCTCCAAGGAGCACTCTGGCTGCACTTTTCCCACCACAGATTTATTGGTTCTTTTGGCAGTCCATGGCACTTTCAATATTCTCCTCCAACACCATAACGCAAAAGCATCAATTCTTCTATGATCTTCCTTATTCACTGTCCAGCTTTCGCATGCATATGAGGTTATTGAAAATACTATGGTTTGGGTCAGGTGCACCTTAGTCTTCAAGCTGATATCTTTGCTCTTCAACACTTTAAAAAGGTCTTTTGCCTAATGCAATACGTTGTCTGATTTCTTGACTGCTGCTTCCATGAGTGTTGATAGTTGATCCAAGAAGAATGAAGTCCTTGACAACTTCAATCTTTTCTCCGTTGATAAGAATGTTGTTTATTGGTCAGGTGGTGAGGATTTTTGTTTTCTTAACATTGAGATGCAATCCATACCTATGGCTGTGCTCTTTGATGTTTATCAGTAAATATTTTAAATCCTCTTCACTTTCAGCAAGCAAGGTTGTATCATTTGCATATCACAGGTTGTTAATGAGTCTTCCTCCAATCCTGATGCCGCGTTCTTCTTCATAGAACCCAGCATCTCAGATGATTTGCTCAGCATACAGGCTAAATGAGTGGTAGGATTGGTTTATTGTAAAGCTTTGGCTGAATGCTTTGGTAGGGAGTGAGGTGGATGTAACTTTTTAAATGAGCTATTTAACCACATATTATCATTTTAATTTAACATACTTGTTATAAAAGTCTCATGTTTTCATTTGAACATTTTTTTAAAAACACTGCTTAAATTGTAAATTCTGCTCCTATTTGAATTGAAGAATAAAAATATGAAATACTGATACTTTGATTATACCATCAAGTTGAATGAAGGGAGATATGGAAAATACTTGGGTTTCCTGGATTCCTTTGTAGTTCTCATGGGCTCTAAGAGGAATATTACCTTGGAATTCTTTGTAGGAATCCGTATTAGACTGTGGAATCTACACAGAACCATGGAATTTAGATCTTGGGGAACTTTACCATCATGATTCTTCTTAAAGCTTCCCTAATATATTGCATTTTGATCTTTATGTTTCAGAGCAAGAAACTAGAGGAGAAAATGAGACTTCAGGAAAAACTCAAAAGAGAACATCAACAATTGTAAGTTAATGTTTTCAAAACTACATGCCTTTATAGCATGCCATTCATTCTGCTTTTATATTCTAGGTGCTGGTAACTTTTCAAGACAGCATCCGGTATTGGATTATCGGCTGTTAAATGAATTATGTAATTGGACTCTGTTATTATCTAAGGAAGGTTTTGAGGTTGGAGACAGATCTACTCACCAAAGTTTTTTTTTTTTTTTATTTGTCAAACAATTAGAGATCATACTACTAATTTTGAAGAATCCTTCCTTACAAATGACTAGGGTGCCTTGATTCTTTGGTGAACATAAGTACTTTAGATTTGCTATGCTGACTTCCAAAGTACTAACACAAGGAGAGCAAACTAAGGAGAGTCTAAACTAACATGGAACTTATTTTCTGGGTTGAGGACTCTCTTATAAATGTCATACTTTCCTCATATGATTGACAATTGAGAGATCATTAGCAGTTATTGGCAAAACTCTCATTTGGTGGTCATGCACCATGGTAATTTTTCCGGTGTGACTTGTGAATAACATCAGCTAATGTGAATAGGACAACTGTTGTTGTTAGTTGCTGTTGAGTCTGCCCCAACTTGTCAACAATAGAACAAATGCTGACAGGCCCTCTGGTATCCCTGTAGTCAGTTGAGGATCAAAATATCATGATCCATAGGACTTTCATTGGCTGAATGAATCCATAGGACTTTCATTGGCTGGATTCAGGCCTTTATTCTGAATCCATCTTAGTTTTACTAAAACCTTTTCATTACCATAGCAACACACAAGCCTCCATTGACAGATGCATGGTGGCTGCACATAAGGTTCATTGATGGGAATTGAATCTGGGTCTTCTGCATGGAAGGCAAATATTGCACCATTAAACCACCAATGTCCCATAAAGAGCAACTACTATGTGCTTTATAATGAAGATAATCTGATTGGCTATTACATAGGATATAAAGATAAGCTGTGTCTTCACCTTGGAGTCCTGGTATGGTGTTGAAGGATAAGCAATGGACTGATTAATGCAAGATTGGTAGTTCAAACCCACCAGCCACTCTTGGAAACCCTATACAGAGTCATTATAAACTGGAACTGCACTTGACAAGAATAGCTACATGTCCTCTCTGTCAGTCATTGGGCTACCTGCATACTGCTTAAAAGAATAGATAAAAACAAAAAAATTTAACCTGACTCCTGGGTTAATTCCAAGTGTGATGGTATTAGAAATAGATAGATCTAAGTTAAGAGTCCCAGCTATGGCCTTGGATAAACTACGACACCCCTTTAATACTTAATTTTCTCATTTAAAAAATCGAGATAATGATCTATTCTAGAGTTCATGTAAGGATTAAATGAAATAACTTATATAAATAGCATAAAAGTTCCTGAATGTTATTTAGTTGTTTGTTAGATGCCATCGAGTCAGTTCCAACTCATAGTGACCCAGTGCACAACAGAAGGAAACACTGATTGGTCCTGAGCAGTCCTCATAATTGTTATGTTTGAGCTCATTGCTGCTGCCACTATGTCAATCCATCTCGTTGGGGACATCCCTTTTTTACTGACTCACCACTTTACCAAGCATGATGTTTTTCTTTAGGGACTGGTCCCTCCTCATAACATGTCTGTAGTATGAGAGATACAGTCTCACTATGCTGGCTTCAGGCTGTTCTTCTTCCAAGACAGACTTATGTGTTATTCTAGCAGTCCATGGTACTTTCAATATTCTGCTCCAACACCATCATTCAAATTGATTGCATTGATTCTTTGAAGGTCTGCCTTATTCATTGTCCAATTTCCACATGCACATGAAGTAATTGAAAATACCATGGCTTGGGTCAGGTGTACCTTAGTCCCCCAACTGACATTTTTGCTCTTCAACACTTCAAAGAGATCTTTTGCAGTACATTTGTTTAATGCAATATGTTGTTTGATTTCTCGATTGCTCCTTCCATGAATATTGATAGGAGCAAAGCAAAATGAAGTCTTTGACAACTTCAGTCTTTTCTCCTTTTATATATGTGTCCAATTGTGAGGGTTTTTTGTTTTCTTTAGACTGAGGTGCAAACCATACTGTAGTCTTTGATCTTCATCAGGAAGTACTTTAAATCCTCTTCTCTTCCAGCAAGCATAGTTGTATCATCTGCACATCACAGTCTTCCTCCAATCCTTATGCCATGCTATGCATATCATTCACCCTCTGGAATTATTTGTTCAGCAGACAGATTGAATAAGTATGGTGAAAGGATACAACTCTGGTGCACAGCCAGTAATGATGAAACTGAAGAAGTCTATCAACTTCTTCAGCCTGAAATTGATCAAATATGCAACAAAGATACATTGATATTTACTGGTGATTGGAAAGTGAATACTGGAAACAAAAAGGAAGGATCAGGCCTTGGTGATAAAAATGATGCTGGAGATCCAATGACAGAATTTCACAAGATCAACGACTTATTCATTGCAAATAATTTTTTTAAACCACACAAAAAGTGAATCTACACATGGACCTCACTAGGTGGAATACACAGGAATCAAATTGACTACATCTGTGGGAAGAGACAGTAGAAAATCTCAGTATCATTAGCCAAAACAAAGCTAGGGTAGACTATGAAATAGACTGTCAATTGCTCATATGCAAGTTCAGGCTGAAGCTGAGGAAGATTAAAATAAGTCCATGAGAACCAAAATATGACCTTACACATATATCCCACGTGAATTAGAGACCGTATCAAGAACAGATTTAATGCATTAAACACTAACAACTGAAGACCAGAAGACTTGTGGGATGACATCAAGAACTATCATACAGGAAGAAAGATAAAGTCATTAAAACAGGAAAGAAAGAAAAGATCAAAATGGATGTAGAAGAGACTCTGAAACTTGTTACTGAGCTTAATAAAGAAACTAAAGGGAATGGAAGAAATGAGTAAGTCAAATAACTAAAAGGTCAGCTCGAGAAGAAAAAATAAAATATAATGAAATGTGCAAAGACCTGGAGTTAGGAGACCAAAATTGAAGAAAATGCTCAACATTTCTCAAACTGAAAGAACTGAAGAAGAAAAAAAAATCAATCTTCAACTTGTCATATTGAAGGATTCTATGTAGTGCTGTGAGTTAATGTGCTGGACTGCAAGGTCTGTTGGAACTGCAAGGTTGGTGGTTCAAGTTCACCAGCCACTCCTTGGCAACCCTATACAGGGTTTCTATGGGTTGGAACCTACTTGCAGGCACTTAACAACAACAACAATGGGGAAAATTAGTTCCTGGTGTGGCACAGTAGGATAAGCACTGAACTGCTAACCACAAGGTCAGAGGTTCATATCCATCAGTCACCTCTTGGGAATACTATACAGGGTTGCTAAGAGTCAGAACCGACTCAGTGGCACTTGACAACAACAGTGGGGAAAATATTGAATGATGCAGAAAACATTCAAAGAAAATGGAAGGAATACACAGAGCCATTGTACCTCAAATAAATGGTTGATGATGTTCAGCCATTTCAAAAGGTAGTAAATGATCACGAATAATCATACATAAAGAATAAATCCAAGCTGCGCTGAAGATACTGTTGAAAACACAGCTCCAAGAACTGATGGAGTACAAATGTCAATATTTCAGCAAACTGATGCAGCACTGGCGGTGTTTGCTCATATATGTCAAGAAATTTGGAAGACAGCTACCTTGCCAACTAACTGGAAGAGGTCCATATTTGTGCCTATTCTAAGGAGAAGTGACCCAATGGAATGCAGAAACCATTGAATAATATCATTAATATCACATGCAAGTAGTATTTTGCTGAAGACAATTAAAAATAGTTGCAACAGTACATCGACAGGGAACTGCCAGAAACTGGATTCTAGTGATATCATTGCTGAAAGCAGAGAATGCCAGAAAGATGTTTACCTGTGCTTTATCGACTATGCAATGTCTTTCCACTCTATGGATCATGACAATTTATAGACAGTATTGCAGACATTAAGTATTCTAGAACACTAAATTGTGGTCATGAGGAACTTGTACATAGACCAAAATACAGTCATTTTAACAGAACAAGGGCACACTGAATAGTTTAAAATCAGGAAAGGTGTGCACCTGAGTTGCATTCTTTCACCCTATTTATTCAATCTAAACATTACAGGGATTTGAAATACTTCTCATAGAAAACCCTGTTGAGTGTGATCACATGACTTTTATTTTGTTGAGACTATACACAGTTTTTCTGGTCCAGAACTAGTAATTGGCTTTCCAGTTTTCATATAGATTGTTTTCTGACAGCCTCCCCCCATTTACAGAATTTAAGACCACACTGAAGTTGGGGTGAGCATATTTGACATCCTAGTGCACCTCTCCAAGAAGAGCATCCTTGGGTGTCTTTATAACACTGAGATTATCCTGCCTCGGTCATAAGCAAAGGCTTTTTGCTTTAAGACTCACAGGCAAGAAGCAAAAAGAAGTTTCTGAGGCCTTCACTTTACCCCTTAGCACTTTAGGTAATCTGGTTTCAGCTGATCAGTCCAGAAAACAGGTGGAAGGGTAGGGTGAACAGGCTAACAAGTGATGTTTTCCTCTGTAAGTTAAAGCTGACATTAGTCTCATTTTAGCCACAGCATCTCTCCTCACTCTTTTTCTAAGGTACAAGGTGTTTGGTAGGACGTTCACAAATAGATGTAGACGGTCTTCAATAGAAAGATGGAAGCGGGGAGGCATTCGATTAATGGTGTCATTGTATTTCTTACCTCCTTCTCCACATGCCTACCAGTTCCTTGTTATGTGGTGACTGGTATGACAGCTGTGGTGCTGGAAGCTTGGCACTGGTATTTCAGTCCAGTAGGGGCATCCATTGTGATCAGGTTTCAGTGGAGCTTCTTGTTTAAGAAAGGCTTGGTGATCTACTTCTGAAAGTACCTTCAGAAGCTAATGAAACCTTATAAATCACAGCAGACTATTGTCCAACTTGCTCAATTTGGACACATTGTCAAAAGAGGTTAGTCTGTAGAGGAGGACATCAGGTTTGATAAAGTAGAGAACCAGTGAGGACACGGGAGACTTTCAGTGAGATGGATGAGCACAAAAACCACAAGGATGGCTTCAGAATGCCTCTCTGATGGTGAGAAGGATGCAGGGTCAGGCAAAAAGGCCACCATGAGTTCAGAGCAACTTGGTGGCAGCTAATAACCACAACAATTACAGTTAGAAAATGGATGAGAGTTTATTTCTAGGCACAGGTGGAGAAGTTGAAGGAGTTAAGAGATGGAGTTGAGGGTGTTGGTAGTTTGCAGTCACAAATAAGACTTGATTACTGTATGTTGTTTGTTGTTGTTGTTAAGTGCTGTAGAGTTGGTTCCAACCCATAGTGACCCTGTATAGCTTTTCCAAGGAGTGGCTGGCAAGCTTGAACCACCGATCTTGCCATTCAAACCAATTTTGCAGTCCAGCACATTAACCCACAGCACCACACCACGACTCCTGTGTGGTATAGTTTTATGTTAGACAAAGGAAGATCTGCTTACCAGTTAGAGGGATAGTAACTACAGAACTGGGTAAATTACATAAGTCCATTCTCTACAGAGGAGTCCTGATTTGGCACTGTGGGTTAATATGCTAGACTGCAGGGTGGGTTTGAACCTTACAAGCTCACCAGCTGTTCTTTGGAAACCCTACACAGGGTCAACTTTGAGTTGGAACTGATTGGGTGTCACTTATCAACAGCACTCTACAGAGTTTTAAAAATGGTAAAGGATGAAAGATACTTGGGGTTGTGTGTCTCTTGACTTTCTTTCTCTCCTAATCTTCCAACTTCTTGAGTTTGTGCTTCACTAAATGCTAGAGATCAATTATCTTTTTTTTCTGTAATAAGAAAAACAGGTTTACTCCTAGATACCATACACACTATCAGTGGAGTTGAATTCACTTAAATGCACATTTCGCTCTTGCTCTTTTCTTCAGCTTATCACGAAGGCCCCAGTTAACCAGGGAAAAGAGAAGATAGGTAAAATGAGAGGTATCTCAAATGGATTTTTAAGGCCTATTGAGGAATACAAGAGAAGGTATATGTGTGAGTTCTTTATAAGGTATTTTGTTTTGAAATTAAAAGAGCAAGGACTCATGAATAGCCATTTGTACAGCTACGAATATGAATGAGACTTCAAGAAAAGAAGGCTCCTTTGAATAAGAAGTCTTTTTCATACCTTCTTCAAATCAGTTTATATTGAAAAAATTGTCTAGGAAAGAACTGTTAGAATTTTAACAGTGCAGATTTTATTAGACTAACCAGGCTGCTTCTTTTAAAAAAAAAAAAAAAAAAAAAAAGGGAGAGAAAAAAAAGACAAAAGTTGGATTCTTCTGAAATCATCAATATAGAAATACAAGTAAGAATTCTTTCAAACTAGTCAGTGCTCCATGTCCTTGGTGTACTGTCCAGTGTTCAGCATGCTGGATGTGTGGTTCAAGTAGCAAAGCGGCAGTCGTGGTGGTGGTGATGTGCCGTGGAGTTGGTTCCGACTCATAGTGACCCTGCATAGGGTTTTCGAGGCTATAAATCTTTACGGGAGCAAAAACCCTCATTTTTCTTCTGCAGAACATCTGGTAATTTCGAACTGCTGACCTTGAAGTTAGCAGTCCAATTAGTAACCTCTACCTCTATGCTATCAGACCACCACTCGTCTGTCAGTTTGTCGTACTGTGGTGGATTGTGAGTTGCTGTGATTCTGAAAGCTGTCACTGGTATTTTAAATACCAGCAGGGTCACTCATGGTAGACAGGTTTCAGATGAGCTTCCAGATGAAGACAGACTAGGAAGAAGTGACGAACTACTTCCGAATATTTAAGTCACTGAAAACCTCATGGATAGCAAAGAAACACTGTCAGATATAGTGCCAGAAAATGAGCCCCTCAGGTTGGAAGGCACTCAAAATGCGACTGGGAAAGAGCTGCCTCCTCAAAGTAGAGTTGACCGTGAAGACGCGAATGGAAAGAAAAGCCCATGGGACCTTCATTTGCTGATGGCGTACAACTCAAATGAAGAGAAATAGCTGTAAATATCCATTAATAATCGGAACATGGAATATATGAAGTCTGAATCTAGGAAAATTGGAAATTGTCAAAAATTAAATGGAACATATAAATATCAATATCTTAGGCATTAGTGAACTAAAATGGACTAGTATTGTCCATTTTGAATCTGACCACCACATGGTTTACTATGCTGGGAATGACAAATTGAAGAGGAATGGTGTTGCATTCATTGTCAAAAAGAATATATCCAGATCAGTCATGTGGTACATGCTGTCTGTGATAGGATAATATTTATGCACCTACAGGGAAGTCCAGTTAATACCACTATTATTCAAATTTAAACACCAATCACTAAAGCCAGTGAGGATGAAATAGAAGAATTCAACCAACTGCTTCAATCTGAAATTGATCAAACATGCAATCAAGACATATTGATCATTATTGGTAATTGGAATACAAAGGTTGGGAACGAAGAAGGATCAGTAGTTGGAAAATATGGCCTTGGTAATATAAATGATGCTGGAAATAGTATGATAGAATTCTGCAAAACCAATGGATTTGTTGATTTCAAATACATTCTTTAGATAGCATAAGAGATGATTATACACATGGACCCCACCATATGGAATACACAGAAATCAAATTGACTACATCTGTGGCAAAAGTTGATGGAAAAGCTCCATAACATCAGTCAAAACAAGGCCAAGGGCAGATTGTGGAACAGACCATCAATTGCTTATTTGAAAATTCAAACTGAAGCTGAAGAAAATGAAAACAAGCCCAGGAGAGCCAAAATATGACCTTAAGTATATCCCACATGAATTTAGAGATCATCTGAAGAACAGATTTGATAAGTTAAACACTAAAGACCAAAGACCAAAAGAGTTGTGGGATGACATCAAGAACAACATATATGAAGAAAGCAAAAAGTCATTAAGAAGACAAGAAAGAAGGACAATGTCAAAATAGATGTCAGAAGAGACATTGAAACTTGCTCTCCAGTGTAGAGATGCTAAAGTAAATGGAAGAAATGAGGAGGTCCAAGAGCTGAACAGAAAATTTCAAAGATCAGCTTGAGAAGACAAAGTCAAATATCACAACAAAATGTGCAAAATCTGGAGTCAGAAAACCAAAAAGGTAGACACATTCAGCATTTCTCGAGCTGGGGGAGCTGAAGAAAAAATTCAAGCCTCAACTTTCGTTATTGAAAGATTCTCTGGGCAAATTATTGAATGATGCAGAAAGCATCAAAAGAAGATGGAAGGAATACACAGTCACTGTACCAAAAGGAAATGGTTGATGTTCAACCATTTCAAGAGGTAGCATATGATCACTAGCCAAGGATACTGAAGGAAGAAGTCCAAGGTGCATTGAAGGAATTGGCAAAGAGCAAGGCACCCGAAATTGATGGAATAAAAATTGAAATCTTTCAAGAAAGTGAGGCACTGGAAGCACTCACTCATCTATGCCAAGAAATTTGGAAGACAACTATCTGGCCGACTGATTGGAAGAGATCCATATTTGTGCCCATTCCAAAGAGAGGTGACTCAATGGAATGTGGAAATCATCAGACAATCTCTTTGATATCCCATGTGAGTAAAGTTTTGCTAAAGTTAATACAGAAACGGCTACAAGCATACATTGACAGAGAACTTCCAGGGGTTCAAGCCAGATTTAGAAGAGGACTTGGAATGAGGGATATCATTGCTGATGCCCATTGGATCTTGGCTGAAAGCAGAGAATACCAGAAAGGTATTTACTGTGCTTTATTGACTACGCAAAGGCTTTCAATTGTGTGGATCATGACAAGCTATGGACAACATTATGAAGTATGAGTATTCTGGAACACTGAATTTTGTGCTCATAGGAATCTGTACATGGATAAGAGGCAGTTCTTTGACCTGAACATGGATGGGAACAGATAGTTTAAAATTAAGAAGGTGTGTGACAGAGCTGTATTCTTTCATCATACTTATTCAACCTGTATACTGAGCAAATAATATGAGAAGCTGGGTTGTATGAAGAAAAACGTGGCATCAGGATTGGAGGAAGACTCATTAACAACCTGTGATATGCAGATGATACAACCTTGCTTGCTGGAAGTGAAGCAGACTTAAAATAATTACTGATGAAGATCAAAGAGCACAGCCTTCTGTATGGATTTCATCTCAATGTAAAGAAAACAAAAATCCTCACCACTGGACCAATACCATTCTTATCAACGGAGAAAAGATTGAAGTTATCAAGGACTTCATTCTTCTTGGTTCAACACTCATGGAATAAGCAGTCAAGAAATCATGTGACATATTGCATTAGGCAAATCTGCTGCACAAGAGCTTTTTAAAGTGTTGGAGAGCAAAGATGTCAACTTGAGGACTAAGCTGTGTCTGACCCAAGCCATGGTATTTTCAGTGATCAGCTATGCATGCGAAAGCTGGACAGTGAACAAGGAAGAATATAGAAGAATTGATGCTTTTGCATTATGATGTTGGAGGAGAATACTGAAAGTGCCATGGGCTGCCAAAAAAATCAACAGATTGGTGTTGTGGAAGTAGTGCAGCCACAGTGCTCCTTGGAGGCCAGGATGGCCAAACTTTGTCTCTCATACTTTGGACATATTGTCAGGAGGGACCAGTTGCTGGAGACAGATAATCATGTTTGGTAAGGTGAAGGGTCAGAGAAAAAAAGGAAGACTCCCAGCGAGATGGATTGGGAAAGTGGCAATATCAATGGGCTCAAGCTTGGCAACAGTTGTGAGGGTGGCTCAGGACCAGGCAATGTTTCGTTCTGTTGTACATAGGGTGGCTATGAGTCGGTACCGACTCGATGGAACCTAACAACAACGTTATCAGAGCTCCTTAAGCAGGGCAGAATGGTAATTTTTTCAGCTGAGAAGGGGACCATGGATTTGAGCAGAACTGTAAATCCAAGTTGCTGGAGGCAAAGCTCATTATAACAACCTGAGCCACACCGTGTGCATCTTAATGTGCTCTTTCTTAACACCTTGTTCCTGACTCCATTCATTTGCTTCTGATTATTTTGAGTGTTGTCAATTATTTAGCTAACAGGCAGAAAACTAGGCTTTTATTGACATCCAGAGGGACTCTCCTGAGTGTAATAATGAAGGCAGTTTATTGAAAGCCTGTGAGGTTGCTTTCTAATTGTACACATTAATCTGCCCATGCAAGCTGGCTGAAAACATGCAAGCAGATTGCACATGCAGATGGAGCACACAGGATGGTTTTTATGAAAAGACCTCTGGAATGCTCTTTGGCAGTACTGTCTTTCTCTTAAAAATTGGATGATGTCACTCTTTCAATTGGAGGCTAAGAGTAGGGCAGATTAACGGAGCATCAAGTTAATGGATGGGGATGAACTCTGATGTTACAGTTTAGAATTAGTTTTAGTATTCTCACGCATGGAAGTGGAGAGGAGAAAGGGGCAGTTAACCTTGGTGTTGTTTTCACCATGATTCTTACCTCTGTAATGATTTACTGCTTGTGAAAATTCACACGTGACATTTTCCAGCATAGCCTTTTCTATGAGTCAGTGTTACTGATCATTATGAAGATCTGAAATAATAATGAATAAACTTTTTGATTTTTCATTTATTTTGAATCTAGTAGCATCTACCCCAGTATTAGGAAGATTGTCCAAATATGGGATAGTGAGAATAGGCTTTATAGGGCATTACCATGGTAATTTATCAGAAAACAACATCTAAGCATGAGCAGTGACTCAGGGTCTCCTGGCTACAGAAACAGAATCACCAAGGACTAGCCATACATCTTAAAACACAGCCTCTAGTCAGACCCTGGAGTTCCTGCTTCTCAAAGCTGACTACGCATAGATCATTTTCCAAAAGAACCCAATGCCTAAGGCCAAAACAGTCTCTGCTAAGCTTCTTACTAAGCTATTGTTTGATCTAAAGGTAGCCCAGGGAGCCAGTATTTCAAGGTTCAAAAGGATTCCTGAGGGTGGGTGGCCTAGAAGGTGATCCTATTTTGATTCCAGGAGAACCCAAACTGTTTTGTCATTAATTTCCATTTGGTATAATAGATTATGGGAAGCAGGGTAACTTTGTAGGATAAGCACTAGACTGTGAACAGCAGAGTTGGCAGTTCAAGCCCACTAGCCACTCTTTGGAGAACGATGAAGCTTTATGCTCCACCAAAGATGTACAACTTTAGAAACTATATAAGATGGTTGACACTAAAAATAGCAACATAATGTTACTTCTTAAAATAATAAAGTGCTTGACTCCTAAACCAAATAAAGTAATAATAAATGGTTATATTAATAAGAACCTGTAGAGTGTCAAGCACTTGTGATTCACAATGCAATGCTGATTCAATAGCATCACAAGGGTACGTGTATATGTATAGACTTCATGCCACTTATATTGTAGTTCCCAAT
>NW_006408540.1:16356435-16357452 GCF_000296735.1 Chrysochloris asiatica | reverse complement strand
ATATATATACACACACACACACACACACACACATGCATTTTTTTTTTCCCTTTAAATTATAAACTAACCATAACCAATAGGAGTCCTGGTGTAGTTCTGTAGAATAGATACTAGACTACTGACCACAGTGTCAGCAGTTCAAACCCAGCAGCCACTCCTTGGAAAACCTGCACAGGGTCGCTATGAGTCAGAACGGACTCAGTGGCACTTAACAACATAACTACTGGAGGAGTCCTGCTATGGCACTGTAGGATAAGTACTGGACTGCTAGACACAAGGTTGGCAGTTTAAACTTACCAGTCCTTCCTTGAAGCCCTATATAGGTTTGCTATGAGTCAGAGCTGACGGGACAATACTTAACAACAATAACATAGTCAGTAGGGGTCCTGGTATGGCACTGTAGGATAAATAATGGACTGATAGCCACAAGGTTGGCAGTTCAGACCTATCAGCTACTCCTTGGAAACCCTATACAGGGTAACTATGAGTTGGAACCAACTCCATGGCACATAACAATAATAACAAGATAACCATGAACCAAACAGTACCATTGTTGAGTTAACTTTGACTCACTGCAATTCCATGTGTATCAGAGTAGAATTGTGTTTCATAGGATTTTCATTGGCTGGTGTTTCAGAAATAGATCACCAGACATGTCTTTCTAGGTGTCTCAAGGTGAGTTCAACCTCCAAACTTTTGGTTATCAGTTGAGTGTTTTAATGGTTTGTACCACCCAAGGACTCTATATTAGGGATGTCGTATTTCCATTTATAGAAGGTTTAGGTAGCTAAAGTTGCCCAAAATAATAAAGGTGTAAGTGATGCAACTAAATCTCGGGCTTATAAAATTGGTAATTTAGGGACATGGTGTCCTTTGCAGGTCAGGAATATATGGGTAAAGGGTGGTGGTGAACATTCCCATGATATGCGGTCCCTGTGCAGAGAAAGACTTGCCACTAGGTTGACTGGTTTTCTTCCTACTAAGAGCTCAATTTTGCCTAGAATCAGTGAAAAAAAA
>NW_006408540.1:16339513-16356283 GCF_000296735.1 Chrysochloris asiatica | reverse complement strand
TGAACTGCAAGGTTGGCAGTTCAAGCTTACCAGCTGCTCCTCGGAAACCCTATACAGGATTGCTATGGGTCGGGACCGACTCGATGGCACTTCTCAACAAACAATATATCTGCTTTCTATCTTCACCACATATGAATAACTTTTTCTTCCCAAGGCCTAACACTCCTATGTCATGACTCTGCTCAGTGTAGGACAGATGACCGTTTGTTTGTAACCCTTTCTGGCTGTTCTGTACTCTAGGTAGTGTTTTCTACATTGTTTGTAAGAGAAAAAGGTCTGAATTTTTAACAGCATGGCTGGAGAAGCTCTTGGAACCACTTATATTGGAAAACAGAGCCTTCTTGTTCTAAAACCATCAAGTATCATCTCTGGCTCAGCCTGCCATCAGAACTATGCATACCTTTACTTCATTTGAATAGTTGTTTGACTAGTTCCTGAGAGGCACATCTTGTCTATTTTAGTCTCCTAAGCTGAGAATCTACACAGGTCTGCTGAATATGCACATGTAGGCTTCTAATATGCTCACAAAACTTCTAATGCCCTTTTTGGGATCTTCCCAAGGATACTTAAGGGCTAAATTGATCCCTTATCCATATGGTAGGCTTAAAACCAGCCTCATGTTTTATAATTCAGGTAAGGTGAATCAAAAGTCACCCTATTTATAATTTCTATCTTATGTTAATGAACTTGAACTTACAGATACATAACTTATTGTCAGGAGACTGAAGCACTGATTAGAAATCGGCTCAGAGAACCCCTACCTCTTGAATGTTAAATCATGTTAATGAGCAAGACACAATTTCCACACACTCTCACCTCTTCCTGCACATACCCTAGTGTATATGGTAACTGGCTCTCATTCCTACTGCCACTACCATAGGCTTTTTAAATTTATTTATTTATTTTATTATTTCAGGTGTTAGTACTGTACCTTTACCCCATTTCTTAAGCCAAACCATTTTTAGCAACTTCAAGTTCATAAATTTACAACGAGGTATAGCAGCTCAGCCAGGATGGAACAAAATATGTCCTAGGTTACACAGGGACAGCATGGCTCCTCAGTCATCTCCTGTGGAGCACCTAGGCTCCAATATACAGTTACGGTTTTCTTCCCGAAAATGTCAACATGATCTTTCCGATCCTCTGAGTGTGGTTGGTTTAGCCTCCCAATTCTAACACTGTGCTACTTTGCCGTGTAGGAGGTTAATCCACACCTCTAGGTCCCCATTTCTTGTTGGCCTCAATGATCTATGTGTGAGGCTCAGGAGAGTTGGCCAGTTTGATTGTTGAGAACACTTGCTTAAAGAGTGACTGCCATTCCAGCATACCTGTCTTTAATCCTGCTGCAGAAGCTGTTTGCATTCAAGGATGGTGAGTCCTAGAAGATCAAGACCAAGAAGCACATGTCCTCAGTGGCTTCCCCAGAGAGTTTATCCCCAAGAGGGAGCCATTTGGCCACTTCCATTTATCACAATTCTAATAGCTCCCTCCATCTCTTCAAGGACAGTTGCAAAATCGTTTACTTGATTGTTGCATATGTTTTGCTTTTCTAGGAAGTAGATTCATTCTTCTTTCATATTCAGCTTTACCTTTGAGGCCTTCCATCTACTTTTTGGCTGTTTCATTAAAAAGCTTCAGCTCATCTTGCAAAAATTCTAACAGTAACATAGAGTCCATGTGATGTGTACTGGATTCTTGCTGTGATGCCAGGGTTTCACTTCCTAAAACTGGGTTCATGCCTTTGCTCTCCAAAATTGCCAAATAATTGTCCTGAAACTTTCTCTAGCAGTTCCACCTTCTGAGTCAGGTCCTTCAGTTCTCCCTGAGTTTTAGTCAGCTTCAGGTGCTTGTTGACTGCCTCTAAGAACTGATTCTTATCCTTGAACTCTTCCTCGGATCTCTGCTTCATCAATGGTTTGTAGCTCTTTCTGATGTTCGTCCTAATGGCAGTGTCTGCAGCTTTCATCTGCCTATTTTCTCATCTTGGTTTGATGAGATTTTTGTAACGCCAGTCTCTGAACTGCCTGAATTAAAAAGTTTGGTATTGTCTACTTCTCTGGACTTAACAGGTAATAGACTTTTGGATGCAGTCCGGGAACGTCTGTCTGTGGGCAAGCCGCCATTCTGCATCGCTGTGGGTGGCAGAGTGTACACTGTCAACCACACTAGTCATCAAGGCAGCATGGCTGGACCCCAAGAGCCTGCTTCTCTCACCAGCAATCGTCCTCGATTCAGCTCAAAAGTCGCTCCGAAGCAACTGCCTTACCATAGGCATTTGTCATATGCCATTTGAGTTATGGTCTGTGAGTTCTATGTTTCCTTCCAGTCCCAGGTCTACTGCAATAATCCTTGTATTTGTCACCTTCCTTTTCTCTTGATTTTCTTGCATGCTTTTGTCAGGTATGGTTTTTGTAAGCACATCTTTGATCTTGTTACTCCCCTACTCTAAATGCCTAAATTATTTGCTGTTGCTTATAAAATGAATTCCAGTCTCCTTAGCTCATGATTGAGCTGTGGGCTGTTTCTTTAAAATGATGATCCTGTTGTTATCATTAAGTAGGCTCCCACTCATAGAGGCCCTGTGAACAACAGATTGAAACCTTGTCTAGTCCTGTACCATCTTCACAAATGCGGATATTTGTCCCTTGTCCTTGCAGCCTAGCGGCTCATCTTCCAGCATTGTGTCAGCACTGTTGTGATTCACAGGGTTTTCATTGGTCAGTTTTCAGAAGTTGACCACCAGGATTTTTTTCCTAGTCTGTCTTACTCTGGAGGCTCCACTGAAACCTGGTCACCATGAATGATCTTGCTGATATTAGAAGTATCACTGGCATAACTTTATTATTATAACATCATGCAGGCCACCATGGTATGACAACTCTTTGGATGTTAGTAATGACTTATTATAGGATTTGAGCCTGTGTTAGCTGATTGAAAACAGCCCTGGTGGTTCAGTAGGTCAACCATTGGGCTGCTAACCACAAGGTCATTGGTTCAAGCCTACTAGCTGCTCTGTGGGAAAAAGCGAATGCTGTCTATTTCTGTAAAGATTACTGCCTTGGAAACCCTAAGGAATAGTTATACTCTAACCTGTAGGGTTGCTGTGAGTCAGAATCAACTCCATGGCAGTGGGTTTGGTTTGGGTTTAGGTGACAGGACTTTGTGAAGCACGTCTCTGGTACTGTAATGGTTATGAGTTGGGCTGCTAACCTCAAGGTCAGCAGTTCGAAACTACCAGTTGTTCCGCAGGAGAAAGATGAGGCTTTCTGCTCCCTTAAA
Organism: Chrysochloris asiatica; assembly: GCF_000296735.1. NCBI lineage: Eukaryota > Metazoa > Chordata > Mammalia > Afrosoricida > Chrysochloridae > Chrysochloris > Chrysochloris asiatica. The sequence goes on along the minus strand of NW_006408540.1, from coordinate 16,353,004 downwards.
GATTTATAGCCTTAGAAACCCTATGCAGGGTCACTATGAGTCGGAACTGACTCCATGGCACACCACTACCACCACCACCAGTTGTTATTGTGTGGCACTGTGGGATTTGCAATGGATTGCAAGGTTGGTTTGAACTGCAAGGTCAGCGGTTCAAGCTCCCCAGCCACTCCCCAGAAACCCTACATAGAGTCGCTATGTGTTGGAAGCGACTCAATGGCGCTTAACATCAACAAGTTATTATTAGGAGTCAAGGGTCATTATATGATTGGTTATCTAAGGCCAGGCTAAAGCTAATTGGTAAAGAAGCAGCAGAATTGGAGACTGTTTAGTCATTTTGTGGTGTGGACAAAGTTGATGTATTTCTCTAGGTTCAGATTTATGATGGAGTGGTCTCTCATTTTTGTCTTGGTCTATCGATCACAGAGTGACATTGGTTGATATTGATATAATATAAATCTTTGTTCTCAATAGAAAAACACCAAGGCTGAGCTGTTGGTTCCAGGCCACTTCCTGGATGCTAGGGCAGCTTACGCTCTCTCAGTATGCAATTAAAAATTGATAAAAGATTAACATTGACCATGGTCATATTGATAAAATAGTTTCACTTCATAGCTTATCATTGGAATCTAGTACCTCTTGGGAGGTAGAAGAGCCTACTAGTTAAGACTCCCTGCATTCCAGCTCAAATTGTTCTCCTCACTAGCTGTACAATGCTGTTTAACCTCTTTGAGCCTCCACTTCCTGATGGGGTGGGATTAGTTAAAACTGACAGCTCATGAGAAAAATAGCTGTATTCATCAATGTAAGAGCTATAGCCATAGTTCTCAGAAACAGAAGCCAAACAAAGCCTGGGGTAACTCCCAACAAGGAGGAAGTGACATCAAGGTCAACAGCTGACTCCAACCTCTGTCTCCAAAGATTGAACCTGAGAACCTCTTTTTGAAGAAAGAAATAATTTGATCTGTTTCATTGTTGTTGAGAATGTACACAGCAAAACATACCAACTCAACTATTTCTACATGTACAGTTCAGTGAATGATGAAAATCTTCAGTGCTGGCCCTCCCCTATGAACATAAACTCACTGCCCTCTAAGGTTCCTATCTAATCTTTTGAGCTGCTGTTGTCAATTTCTCCATATAAATAGTTCTTGAAAGAACTTGATGCTTAAGGTAGATGTGTTTTATTAAATAAGCTAAATTATTTGGCTAAACTATTTGTAGGATCAGCACTGCAACAAGGTCAGGATTTCAAACCCACAAGCTGATCCTTGGAAACACTATACAGGGTCGCTATGAGTCAAAACTGACTCAACGACACTTAACAACAATATTGTTTTGTTTTTGGACTTCGAGGAATCCTTTTGGCTTAAAGATTATGTCAGGACAATAGGGGTTCATCCAACCTTCATGGCTCCATGGTAGTCTGGAGTTTATGAGAATTTGTCATTCTGTTCTGCATTTCCTCTCATTTGATCAGAATTCTTCAATGAAATCTATTATCAAAATGTCAAGTAAAGGTAGCCAGGTTCCTTCCAGTACTTCTTGTTTTATGGCAAAGGAGGCAACGGTTTGTGGAGGCAGTAAGCCACACATTCCATGTTCTCATTCTGTTGTTTCAGGTGAAGCTGTTGTTGTTGTTGTTAAGTGCCATCGAGTTGGTTCTGACCCATAGCGACCCTAAACAGGGTATCTGAGGCTGTAAAACTTTATGGGAGCAGAACGCCTCATCTTTCTCCCGTGGAGCAGCTGGTAGTTTCGAACTGCTGACCTTGTGGTTCACAGTCCGATTCGTAAACACTACGCTACCAGAGAGAACAATTATTGTGCCTTTGATGCCTGCTTGCAACCTTTTAAGACCCCAGGCACTAGGTATCAAACTAGGAAGTAGAATATTATTGTTAAATGTTGTTGAGTTGGTTCTGGCTCATAGTGACACTGTGTACAGTTTCTGAGGATCGGCTGGTGGGTTTGAATTGCCAGTCTTGGGGTTAACTAACAATCCAATGCTTATTCTACAGTGCCATACCAGAATTCCAGGAAGTAGATCAGAAGCACTAAGTGTGTTATTAACTAATTAATTGGGCTGTCTCTTGAAACTATGACCCTAAACCTCTACCAAGAAACCACATCCCATGAGGCACAGTTCTGGTGTGGTGGGAATCCTACTGTGGTACTGTAGGATAAGTACTGGACTATTAACTACGAAGTTGACTGTTCAAACCCACCAGCCACTCCTTGGAAACCCTGTACAAAGTTGCTGTGAGTCAGAACTGATTTGATGGCACTAACAAAAACATTACAAAGCAGCCTCAGTAGCTACTATTTTTTGCTGTTGTTGTCATTGCTATTAATATAGCTATCACACAGCTCTTACCAAATCACCTTTTTCCAGTATACAATTGACAGCAGTGATACTAACTGGCTGTGCAACCCTACACTTAATCAATCCAATAGTTCCATTACTGTTGGGATCCCCCATCTCCCCTTCTCTCTTGTCTCTGGCAGCCATTAATAAACTTTGTTCTCTATAAATCTTCCTTTTCCTGTCTTTTAGATAACTGAGATCATACAATTCTTGTCCTTTTGTGATTGACTTATTAGACTCAGCATAATATCTTCCAGATCCATCCATATTATAGTATGTAGCAAGGCTTCATTTGTCTGAGTAGTATTTCATGGTATGCATATACATTTTTTGTTTATCCAGTCACCTGCTGATAGATATTTAGGTTTTTCCACCTTTTGACTACTGTGAATCGTGCTGTAATGAACATTGGAGTACAAGTATCTAGGTAAATACTCAATAGATTTTTGTATTTAAAATCCTTTGAGTATATACCTAAGAGTGGAATTGCAGGCTCATATCGTAGTTCTAGTTTAAATTTTGTGAGGAACCGCCACGCTATTTTCCACCACAGTTCTACCAGTAATGTGTAATGGTTCCCATTTTCCAACATTCTGGCCAACTATTGTGACTTTATATTATTATTATTATTGCCATCCTTGTGGCAATGAAATGGTATCTCATTGTAGTTTTGATTTACATCTCTCTGATGATTAATGATACTGAGCATCTTTTTATGTGTTTGGTGGACAGTTGAATGTCCTCTTAGGTAAAATGTCTGGTCAAGTCTTTTATCCATTTTATGACTGGGTTATCTGTCTTTTTGTTGAGTTGTAAGAGTTTTATATATAAAAAATATTGATTACTAGATTCTTGTTGGGTATATGTTTTCCAAAACTATCCTCCAAGTCAGTAACTTGTCTTTTTGCTTTTATGTAAAGTCTTTTAATGAACAAAAATTTTAAATTTTTGTGATGTCCATTTATTTACTTTTGTTATTATTTTAGATGATCCATTGTTAAAAGCTAGTCCGGACAGCATTGTCCCTGTTTTTTCTTCTAAGAATTTTATGGTTCCAATTTGCACATTTAGTTCCTTAATCTATATTGAATTTGTTTTGGTCTTTGATGTGAGGCATTTATCTCTTTCATTTATCTGCACGTGAAGATCCATTTTTTTCCAGCACCATTTATTGAAGAGACTCTTCAATAGTCTTAGCATGACTGTTAAGACTCAGTTGACCATTGTTGTTGTTGTTAAGTGCCGTCGAGTCAGTTGACCATAGATGTATGGATTAATTTCTGGATTCTGAATTCTAATTCATTGGTCTATTGTTATACTAGTTCCAGGCTGTTTTGATTACTGTAGCTGTTTGTTTTCAGGCACCCTTGAGTTAGTTCTGACTCATAATGACCCTATATACAACAGTCTGACACACTGCCTTGTCCTGTACCAGCCTTACAATTGTTCCTATGTTAGAGTCCATTGTTGCATACATCGTATCAATCCGTCTCATTGAGGGCTTTCTTCTTTTTTCCTGACCCTCTACTTCGCCAAGCCTGATGGTCTTCTCCAGGCGTTAGTTCTTCTGGGTGGCATGTCCAAAGCATGTGAGGGAAAACTTACCATATTCACTTCTTAGTCGTATTCTGGTTGTGATTTGTCCAAGACAGATTTGTTTGTTCTTCTGGAAGTTCTTAGTATATTTAGTCATTTTCACCAATACCATAATTCAAAGGCTTCAATTCTTAATCACTCTTCCTTATTCATTGTCCAAATTTCACATGCATATGAGGCAACTGAAACTAACATGACTTGGGTCAGGAGCACCTTATTCTACAAATTGACAGATTTGCTTTTTAAACACTTCAAAGAAGTCTTTTGCAGTAAATTTTTCCAATGCAATACATCATTTGATTTTCTGACTCCTACTTCCATGGACATTGGTTGTGGAACTAAGTAAAATGAACTATTTGACAAGTTCAGTCTTCTCTGTTTATTGGTACAGTTGTGAGAATTTTTGTTTTATTTTGAGGTATAATCCATACTGAAAGCTATAGTTTTAAATTTTCTTCAGTAAGTACTTCTAGTCGTCTTTGCTTTCAGCATGTAAGGTTGTGTCATCTGCAAATTTCAGGTTGTTAATGCATCTTCCTTCAATCCTGATGCTGCATTCTTCATATAGTCCAACTTCTCAGGCTATTTGCTAAGCACACAGATTGAATAAGCATGGTGAAATGATACAACCCTGCCTGGTGCATACCTTCCTAATTTTAAAGCATGCAGTAGTCCCTTATTCTGTTCCAACAACTGCTTCTTGGTCTATGTACAGGTTCCACATGAGCACAACTAAGTGTTCTTAAGGATTCCCACTCATAGCAACGTGATCCATAATTTGTTATGATCCACACAGTTGAAAGCCTTTGCATTGTCAATAAAACACAAGTAAACATCTCTCTGGTATTCTCTGCTTCTATCCAAGATAACATCTTATGTTATTGTTGTTATTAAGTGCCATCTAGTTGGTTCTGACCCATAGCAACCCTGTCTAAGGTTTCCAAGGAGCAGTTGGTGGGCTTGAACTGCTGATCTTTTGGTTCAAACTGACTTTGCAGTTCAGTACACTAACCCACAACACCACACCAGGATATCCCTGATTCTATGGCATCTTCTAAATATAGCTTGAATTTGTGGCAGTTCCCTGTCAATGTTCTGATTCAACTGTTTTTAAATTATATCCTGATGTAATGCATACTACAGGGGCAGGTGCTTTCATGAGAGAGGAAAGGTTTTAGTAATGATCTGGAAGGAACCAAGAAGATACCTGCTCTACCCCAAGGCACTGAGGAGTATGGAGCATAAAAGACCAAAAGGCCTCATTCTGGGGACTCAGGAGGAAGCACTATCCTCAGGGGACTGTCTAGTATCAGGAAATATAGAGGTGAGGGAGACTTTTTTTATATATGTATACTTTTCCTTTTAAATTTTTTAAAAAAGTTTTTATTATGAATTGAGTAAAAGTTTACAGGGCAGATCATCAGTTTTACGTTCAACAAATCATATACTTAGTTTCATTACAATGATTATAATCCCCTCCATGTACCATCAGTTAACAGTATTTCTCTGCATTCATTTTAGCTCTTTTTTTCCTTTTAAACACTCAGGCATATGTAATAATTTACACCTCCAAAGGGCACATTCTGCAAGCCTGCCTCCTGGCTGCCAGGTCTCAGTCTCTCTCTTCTCATGAATCTAGAATCCTCAGCCACTCCCTCTCTCCATGACCCCATCTCTGCCTCCATCTCAGGTGTCACTGCTTCTCTGGATAAGGTCTAGCATTCCGCTTGTGCTCTTCTCCCTTGAAGGTCCAAGGGGTCTCTGTTTCTGGACTGTAGATGAACTACTCCCCTATTTTTGTTATAAAACTTTTACCTTTCCAATTGTAACAGTCACAATTAGTCATGATAACAGTTACTCAGTATTGAATCATACGAATCTAATCCCCATCTCTTTTCACCAGACCCATCTAAACAAGATATGAAAACTATTCAGTGGGAAGTCTTTCTTCCCCCACACCCTCTTAAACTGAACTCCCTCTTGAAACCTTGCAAACCAGTCACTTCATGCCTTTTGAACTTATTTTTAACTTTGAAAATAGTTGCAAAAATAGCAAAGAGCATTCTGGTTAACCTTCACCTAATTTCCTGTAATATAATAATATTAGCAAAGCCATGACATTAACATTGACACAATACTATTCACTTTATTCAGACTTTATACAGATTTCATATGTTTTTCACTTATGTCCTTTATTCTAGGACATTCTAGGACAAGGTCTAATCCAGGATTGCCCCTAATGCACTTAATGACTATGTCTCTTTAATCTCCTCCCATCTGCGATAGTACTCTGTACATTTTTATTTTCTTCTTGGCCTTGAAACTTCAAACGAATACTGGCCAGTTACTCTGTTGAATATCCTTCCATGTGGATTTATCTGAGCTCTCTCATGATTACAATGATTAGACTGAGTTATCATTTTTGTCTTTGGCCTGGATTCCCTTGAGAAGTCAAACCAACAAAATAGCTGCAGGCTTCATATAGCCACAGGGCTGATGAACCAAGATCAGCAGATCAGACAGCAAGCAGGCAGGGGGGTTGGGCAGGTAAGATGGCAGGCTACTGATGCCTCCCAAGATCTGCAGGAAATAGAGTAGGTCACCGGCTTACGGAAGTCCAACGAACCAGAGGTTGGACGACAAGCCAGGTGCAGGATCTAGACCCAGAAGAAAGCAGCAAAGTTTGTCTGAGTCTGTAAGATATTGGAAGCAGACCACACCACCAAGGAAATTTCTTTTTCAGTGAATTTGCTACTCACAGCAGATTTCATCATAGAAGTGATTACATTATATTAGATCTCATCATAGGGGTAACTGTATCTCAATTGCCAAACCACTGAGACTCCTGAGCCAGTCAATTTGACACAAAACCTTAATTAACAATCACAGTTTTTAACAAGAATACTCCAGAAATGATACTATGTCCTTCTCAGTGCATGATGCTGATATATCTTATTACTGGGAATGTTCATCTTGATCATTTAGTTAAGGAGTTTCCCACTGTGAAATTATTATTTCTCTCTTTATAATTAAAAAACATCATGAGGTGGACACTTAGAGACTATGCCAATATTCCTGTTTAACCTTAAATCTTTGCCCATTTATTTTAGCATCCGAAGGTGGATCTTGACTGTAACAATTCTTACCTTGGTGGTTTCCTAGTGATTTTGTATTTGAGGGAGACTTTCTGACCTGAGGTTAGAGTTGCAGAGTTGAATCATGGGAATGAGTTCAGTTTCAGACTTGAAGAGTTGGAATTGACTCCACAGTGGTGGTTATGTTTATAAATAGATATGTATACTTAACCATGCTTAATCATGCCAAGTTGCTCTATACTAGTTTACATTTTCACCAAAAATGTATGAGAATATCTATTCAGAACCAGAGTAGCAACCCTACTCTTCCTCACACGTTTCTATTTATCTGTCACCTCCAAGTACCTAGCTCTCACCCACCATCCATTGTCACTAGCTCTCTTAGCCCCGTAGTACTGTGTACATCTACCACTGTTTAGCCTCCACGATGCCATCTTCTGTCCCAACACTTCCACAGTGTAATCTCTTTTTTTAAAAAAGTTTTTATTATGAATTGAGTGATAGTTTACTTGGGGAACATCAGCTTTGCATTCATCCTGTAATATTTCGTTTCATTGCAATGACTACAAATCCCTTCAGTGCACCATCGTTCAACAGCGTTTGCTTCCATTTCCTCTGGTTTTTGTTTTTGTTTTTTTTTTGATGTACACCGAAGCGCTCAGGAATATGTAACCATTCAAACAACCAAAAGGTATACCCTGGAAGCCTGCCCCCCTGGCTGCCAGCATGCAGACCCTTTCCCTCCCTAAATCCAGAGTCCCCAGCCACCTCATCTCTCCATGTCATTGTCTCTGACTCCATCTCTGGTGTCACTGCTTCTCTGGATAGGGTTCTGCACTCCACTCTTCTCCCTTGGTGGTCCCAGGGTCCTCCGCTCCTGAACTGCAAGATCAACCACTCCCCTTCTTTTATTACAAAATGTCTACCTTTACATTTGCAACATTTACAATCAGTCCTGATAGCAATTATTCACTATTGAACAAGAGTCTTATCCCTATCTCCTTTGACCAGCCCTGTCTAGACGAGTTGGAAACCACTCAGTGGAGATTCTTCTTTCCCCCACACCCTCTGAAACTAAGCTCCTTCTTGAAAGCTTATAAGATTCTTGCCTTTGTAGCCCTTCCCCCCCCTCCCCCCCCATTTTGGGTAGCCAATGTCTAAGTTGCCCATCCCTATCAACCCTGTGTACCAACCAAGGGGGTGGGAATGATCCTTGCTGTAAAGATGCATTCCCTCTTTTGAGATACTACATCCATAGGTATAGGTCAAGTTCATCGAATTGGATTACATTTTTTCCTCTTCTTTATTCCTTTAGTCGAATTCTGATCATCCAGCCATTGACACTAGGTTAAATGGGTACTCTCTGCAAGTATGGGCAGTTTTTGTGCATCTCCTCACACTTCATACAGCTAGATGCTTCACTCTCCACTCTAGTCCTCACAGTGGTAAGCCCTTGACCTGTATCTGTAACCTTGTGTTAAGTTGCTGGCACTTAACAACAAAATAAGAGGCAAGGAGTCCTGATAGGAGATGATTTCTGTACAAATCCCTGACCTTGGTCAAGGCCCAACCTATGGAGTGTGGGAATGGGATCACAATGGGAAAGTTAAGGGTGGGCATCACAAAAATATTTCTGCATATATCCTGTTGTTGTTAAGTGCTGTCTAGTCCTTTCTGACTCATAGTGACACTGTACAGGATTTCTAAGACTGATAATCTTTCTCGCACAGAGAGGCTGGTGGTGGATTTGAACTGCTGATCTCATGGTTAGCAGTCTAGTGCTTATCCTACAATGCCACACCAGGCTCCTGCTCAGGAAACAGAGAATCACATTTTGGAGAACTGCTTTATCTAAGGTACCCTCCTCTGCAATCCAAGTTAGAAATCAGCAAACTAACCAGTTACTGTCAAGTTGGCTCAGACATATGATGGTCTTATTTGTTAAAGTAGAATTCTTCTCTACGGATTTCAACTGATTTTTTGGCACCTCTGGGTGTATTAAATGTTTGTACCATCCAGGGAATCCAAGCCAATGCAGCCACTGTTTCATAGCAATACCATCTTTGTAAATTAATAGAAAGCAGTGCAGAAAAATGAGGGATACACACCTTAGGACTCGTGGAGTAAAGTTTGGGAAGAATATAAAGTAAGATCTGCACTTTTTATTCTTTACACTTTTTCAATTTTTATTTTCTGACTCATTATTGCATTTGTGCATTTTTTTTTAATAATTAAAGTATTAAAAACTAGCTAAAAGGAGGGGAAAGAATTATTTAAACCACAATAGGACTATTTGATTACTCTGATTCAGTACAAAATGTAATTCTCTCAAATGCTACCTCTTCACATTCATGCTTTCCCTGCCGTACTTCTCATTCTTACCATCTCTGCTGTGGGGTTTGCATGTTTGTTTCAGTGCATTTTCCTCGGTTACTAACAATGGCTCTCCCAAAGCTTATGCTTTGTGAATGCCTTTTGTTCTCATTCAGTTATATACGAAGCTGGCTCAGGCAAAATAAATACCTGTTAGATTTTCCGATAGTCCATATTGCTAAGCATATTGCAGAGTCTCTGGAAATATTTGTTGCCTGAATCAATGGGTGTGTAGGTATTGGAATGATTACTTGTTCACCTTTTAAACTTCATCATGGTGAAATTCAGGTTTGCAAGGCTATTGAAAAGCACAGGTAGATTGTATTGTTGGATAGTATTTATAGAAATGGTTTCTAAGATATGGAGTTTTTTTTCCCAAATGTGTTGTGCAACATGAATTATTCATACAGTAGAACTATGTGAACATAAGAGAATTATACATATTAAATATCCCATTGTAGTATCATTGCAGTTCTCAAGATCATCAGGTGTATTTTTAAGAAACACAAGATCCTTGAGTTGTACTCCAAACATACTGGATTAGAAAGTCTAAGGCTTAAGTCCATTATCATTATCATTGTACAGACACTGCAGGTGATTCTTGTATAAGCAACACCACCCAGGTCTCCCTTCTGGCCATTTGGGAACTATTGTTCAATGGACCCCAGAATGGCATCTGCCTAGCCTGTCCCTAGTAAACACCACGAGAGCACATGCTTTTACTCATCTTCTTTAAGAAATATTTCAAGTACACTGAAAATACATCTTAATCCCCAAAGTTATACTGTTCAGATTTTGCTTAAACCCATTGCCATCATAGATTCTGATTCATGATGATGACCCTGTGTGTTTACGGAGTAGAACCACTCCATCCGGGTTCTCTCAGCTGTCATGTTTATGGCAGCAGGTAACCAGGTCTTTCTTCCATAAGCTACTGGTGTATTTAAACTGACAACCTTTGGATTAGTTGTTTTTGCACTAGTTTGGGACCTTAAAATGTTGCTAACATTTAATTAATTTCTTTTTAAAGAAACAAAATATTAGAGATAACTAAGTGCTCAAGCATGGCAACGATAGTGAGGTTGGCCCAGGACTGGGCCGTGTTTCGTTCTGCTGTGCATAAGGTTGCTATGAGTTGGTACCCACTCAGTGGCACCTGACAACAACAACATCAAGAAAGTTTTGTTTTGCCCCTTTGAGATATCTATGTCTTATTTTTGTTAAGTAGCACCACTGTTAGTCACAGTGATACTAATTCAGTTCAACCAATATACAAAAATTCTATTTTGCACCAATCACACTGTGTTCATAGGAGAAAAAATACCAGTTAGCCTGGTAACTTGGGATTTGCCTTGTTTGGGAATGTCTTAGTTACCTAGTGCTGCTATAGAAGAAAAAAATGATTCAAATGGGTGCCTTCAAAGAGCAGAAATTTATTTTCTCACAATTGAGGAAGTTGAAGTTCAAATTCAGGGTGTGGCTATAGGGGGAGGTCCTTCCTTGTCTATTTCAGCTTCTAGTAGCTGTCAATCCTTGGACTCCCTGGGCTTGTAGATCCACCTACCATGTGTGTCTGTCTTCATATGGCATCTTTCCCTTGTGTGTGATTCTATGACTATTCTGATCTTTTTATAACTCAGAAGTGAGTAGCTTTAGGGCCAACCCTATACTGTATGACCTCATCAACATAACAAAATAAAACCCCTGTTTCCAAACAGGCCCCTATTTAGAAGTAGCAAACACAAAGACTTTGTCATCAGATTAATTCCAGCTCATGGTCATCCCATGTGTTACACAAAGTAGAACTGCTTCATGGGTTTTCTTGGCTGTAATCTTTAAGGAAACAGATCTCTAGGGCTTTCTCCTGTGGTGCTGCTGGGCAGGTTTGAACTGCCAACTTTACAGTTAACAACTGAGCACAAACTGTTCCTCCCAGGGACCTATTCATAGGTATGGGGTTAGTATTCCAAACATACTATGCTGGTGGTGGTGGTTGTGTACTGTGGAGTCCATTCTGAGTCACAGTGACTTTATATAGGGTTTCTGGGGTTGTAAATAATTATGGGAGCAGAAAGCCTCATCTTTCTCCTGCAGAGCAGATGGTGGAGTCAAACTGCTGACCTTGTGAATAGCAGCTCAACTCGTAACCTTCTACACTCCAGGACTCCTTCATACTTTGGGAGAGGAATACAATTCATCTCCTAATAGGACAACTAATCACTTGGGAGAAACCTACACCCTCCACGGGCCTCCCACTTGTATTCCTGTGGCCGTCCAGTGACTCAGTCACCATGCTTTACTCTAATGGCACGGATGGGGCAGGGATAAGTGCCACAAAGCCCAGGGCTGGTAGTTAGTTGCCAGGCCACCTTTGTGTTTGGCATTGGCAGGTAAGCATCAGCATTCACTCTACACTATGGGCGTTCCTCCAGGAACATGGTTTGAAATTCCTTTCTTGCTTCTTATCACAGTGTTTCTTTTTTATTACTGTTTCCCAAAGTCTGTACTGAGTTAAGGATAGTCAGAAATCTCACCCAAACTTCCAGCAACTCTTCATTTTCCACTTTTGACTGATGAGTTCATAAAGCCCCAGACAGTGGGGGCAGTGTCCAGTCTCTGCGATTTCATTAGTCTCCTTGTCTATTCTGGGCAAGATAAGCAATTCTAGACAAATGGAATGGCTATATCTCAACTGCCAAAGTCTTGTGTTTCCTGGGGTTATGGAGACTGCTTAACATTTAACTCTTCTTTTTCATCTCAAGCTTCTGACCTTGTTCAAATGCATGTTCTAGTGGTTACGAGTCGGGCTGCTAACCTCACAAAACTACCAGCTATTCCACGGGAGAAAGATGAAGCTTTCTGCTCCCATAAAGATTTACAGCCTTGGAAACCCTATGCAGGGTCGCTGTGAGTCAGAATCAACTCCATGGCATACCACCCCCACCGCCCTCTCCATAAGTAATTGTTTGAAGTGATGTTGGCACACTCTGCTTAATTTTCTTTCTTTCTTCTTCTTTTTCTTCTGTCATTTGTCCTTTCCAGAACATTTGTGTTTCTCTTGATGCCTATGTCCCAAAGTAATTTATAAATTGGGTCTTAACATTTAGTCAAAAATATAAAGGGGAAGTAGAGAAGTCAAAAAAGGAAGGAGGCAGACAGGGAGTAGGCTAAAAAAATCTGATGCAACATAAATCAGCTCTTGGTGAAGAAAAATCTGACAACCTGCTTCTGTAGTAAATCCAGCCAAGGAAGCCTTATGAGGTAGATGTACTCTGTCACATGGAACTTCTGGGACTTGATGACGTAGAACAACAGCAGCATGCTTGGCATAGGTGAGAGGGGAAAGTGGGTTTATTTTGGATTTTTAAGGGAAAAGTGAAGAACTTCTTAAGGAAATTGAGTCTAGTTTTAGGTTGATCTTTCAAAGCTAAAAGGATATGTCAGAAATGGCAGACCATTTATTCACCGTGGGAGAAGGTTCGTGACTGCCTTTAAATCAAATACACAGGTGTGTGTGTATCTGAAGAGACAGACTCCATTTCTGCTATCAGAATCCCAAAAGGACCCATGATCCATAAATAATTAATAAATATAGGACTAGAGAGTCTGTTGTCAAAACCATGTGGGAAATGAGGTAACCAGGAGAAAGAAGTAGGGCTCAGAGAGTGAAGTAGGGCTTTAGTGTAAAACAGATGTGGGGTGGAATATGTGGATTACTGTTCTGATTTTGAAGTCTGAGTGTCAAACTTTAAATATTCAGACAGGATATTGGGGCCCTGGACTGTGGAGTCTAACAGAGCATTTATCTCCATATCAATAACACAAAGTGGGAAAAACAAATCACAAGTTCACATATCACAAACCTAGTTTCTTATTTTCCTAACTCAATGTTCCTCAAGAATGCATTCTTGTAATAATAACCTTTTCATTTGATTTTCTATTCTTTGATGCTCTTAACCTAATAACCTTTTGTTCCACCTAGAATATTTTTAGTCATCACTCAACAAAAGTTTAGGTTCGTGTCCAAAGGCACAATAAGCAAGGATATGTATATATATATAT
>NW_006408540.1:16331957-16332712 GCF_000296735.1 Chrysochloris asiatica | reverse complement strand
TGTTTGAGGAGTGGAGTTTTCTCTTTCCCACCCGACAGGAAACAGCAACCATGCCATTATAGCCCAGCCACAATGGTACCCTCTATAGTTCTATGCACTGAGAAAGAGCCAATACCAGCTGCTATGTGGTCTGATCAATGATAGCCAGCAGCCACCACCAGCCAAACCCACCCTAAGCTGAGGTGCATGTACAGCAAAGGAGAGTGGCCTATATGCTTCCATTCTCTAACTACACCCACAGGAGATAGTTGGTGAGAGCCTAAGAACTCACCAACATACAATCATCAATTAAGTACAGATATGACAACCCCACAGTGCCCTGGAGACAACAGACAGTTTAAGTGGACACAAAGAAACAAGAGAGAATGACTCAAATAAATGACCAAGATTCAGAGCCAGAATATGTTTCTGAGGAAGAAAAGGTAATGGAACTAACTGAAAAAGAATCCAAAAGAATTCTATTTAAATTGTGTTCAAATGATTGCTAGCAAGGAGAACACAGAAAACACTTTAGAAGAATTCGGTATAACACAAGAACAAGCAGGTAAAATAAGTGCAAATTTTGAAACAATACAAAACCTGCAATTAGAAATCCAGAAGATTAATACTAAGATCTCAGAAATGGACAATACCTTAAAAAGGACAAAGGAGAAAATTCAAAGCAATGGAAACCTAAATTAGTGAACTTACCGATCAATCTCTTAATACTAGTATACTAGAAGAACAATCAGAAAAAGAATGAAAAGATTCTTTTT
>NW_006408540.1:16324167-16328960 GCF_000296735.1 Chrysochloris asiatica | reverse complement strand
TTATTATTATTATTATTATTTTTAACAAAAGCACTAACACTTGTTTTTGTTCTTGGTAGCAAAACTGCTCAATTCTTGAGCCAACTGGATACAGAATTTCCAAACAGAAGCACCCGTACAATTTCTTTTCGTGATCCACAATCCTCAATATGGGTAAGTGTTATCTGGAGTTTTTAAAAAATGTGGTAAAAATATAGACATACACAATAAAACATTTCTTAGTTCAATAATCTTTTACATGTAAAATTCAGTGACATTGATTATGTTAGTTAGTTATCCAATCATTCATCTCTATCCTTTTCCAAACTATCCTACCACTATTAACAGAAGTTCAATCTGGCCCCTTTTAAATACATATTTAATGAATGAAGAAAAGGCATTGAGTAACCAGTAGATGAAAGGCAGATGACCTTATATGAAACTTTGACCTCAAATATTGTCTCAACAACATGACAGTGACCTACATTATGAGCACCAGTACTGACCATAACCTTCTGAGAGCTCCTTGATCTCAGTCACTCATCCATCCTTCTATCTCTTGAATTTTTATGTCTATATTGGTTGTATTGAGTTGCATACAGTTTCTACCTTGATGGACCTCAGTAGTAAAGGAGAAAAACCAATATTTACACACACAGAAAATGAGGCAAGTATAGAGTATGTCAGAATTAGAAACTATCATGGCCTTCCAAGAAAGAAGCACTTACTTAGCATCAGGTTGTATGTGTGTGTAAACACTTCTTGGCTGAGGTAACACCTGAGGTGAATCTTGAAAGATGAGTTAATAAGGTGAAGAAAGTAATTTAAGGTGTCAGAAGAAATCAAGGCACAGAAACAAAAATTAAGACAAAAAGGCAAGAAAGAAAAACATGACTCATATTGAAGAAAAACAGTTTTGTGTAGCTTGAATGAGTTTTGTGTAGAGTAATGAGCTAGATGGTTGGAGAAGTAGGTAGAATCCAGAAGGAACTTTTCTCTGTGGTGGGCCCACTTTTGGATGGACAGCTGAATGAGATAGTTCTTCATTGTATGGATCGTCTTTGGTGCTGCAAGCTGGCTAGCATCTCCACCCCAGGACATTAAATGCTATTAGCATTGTCTAGACATTGAGATCTACAGAAATGCTTCACATATCCACACATTCTCCAGGAAGTTGATGGTACCCTCAGTAGAAAACCAGGGCCCCGACAGAAACTTGTGTGCCACATTGAAGAACTTGGACCTCATTCTGAGAGTGAGAGAAAGGTCCTGAACGATTTTAAACTGGGAAGGTTCAAGACTAGACTTGTATTTTAACTAGATCACACTGGCCACCATGGGAAAGATGTAGAGGAACAGAGAGGCCTCAAACAGGCTTATGCAGTAGTCTAGGTGAAGATGAAGACTTGCACTAGTTAGAGGTAGCTAGGAGGGTGAGATGAGGGTGCAGATCTAAGCAGTGCTTGGAAGGTAACATTGACAAAGCTTGGTGGTGGTTAAGGGGCCTTGGTGACTCCTTAACCACCCTAACCCTTACCCTAGCCCACAAGCTTCTCCATGGGTAAAAGATGAGGCTGTCTGCTCCCATAAAGATTTGCAGTCTCAGAAACCATGTGTAGGGTTGCAATGAGTTGATATCAACCTGATGGCAGTGGGTTTTAGATAGTGATGGTTGTATATGGCTTAACTCCATATACAATGGAACAAAATGCTTCCTGGTTTTGTACCATCCTATGATTGGTTGAGGATCAGACCATTGTGATCCATAGGGTTTTCATTGACTGGTTTTTGGAAACAGACGCATTTCTTCCTAGTCTGGAAGCTCCACTGAATCCTGCTCACCATCATAACAACTTAAAAGTATTCGTTTAAGATGGTGGTAGCAGTGCATGAAGTATATGGTCTGGGAACTGAACCTGGATCTCTTTCATGGAAGGCAAGAATTCTACCACGGAACCCCCACTGTCCTTGAATGGTTAGATGGGGACAAGAAAGTAAATGTAGTTAGGCATGATTCTCCAGGCATGGGTTGTAGTGAAAAGAAAGGATAGGTTTAATTTTTCTAAAGTCATAGTTTTTCCAGAGTTTGGGCACGTTGTTAGAGAAGTACTAAATTAGTTGTTAGATCTTTTTCCACTGCCCCTGTTCTCTTTAGTACCATGTCTGTTTGTTTTAAAACTAGGAAGACATTATAACACTTTTTGGGAATAGGTCATTATGCCACTATTTGCAAACCTTTATGTGCTGTTCATTTTTAACTCCTTTGCCTGAAAAATGTAGTTGTTCCAAAGTTTTAATAGGAAAATGGGGGATCCATAAGTTGTATCAACTGAAATCTGTCGTCTCTCTCACTCATGGCCTGACTCTGGGGAAAGGGTTGGAAGCTGTAGGTAGTAGAGATGAATCATATGTAGATGATAGTCTTTGACTTCTACCTGGATTTTCTTGTGGCTGGAGAAGGGGAGGGCAGCCAGGAGATGGATAGTGTTACCAACTGGATTTGTGGGAAAACTGCCAGGATGGTCTTGCTTTCTGTTTGGGAGCTTCCTGTCTCTGTATGATTTTAAGCACCTGTGTGTGCATGCTCTATTTATTTTGGCTCATCCCTTCAACTTAACAACATCATCCTGAATTTTAATATTGTCACCCAAAGCTTAAGGAGAGTCTCCCTGAGCTGTGTTTTCTGTGGATTGATTAGTGCATTGGTCACACACTCTTCAGAGCTATGAATAGAGTATATGGAGCAGAATTAGACCCAGGGTGCTTCTTCATGAACTGCATGTATTAGCTGTTCCTATTTTGACGCCGTACTATTAATAATTTGTCAGTGTTCAATCTCTTCAACTGACTTTTTATCCATATTAAACTCTTCTCATTCTGTCTAATCCAAATGCATAGAATTCCTTGGAGAATGCACTGTGGAACCATTCTACTGCTTTAGTAAAATTAAATATGCACACTGTCCCCTTGTGAAGTATGTGGCTTCTCTGTTGGAAAAAGGCACACCTGCGGTTTGCCTTAGTTACGATAAATAGATAAGACATGGGCACTGTATGACCTTGTGTATTTGTGATGAGCTCTACAAGGATTTGGGCTTTATAATTTAAACATTTCTACCACCTCATTTCCGGCAAGATGGTGGACTAGACAGACTCACTACACTGAGGCTCTACAACAAAGATGTGAGAGACCAAATGAAACACACACAGATGAAAATTTGTAAACCCTGAATTTCAGAGGAAAGGTTAGAGAAGTGGACTGAGTTCTTGCTGGGAAGAAAAGCTGAGTGGGGACAGCAAAAGAAGGAAACTGATTGGTGAACAGCTGGCCAGACATGATAGACTGTCTTGAAAACAGTTTTGGCAACAGAAGTTGGCCTGGCAGAGCAGATTCATACAGGAGATGGGAAAGGAGTAATTCCTTTTTAAAATTACACTTCCCTGGTGACCAGAAAGGTGGCCATCTCCCACCTTCATCCATCCTCATAACAGACCCTACTTTCCAGGAGTCCAGAGCCACGTGGTTGGGAGCCATGTGTGTGAGGCGGGGCTAGCTGCGGTGCTTTGGTGCAACACTTTGGTGCCTGGATTCACGCAGGCTCAGCTCCAGACCTACAGAACCTATAGAGTCACCAGACCAGCACTTACCTAGTCACCCTGTCCCAACTGCCCTGTTAGTGGTTCTAACAGACACTGAAACCACCTCCATAAAGGGCCTCCACAAACGACTTCCAGATTGAGAACTCTGAAATTGGATTGCAGGAGCACCCCCCCACACACCCCCGAATTGAGAATTTTCTTCTCTCAGGGTCCAACAACTGCCTGCACTATTTTGTTTTGGTTTTTGTCTTCATTGTGTCTGTTTATTCTTTCTCTTCATTCTACTTCTCTTTCAATTCCCCTGAATTTTATCCTTTCTATTTCCACTATTGTTTTTCATTCTGTTTCTCAATTCCCCTCTTCTTTTTTTCCTTTTTGATCTTTCCTTACTACTCTCTCTCTTTCTCTTTCCATCTTCCCTCTCATTTGAAATAAAATTCTAAGTATATATTTTTATTTCTTTCCTTTATTTTCTCATATTTTTTTCTTCTATAACTTGATTTTCCTGTCCCTCTTTCGTTATTGAAAGATTATCTGGGCAAATCATTGAATGATGCAGAAGTCATCAAGAGAAGATGGAAGGAATACACAGAGTCACTGTACCAAAAGGAAATGGTTAATGTTCAACTGTTTCAAGAGGGAGCATATGATCAAGAGCCAGTGATACTGAAAGAGGAAGTCCAAGGTTCATTGAAGGAATTGCAAAGAACAAGGCACCAAGAATTGATGGAATAAAAATTAAAATCTTTCAAGAAAGTGAGGCGGCACAGGAGGCACTCACTCATCTCTGCCAAGAAATTTGGAAGGTAACTATCTGGCTGACTGATTGGAAGAGAACCATATATGTGCCCATTCCAAAGAGAGGTGACACAATGGAATGCAGAAATCATCGGACAATATCTTTGATATCCCATGCGAGTAAAGTTTTACTAAAGGTAATAGAGAAATAGCTACAATCATACAGTGACAGAGAACTTCCAGAGATTCAAGCCAGATTCAGAAGAGGCCGTGGAATGAGGGATATCATTGCTGATGTCCAATGGATCTTGGCTGAAAGCAGAGAATATCAGAAAGATGTTTGCCTGTGCTTTATTGACTTTGCAAAGGCTTTCAATTGTGTGGATCATGACAAGTTATGGACAACATTGCAAAGTATGAGTATTTCGGAACACTTATTTGTGCTCAGGAGGAATCTGTACATGTACCAAGAGGCAG
>NW_006408540.1:16301305-16322730 GCF_000296735.1 Chrysochloris asiatica | reverse complement strand
AGCAATGGAAACCTAAATTAGTGAACTTACCGATCAATCTCTTAATACTAGTATACTAGAAGAACAATCAGAAAAAGAATGAAAAGATTCTTTTTTTGTTTAAGAGTTAATGTGGGATACCATGAAGAGGAACAACTTAACAGGTAATTGAAATTCCAGAATATGAAGGTAATTCAATGGAATGTAGAAATTATTGAATATTATCATAGATAACCAGAGTCCTGGTGTGGCACTGTAGGGTAAGTACTGAACTGCTAACCACAAAGTTGGTAGTTCAAACCCAGCATCTGTTCCTTGGAAACCCTACACAGAGTCAATATGAGTCTGAACTGACTTGATGGCAGGTGTCCTAGGGTAGAGCTGCAGGATAATGCACTGGACTGTAAGGTTGATTTGAACCACAAGGTCAGCAATTCAAATCTCACAAGCCACTCCTCAGAAACTCTATACAGGGTTGCTATGAGTCCGAATCCACTCAATGGCACTTAAAAACAACAGTCATCGATATCACACACTAGTAAGATTTTGTTGATGATAATCCCAAAATGATGGCATCAACAGGTAACTGCCAGAAATTCAAGCTGAAATCAGAATTGTAGAATGAGGGATATCTTTGCTGATGGCAGATGGATCTTGGCTGAATGCCAAAAATAGCTGAAAGATGTTTACCTGTGTTTGGCAAGTATTGACTACACAAAGACATTAAACTGTGTGTATGATAGCAAACTCTAGTTAGCATTAAGAAGAATAAGAATTGTAGAACACTTAGTTATGCTCACGAGGAACCTGCACATAAACCAAGAAGATGTTCAAACAGAACAAAGGGATACTGCATGGTTTAAAATCAGGGAAAGTGTGTGCCAGGGTTGTGTTCTTTGTCACCATACATACTCAGTTTGAATGCTCAGCAAACAATTCAGGAAGCAGAACACTAAGAAGAACATGGCATCAGGAGGAAGACTTACAACTTGTGATATGCAGATGACACAATCTTGCTTGCTGAAACTGATGAGCACTTGAAGCAGGTACTGTTGAAGATCAAAGATAATAACCTTTAGTATGGATTACTCCTTAACATAAAGGCAATAAAATTCATCACAACAGGACTAATCAACAAACAACATGATGATAAACAGAAAAAGAATTGAAGTCAAGGATTTCATTTTCCTTGGATCCACATTTTATTTGAATCCATGGAAGCAGCAGTCAAAAAATTAAACGACATATTGTATTGGGCAAATCTGCTTCAAAAGTCTCTTTAGAGTGTTAAAAAACAAAGGTACCACTTTAAGAACTAAGGTGTGCCTGGTCCAAGCCATGTATTTTAAGTCACCTCATATGAATGTGAAAGCTAGACAAAGAATAAGGAAGACCAAAGACAAAGTGGTGCCTTTGAATTATGAGGTTGGTGAAGACTGTTGAATATACCATGGCTTACCAAAAGAAAAAACAAATCTGTTCTTGAAAAAGAACAGCCAAAATGTTCCTTACAAGTGATGGTGGCGAGACTTTGGACGTGTTATTTGGAAGGACCAGTTCCTGGAGAATGATATTATGTTTGGAAAAGTGGAGGGTCATTGAAAAAAAAGGAAGACCCTTAAAGTGATGGATTGACATAGTGACTGTGACAATGGACTGAAACAATGATTGTAGTGGTGGTACATGTCCAGGCAATGCTTCCTGTTGAACTGACTCAAGGACACCTAAAAACAAAACATGTATATCCATTGCCATTTAATTGATTTTGACTCATAATGACACTATAGATGGAATAGAACTACCCATAGGATTTCCAAGGTTTTAATCTTCACAGAAGCAGATTGCAGTATCTCTTGTGGAGCACAGCTGGCAGGATTGAACTGCCGACCTTTTAGGTAGCAACCAAGCATTTAACCACTGCACCACTTGTTGTTAAGTGCTGTAAAATTGGTTCTGACTCATAGTAACCCTGTATAGGGTTTCTGAAGGAGTGACTGGTGGGTTTCAACCCCTGATCTTGTGGTTAGCAGTGTAGTGCTTATCCTACAGTGCCATACCTACACTACTTGGACTTCTTTGTATATGTGAATTACATATAATTATATAATTGTGGTAAATACTTATGTAACAAAATATTTAGGATTTCAACATTCGTCACATATACAATCCAGGGACATTACTTATGTTCAACATGTTGTTCGGTTATCACAATCATCCGTCACCCTCACCAGAAACTTGGTATCACCTAAAAATGACTGCCTTCTTTGAGAGAATAATATTTTTTAAAATCTGAGCCTGTTTTTCACTGCCCCAAATCACTCAGTTGTTCCCTATAGCTTTAAGGATAAAAATAAAGCTCCTTTAGCTTAAGTATAAAGCCATTTCTGATCTCTGCCCTGTCTATTTTTCCAGCATCATCTAGACAGTCTCCTAGGGTCTAAAGACTGGCCTAGAGTCTAGGCTTTGAGTGCTCCAAGGACCAGCAGTATGGGCCTCACTTGGGAGCTTATGGGAATGAAGAAGACTGAGGCTCACCCCAGACCTCCAGAGTCAGAACTCTGATGTAAAATGATCCACAGCTGACTTGTGTCCACAACAGTGTTTGTGAATCATGGTTCTATTGCTCACTCTTTTCTCTAGCCATATCACCCCGTTTACATGACACCGAATGCTTAGTCGTTTTAATTGTAAGTCATGTGTACCATGGTCATTGCTCAAAAGTCCAATGATACTTACTGGCTCAGGTCTCTTGTGATCCTCAATCCCATCTTCTGCTATTGTAACAAATGACCATAAACCAATGTCTTAAAAAATACTAATTTGTTCTCATTCTCTCCTGGAGCTGAGAAATCAACAGTCTTAAGGGCCTAGTATCACAGTATCAGCCATGCTGTTTTGTTCTGGTGGCTCCAGCAGGGAATCTGGGTTCCCTGGTATGTGGATGTATCACTCTAATCTCTACTTCTGTTTTCACGTTACCTGTTTGCCTTCCTCTGATGAGGACCGCTGTGACTCTATAGGGCACACCTGGATTACGTAGGCTAGTCTCTGCATCATCTCTTCATTTGATCACATCTGAAAGGAGTCACTCACTCGCCATATATTTTGCAAATTCAGGGATCCCAACATGGACATCTCCCATACACCTCGAGCTGTTTCTTTCATGTGACCCCACATATCTAACAATTATGTGTATGTATAGATTGCTGTATCTAGATAAGTCAAATTTACGCCTCATTGATTAATTTACTATTATGGTAAGTGCAAATTTCCACACGGTTTTCTATTTTGAGCCTTTCGGGTAATTTATCAATTCGAGTTGATTTCCCTGGAAATACTCCTCCTTGGTCTCTCTTACCTCTTGCTCTAATTTGTACCGGCTGGACTTAATTGTCCTTAGGCTTGCTACACAGCTGCTGTTCTGGGAACTTCCTTTGATGGTTCTCCACTTGGTCTGCACATTGGAATCATCTGGGGAGCTTTAATAATTACAGAAGTCTGTGTCACACCTCCAGAGAGCCTGATGTATTGTGGTCTAAGTACCAGTGTTTTTTAAAGCTCCCCAGGCAATTCTAACGTGTAGCCAAAGATGAGAATTACTGCTTTAATGTGTCCTGGGGAACTGCTTTTTATCTTGGGTCCCCTGTTTTGTGGATCTCATTTCTTCTATTTCCTCATTTATTTGTTTTTGTCTGGAGCATATTATTTAGTAGCTAGTTTTCCTGGAGGAGATACATAGGAGGTAAACATGTTTGTGTTCTGACAGATCTAAAACAATGTTTATTTAATCTTCATACTTAGTTCACAGTTTTACTGGGAAGTTGTATTGGAAATACAATTCGTAACAATTTCCTTTCAAATGTTGAAGGCATTGTTCTAACATTGAATGTTATTGTTGTTAAATGGGGTTGAATTGGTTTCGACTCATAGTGACCCTGTATAGGGTTTCTGAGGAGCGGCTGGTGATTTTGAACTGCTGACCTAGAGGTTCAAACCGACCTTGCAGTCCAATGCTTATCATAAAGAGCCACACCAGGGCAGTAATTGTTCCTAAGAGTCCAAGGCCATTAGATCCTCAATCCTTATACAAGGGCTTAACCTAATTTCCTACTTGGAAACATTTTAATACCTTCTCTTATTTTCTGGTATTCTGAAATTTCATTATTAGGTGCCTTAGCAAGGGTCCTTTCTATTAATTTTCTATTTGGAAACTCATCTATTTCTGGAAGATTTTCTTGCATTTATTTATTACGCTTTATTTTCTTTTAACGCAATTCCTGTTAGATCCTTGGCCTCTGAGATTTCTTTTAAAATTTTCTTTAGAAATGTTTGTTTCTTCTCTAATTTGTCTTTGGAGTCTCTGGGTGGTATAAACGGTTACACACTTGGCTGCTGACTGAGAAGTTGCAGGTCAAGTCTACTCAGAAACACTGCGGAAGAAAGGCCTGGGGATCTACTGAAAAAATGAGCCATTGAAAACCCTACGGAGCACAGTTCTATTCTGACACATGAGGTTGCAAGGAGTCCTAGCCAACTTGACAGCTTCTTATGGCTAAGTTTATGTTTTAATTTTTTTTTTAAATTAAAAAAAATTATTTTACACTTTCTGTATTAACTTTACTAGACTTTTTTTTTTTAAGTTTTTATTGTGAACTGAGCGATAGTTTACATGGGAAAACATCGGCTTTACTCCATCGTTTCATTGCAATGATTACAAACTCCTCCATGCATCATGGTTCAAAAGTATTTGCTTCCATTCCCTGTTTTTTGGGGGGAGAGGATGGAGTGGGGAATGTACACAGGAACACTCAGGAATATATAATAATTTAAACAACCAAAGGGCACCTTCTGCAACCTGCCTCCTGGCTGCCAGCTCTCAGTCCCTCTTTCCATGAGTCTAGGGTCCTCAGCTGTTCCCTTTCTCCATGTCCCCATCTCTGCCTCCATCTCTGGAGTCACTGCTTCTCTGTATAAGGTCCCACATTCCGCTCCTGCTCTTCTCTCTAGATGGTCCTAGGGTCCTCTGTTTCTGTACTGTAACATTTCTGTACTTCCCCCTTTTTGTTACAAAACTTTTACCTTTACACCTGTGACAGTTACAGTCAGTCGTGATAACAATTTCTCTGTCTTTAACTACTTTTTGAAAATTATCTTGACTTCATCTTCTAATTCTTATGTTTTGTTATTGTTGTTAAGCACCACATACTTTTTATTTTTTTAAGTAGGGAGGGAATACTTTTAATTTCTAAGAGTTAGTCTTTTATTATTATTATTATTAAAAAATGGCAACCTGTTCTTGTTTTGATGGATAGAATGTCACCTTAGAGAGATCCCCAGGAAACACTGCAGAGAGCAAAAGAACATTTCAAAGGTGGGCTTAGAGACTCCCTGATCAGTGTGCAGATTTTGCACAGTTCATTCTCTGCCTGACATGTTACCATGGCTGCCTTCTGTACCAGGGGCCCATCTGGTTTACATTATCCAGCGATTTTCATATCATCAGAAGGTAAGTATGAAGACGATGGATTCTGAGACTTTCTAACAATTCCTTTCTTTTCACCTTCCTATTTTCTATCTAAAGGAGCTCTGGTAGTGTTTATGAATCGGGCCGCGAACTGCAAGGTCAGCAGTTCGAAACTACCAGCTGTTCCACGGGAGAAAGATGAGGCTATCTGCTCCCATAAAGATTTACAGCCTCAGAAGCCCTGTACAGGATCGCCATGAGTCAGAACTGACTCCATGGCACAAAACAACAACAACATCCTCTATATATGCTGTCCCTAGGTGGTACAAATGCTGGCTAACCACTGGTGGCTAACCAAAAGGTTAGACATTGGAATCCACCCAGAAGTGCCTGGGAAGAAAGACCTGGTGATCTACTGCAAAAAAATCAACCATGGATAACCCTATTGAGCACAGTTTTACTCTGACATACATCGGGTCTTCATGAGTTGAAATCAAGTCAGTGGCAACTACCAGGAAACTAAACAAAAATCACCCATCTGTCTTCCCCAGCACCTGGTGCCTTCATTCATAAAGAAGGAAAATGGTCTTGCTTCTCATGGGGTCCTGTATCCCTTCTCCACCCAGAAAGTCTTCAGGTTGACCCTTTCCTTTCTAACTCATTTACCATTTCCTCATCTACTCTGCCTTCATGTATTTTGGTCTGGGAATGCAAATATCTCTTGGATATAAAAAAAGCTTGAGTTTCTTACTTTTTGTGGTTGTTGTAGTTAAGTGCCGTTGAGTTGGTTCTCACCCATAGTGACCCTGTATAGGGTTTCCAATGAGTGACTGGTGAGCTTGAACCACTGACCTTGTAGTTCAAGGAACATTAATCCACAGTGCCACACTTAGGATACCTTTATTTTTTCTTTTTAAGTTTTTATTGTGAATTGAGGGATCATTTACATGGAAGAACATTGGTTTTACACTCATTGTTTCATTGCAGTGAATCTCCTCCATGCATCACCATTCAACAGTATTTGCTTCTATTCCCTGTTTTTGTTTTGTTTGATTGGTTTTGGTGGGGGAGATGTGCACAAAAACACTCAGGAATATATAATAATTTAAACAACCAAAGGGCACATTCTGCAAGCTTGCCTCCTGGCTGCCAGCATACAGCCTTTCTCTTTCCACGAGTCTAGAGTCCTCAGTTGCTGTATCTCTCCATGTCCTCATCTCTGCCTCCATCTCTGGTATGGCTGCTTCTCTGGGTAGGGTCCTGCATTCCACTTGTGTTCTTCTCCCTTGACGGTCCTAGGGTTTTTTGTTCCTGGACTATAAGATTATAACTACTCACCCCTTTTTGTTACAAAATTTCTACTTTTACATTTGTGACAACCACAATTAGTCATGATAATAATTACTATTGAATCATAAAAATATTATTCCCATCTCCTTTCATGAGACCCATCTAGACAAGATGAAAACTATTCAGTAGGGATTCTATCTTCCCCTGCACACTCTGAAACTAAACTACCTCTTGAAATCTTGGAAGCCTGTCACTTTGTGCCTTTATAGCCGTCACATTTTAGGTAGCCAATGTCTAAGTTGTTTGTGCTATCAACTCTGCGTACAGGGATAGGATAAGCTCTGGACTGCTAGCTGCAAAGTTGACAGTTCAAACCCACCAGCTGCTCCACAGGAGGAAGATGAGGCTTGGAAACCCTATGTAGTTGTTGGAATCAACTCAGTGGCAGTTGGTATTATTTGGCTTAAAGTTGAGCTCCAGGAATGTGTCTACTTTCAAGTTAGAAGACTTACTCAGGGCAGTAATCTTGGGGGTTCCTCTGGTCTGTCAGTCCAATAAGTCTAGTCATTTTAGGAATTTGAATTTTGTGCTACATTTTTTTCCCATTCTGTCCAGGATGTCCTTGGTCAGTATGGTGTAGGGCATGGTAGCCGGACACCAGCGGGTTCTTCCATTCTCAGGTGTGATTCATGTGGGCCATTAGTTCTATGCTTCAGGAGGCAAGAGACTAATAATTGCTTCTTAGATGGCCACATGCAAGTTTTTAAGATCCCAGATGCTACTCACTAGGTTAGGATATAGGGCATTTTCTTTATGACAATTGACCTAGATGTCCCCTGAGTCTAACACACTAGGATTCATGTTCTGATAAAAGAACAAAAAGTGGCATATTTCAAAGGCGTGTGTAGGTACTCTCTAGGTTATGAACGAGATCCATTCCTAAGTGTGTCTTTATGTTGAATTTGTGGGTGAGTTGGCACAGGTGCATATAATTTCCAATTAAACCTCATTTTAGTGCCAGGAAACAGTGGAAGCCTTCTCAATCATTTAAAAGGCTCACGTGCAGCAAGTGAGGGTGATTGTGATGAAGAATTTATTGGGAGTAGGGTTGTTTTAATCATTTTGCAGCAAGGGCAAATTGATGAAACATTAAAGACAAGAGCACGTTGTCTATAAGTCGGTTCATACCCCAAAGTTGCCTGTATTCAAATAGCATTTAGATTCAATCTTTTAACTAAATATTTCACTCTACAATCTGATCTCTCCAACAGAAACTGTCTCCATTCTTTCTTCTGGAGTTTTACATGGAATATTTGTGATGAAGATGAGCTTTCTCTAAAAGAAAGGGCCACTGGAGAGCGTTTTCCACCTTTCTTAGGCTTTCTGCAGGCTCTTGTGTTTAGGGTATAGATGAGAGAAAGACCTGCATGTATGCAGAATTTCTCCTTACCTGTCTCATGGAGTGGTGGTGGTGGTGTGCTGTGTAATGGTTCCAACTTATAGCAATCCTGAATAGGATTTCCGAGGCTGTAAATCTATGGAAGCAGAAAGCCTCATCTTTCTCCTGTGAAACGGCTGGTAGTTTCGAACTGCTGACCTTGAGGTTAGCAGCCTGACTCATAACTACTATGCTATCAGAGTTCTTTGTCTAAGGGAGTAGGGTTTGGATATCTGAGGGCTTCTTGGGCACATATGGAGCACCACTGTTCTAATTAGTGGTGTTGTGGATGATGCAATTCCAAAAGCCTCTTTCTACTTTCTGGAAATTAGCTCTCATTATTTGAGATGGTTGTTATAGTGACAGAAAAGGGAGAATGAATTAAGACATGCTTGAGGAAAATTAATAGTAAAACAATAGGTGGAACACACCTACACACTCTTTTATGGATTATTAGTCTAAAGAGTTAGGCCTGAAATGGCATGTGGCCTGCTGCCGTGGTGCTGCTGGTAATTTTTTGAGAGGGCTTCAAAAAGTTCATGAAAGAAATGGAATGAAAAGATAATGGAATTTTCCCACAAGTGTTTTGCCGCCCCTACGTATGATATCTATGGAATTTCCTAAGCATTAATTAGTCTATCAGGCTGGTTTCTACCTTAGAAAGCCTGGGGCACCTCACTGTGAGGGGAGGAAAGTACATGACAGATGAACAGACGAAACACAGTTCTGTGCATTTTGGGGTACACAGTCACTATGCCGGTATGTAGTATGTAGGCCGCTGGGATGGAGGTGCTGAGGGATTGAAGGACATCCTCATCATGACTGGATCTTCTCCATGAATCTATACTTCAGCCCGTCTGCACATGCATGCCAGGGATCTGCATACTGGCATAGTGACAGTGTGCCCCCAAATGCATAGGGTTATGTTTTGTCTGCTAAGCAAGACTCCTGTGCTCCTGAGTGGAAGTGTCCATGTGTTGTAAGCAGTTAATGCCCTTCACGGTTAACTGAAAGGTAGGAGAGGTTCACCTACAGGTTCCTTAGAAGAAAGGTGATCTTCTGCCCCAAACTCAGCCAATGAGAATCCCATGGAGCACAGCTCTACTCTGACACGTGTGGGGTTGCCAAGAGTCAGAATCCACTTGACACTAAATGGTTTCTGAACAGGGTATTACTATTGTTTTTTCCTCCTCAGAATAGAAATAAGCTTTCAGGTATAGGTTAGGAATGCAAAGACTCAGAGAGAAATTGGAATAAAATGGCATCCCCAGTTGACAAGCTGTTAAGATGACACCATTAGGGACCAGAAGACATGTCAGTGCTTCTAAAGTCAGTGCCACTATTGCTAATCTCTGACAGGGACTGAGCAGCTAGGAGGAAGGTTCTGGAAAAGTACACTAAACTTGCTTCTATTTCCAGTCCTCCTCGCCAGAAAGGATAAGCTATGCTGATTATCTCTGAGGAGATATCTTAAAAGCTTAATTACACCAACATTTAAATCATCTCTTTAAAATGGGCTGGATGACTGTGCTTACTTACACTAGCCTTCTTTTTACATATCCCAAGGGGCTTCTTCAGACTTGTGTATAAATCAGTCAATAAGCAAGTGCGTCTGGAGAGCTCACTGCAGGCTCAGTGCACAGCTTGGGTTCTTAGCAAGTCTCATTGTAGGCAAATTGGTGGACTGTGGTGGAGCTTTTGCCTATGACTTTCCCCTCCTGTACCATTTCAGGTCAGAAGCCAGGATTATAAGGATTCACTGAAGGAGGAAGAAAACCGGAAATTGCAGAAAATGAAGGCTGAGCTGCGCCAAAAGGTATTCACAAGGCCCTACCAGTTATTGCTCACTATTTGCTTGTGGTACTAAATAATTTTGTTTTTATTGTTATCAAAATATATATGGTCTGGGCAACATTTTGTTTTGTTATGCAGAACATGAGGTCATTGCTGAACAGCAACTAACAACAAAGCTATATAACAAAACTTTTGTCACCAACAGTGTTTAGATACACAGCTGAGTGACATGAATTATGTCCTTCATAACTGTTACCAGTAACTATTTCCAAAAGTTTCCATCACCCTTAACAGAAACCAAGTGCTCCTGCTTTCTCCCTGTTACCCCATTAAGGAGCCCCAATGGCACTGTGGGTTAGGTGGTGGGCTGCTAACCACATGTTGTCAGTTCAAACCCACCAGCCAGTCTGTGGGAGAAACAGGAGGCTGTCTACAGCCTTGAAAACCCTACATCAGGTCTCTGTGAATGGGATCAACTCAATGATGGTAGGTTTGGTTTGTGTTTTTGCCCCAGTCCCCAGTAGTAATCATTGGTCTCTATGTATTTGCTTAGTCTAGAAGGTTAATGTAAGTGGGATCATACAAGGTTTGTCCTTTCATGGCTGACTGACATCACTAACACGGTTTCTAAGGTTTGTCTAGATCATAGCGTGCATCAGGACCTTATACCCCTTTGTGGTTGAGCAGTATTTCATCGTATTCAGATCGTGGTACTAGGTCATTTTGAAGTGTTTATGAGCAGAAATATTTGCATACATAGAATTATGTTGTTGTTGTTATGTGCTGTGGAGTTGGTTCTGACTCATAGCGACCCTGTGCAGGGTTTCTGAGGCTGTAAATCTTTATGGGAGCAGAACGCCTTATCTTTCTCCCATGGAACAGCTGGTAGTTTCGAACTGCTGACTGTGAGGTTCGCAGCCCAATTTGTAACCACACACAAAAAATCTTGGAAGCATTGAAACTAAAAGGCGAGTTTTGGGTACATTTTGAAGATATGGTGGTGGCTCCTTCTGGCCCAGATGCTCCAAGTATTAGCTTCATTTCAGGCTCAGTGTGTAGGAGGTGCCAGCAGTCTGTGGAAAAATGATAGTTCCCATGTGATTTCTGATCTGCAGAACAAACTTGATTTATACTATTGCTATTTTTAAAAGAGAGCATGTAAAATTGGAAACAATGCCTAATGAATAATAGTGCACACCAATCAGAGCAGATATGCAATGTTATGAGACTGGCTCACCTATTCACCTAAAACAGTTATATATGTTTAATAAAGCACATGTAATAATAACACTACCTATGTATACACACATGTGAGTCATTCCAAATGTTTTGAGCAGTAGAACTTGGTGAAATGATTGCAGAGCCTCCTAAGAAAAACACTGAAGAAGGGGTGATTCTCATTAGCATACTCAATTTCTGGCATGCTAACTGGTAGTATTCAGTGCTGGGACTTGATGGTCGTGCCCAGCCTCTGATCAATAGTTTGAGACAGCGTCAGGATTGAGTTGGCATGAGATGAGAATGATGAGGGTGGTTCAAAAGTGCCACCTCATTGAAAATCCTTTAAGTCAGCAAAGTAAAATAAATGGTTCAGCTAATTCCATCATTTCAGCACGTCCTCCACACCAACTTTTCTTCTTGCCATATTGGTGGTTGAGAAATCCTGTCAGTATTTCTTCTACCATGCTTTTCATACCTATTTCATTGTTTATACAATAAACTGCAATTCTAATTTCTGTTCTGATTTTCTTCCCCCCCCCCCTTTGGTTTATTTATTTTTATGTTTCTTCCCCCTAAAAATATATTTTAGCAATCATTGCAAATCATTTTGTGAAAGGTACTCGTCAGCACTTAACAACAGCAACAACATATATGTCTATATATGGGTTAATGTGCTGGATTGCAAAGTCATTTGAACCACAAGGTCAGTGGTTCCAGCTCACCAGCCGCTCCTTGGAAATCCTATATAGGGTTGCTATGGGTTAGAACCGACTTGACGGCATTTAACAACAACAACAAATAAATGTATACTGGAGTCCTGGTGTGATGCTGTAAGGTAAGCACTGGACTGCTAACTGTAAGGTAAACTGTTACTTTACCAGCCGCTCCTTAGAAACCCAACACAGGTTCTCTATGAGTTGGAGCCGACCTGATGGCACTTAGCAAGCAAACAAGTAAGCGTACATTGTACTAATACATAGACTAACCATTGTTGTTGTGATTGGACTCTTTCAGTTTGTCTTCCCCTCAATACTGATCATAATTTCACCCAGTAGACAATGAAAATACTATGTAACTGGGCTTTTCTTTTTGTTTTCTTGTAGGTAGTCCTTAAATCATTGAATGAAATAATGTATAAATGTACTTTTTAAGCTACTATGTAAGCAAGAGAGAAACCATGGAATATTTTTGTCATTTGGTGATTTTTCAAATCCACCAGTCACTCTTCAGAAACCCTAAACAGCGTTGCTCTGAATCAGAACCGACTTGATGGCACTTAACAACAACATGTAAGCAAGAGAGAAACCATGGAATATTTATCATTTGGTGATTTTTCTAAAGCAAATATCTTTCAATTTGTAATGTTTTTGTAAGATTTTAGTAATGAACAAGTGGAAGATTAATCTGGAATATGGTTATGTTGTATTTTCAGAAATGACTGTTAAGTGGCATGAAAAAGTACATTTATTTCTATGAGCTTTGAAATACTATAGAGTTGTACAGTTTTAGATACATAAGTCAATTGTTATTATTGTTGTTAAGTGCCGTCAAGTCATTTCTGACCTATAGCAACCTGTGTAGGGTTTCCAAGGAGCTGCTGGTGAGCTTGAACCGCTGGCCTTGCAGTTCAAACGGCTTTGCAGTCTGGTGCATTACCTCACAGCGCCACACCAGGACCCCGAAGTCAATTGTAGATATGATTTATTTTAATACTCATATAACTTCTAGTGAGTCTTGGTGTTTTTTAAAGTTTTCTGTACATATTTGGAATGTGAAACACATGAAAAATCGAACATTTCACAAAGAGAAGGCTCAACAGATTAGAAAATCAGAGGTGGGATTAAATTTTCAGGCTGAGCAGTTATCATAACAGTGAAAATTAAGCCTTTTGTTTCTTACTAAATCGTGTTTTTCTTCTGGAGTTAGGTAAATATTGATACATACATGTTTTATGGCTATTGATTGAACATTTTTTTCTAAAAATTACATAACCTTCTACTTGTTACTTTTCCTTACTTATTGTATCTTTACAGTAAAATGAAGGAGCATGGTAACGTAGTGAATTACAAGCTGGCTTCTAACCACAAGCATAGTAGTTCCAATCTACCAGCTGCTCTGTAGGAGAAAGATGAGGCTTTCTGCTCCCTTGAACATTTACAGCCTTGGAAATGCTATACAGGGTCACTACGAGTCAGAACCGACCTATTGGCACACCACTACCACTGCCACAGTAAAATAAATTGTTTTGGTATATAGGTAATTCCATCTTTAAGGTCTTCAATAATAATAGGAAATACAAAGATATTTGCCTCTCTAGTCTGCTTAATAAGTGGGCTGGTGGCTTAGTGGGTTCCATGTCAGACTGCTAAAAGATAAGGTCAGCAGTGTGATTCCACCACCTGCTGTTTAGGAGAAAGATGAGGCTTTCTGCAGCTGTACAGATATGATTTTGGAAATCCTAAATCCTGTGAGTCAGAATCAACTAGACAGCACTTAAGAACTGACAGTAATCATCTACCTGCTGGTGCACTGGTTAAGGTACTTGGCTGTTGATCAGCACGGAGGTGATTGGAATCACCAGTCACTCGGCAGGAGAAACCATCTGGTGATCTGCTTCCATAGAGATGGTTGTTGTTGTTAAGTGCCATTGAGTCAGTTCTGACCCATGGTGACCCTGTATGTAGGGGTGGGGAATGTCTGGACCGTAAAATCATTTGGTATGGACATGCCAAGGCAGCCACAGTTTCAGCCATCATTTTGGTGGTGCTGGTGCCAATGAGTTGGTTTCAATTCATAGTGACCCAGTATAGGGTTTCCTAGGCTGAAAATCTTTATGAGGGTAGAATGCCTCATCACCAAACAACTGGTAGATTTAACTACTGACCTTTCAGTTAACAGTCCAGCTCATTCATAATTCACTGTGCTACCAGGGCTCCTTAGCCATCACATTGTTGTTGTTTTTAAGTGCCATCGAGTCTGTTCCAACCCATAGAAACTCTGTATAGAATCTCCGAGGAGTGGCTGGTGAGTTTGAACCACCAACCTCGTGGTTCAAACCAACCTTGTGATTGAGTGCTTATCCTACACCAGGACTCCTAACTATTGCCTTATGGGTGAGTTAATGTTTAAGTTGATAATTTTGTCTGGCCTGTGAATAATGTTATAGCATCCAAATGACCCTTAGCAGAGAAAAGTTTCCTCACTCTGCAAGTGTATAGGATTTCCCAGGAGAAGCTGGTGGGTTTGAACCACTGACCTTGTGGTTAGTTGCCCAGTGCTTATCCTATAGTGCCACACCAGGACTCCTCCATAAAGATTACAATTTAGAGAACCATGTGGGGCCGTTTTACTTTGTCCTGTGGGATGACTATAAGTTGGAATCAACTCGATGCCACACATCAGTAACACAACAGTCTACCTTAGTTTTGTTCCCCATTTTTTGTTCAGTTTAGTTGTTGTTAGAAAATATTCATTGAAGGTATCCCGTTTTGTAGGGCCTGACATTGTTTATAACTTTATTGATTTACTTTAAGAAAATGAGAAAGATTGTGTTTATTAAATGAAGATGCAAAAAATAGCACATTTTTGTCTTATATTGTATATATTTGTTTTTTAATTCAATTCATTCAGTGTATCTTTGTTGAATGCCTACTCTGTACTAGGCATTACCCAAAGCAATGTGTTAGTTCTTAGGTGGATAATCTTAGGTTTTGTTTTGTTAATGGCACATTATATTTTGACGTATGTGTCTTTACTTTCAGCCTTCCATTCCTTGGTCTCTGAAGATAGAGAGTTCTTCCTTAGCAAGATTAACCTCTCAATATTTCATATTTGATTCAGTTCCCACTGATAGAAATTTATTAATAATTCATTTTGTTTTTATTCCTTCAATATTTTCTCCACTGACTATTTCTTTTTTCTGTCAACAGATAACATTCAGTTTTGCCATTCTAAAATAAACAAACTGACCCTGTCCTTGATTCTGCTATCCTCAGAGATACCACCTTTTCTACTTCTACAAAACTTAAACAGAGAAACAAAAGCAATCTTATTCTAACTACTTCTTTGTTATGCACTTTATCCTTAATTTCTTTTCTTTAAAATTGACTCCATATCATTTATTTAATAATTCATCTAGCTCAACACAAAAGTTTGTTTTTGTGTTTGATTGAAACACAAAAGTTTCAGATCAAATATTTGTTCTGAGTTTCCATTAAACTTGCAGATTATTGTGGAGGGGAGAAATCAACACCTTTTTAATATTGAGTCTTTGTCATCAGGAACAGAATATGTCTCTTAATTTTTTCTTTTTTTTTTTAAGTTTTTATTGTGAATTGACATGGGAGAACATTAGCTTTACACTCATCATATTGCATTTCATTTCATTGCAATGACTACAGTCCCCTCCACATTCCCTCAGGTGCTTTTGGTCTTTTTTTTTTTTTTTGCATGTACAATGAAGCATTCAGGAATACATAATCATTCAAACAACTAAAGGGCATACCCTGCAAGCCTGTACCCTGTCTGCCGGCAAACAGCCCCTCTTCCTTGAGTCTAGAGTTCCTGGTCTCTCCATCTCTCCACGTAATCCTTAATTTCTTATGATCTGGTTTATTTTCCAAAATAAACTGAAACTTACTGAACTCTGAATGCCGTATCTGAATCTCTGAAGGCTGTATCTCTTCTGGACATTTAATTATGTGGTGATGTGCAGTCCATATCTTCCTGTAACTATAGCACCATTAAATATCATTTTAAAGCTTTCCTTTTTTTTTTTCCGTGTTTTACTGTATTATTCTGCTGGTTCTATTTCAGAGTAATAGCTACCAGCATTTGTTCATTTGCTAATTCATTTGTACATTCTATCAACAAATATCAATTGAGTGCCTATTGTTGTTGTCAAGTGCTGTTGAGTTGATTCCCACTCATAGAAACTTTGTATAGGATTTCCAAGGAGAAGCTGTTGAGTTTGAACTGCAGACCTTTTGATTAGCAGCCCATTACTTATCCTACAGTGCTACACCAGGAGTCATTATATTAGATGCTGGAGATGCAGTTAAGAGTAGAATAGACAAGGTCTCTGCCCTCCTGAATTTACATTTTAATGGAGAAGATAGATAATTAAAATGAGATAGTGAAATAGAACATTGCATTTTTTATTTTGTATTGATGTGGTGCTGTAGGATAAGCACTAGACTGTGAACCCTAATGCTGGTGGTTCAAACCCACCAGCTGCTCCTTGGAAACCCTATACAAGGTTACTATGAGTCTGAACTGACTTGATGGCACTTTAACATAACATTTAAATGTGCTATGAAATAAATTGTTTGTTGTGCTGATAGCTTTAGGGTGGTATATCAAATACTGTTGGTTGACTACTAAGTGTTAGGGATCTTGAGAGTAACAGAACCCATTATGTATGACAGAAAGATAACAACATAAAGTTCTGCCAAAATATGTATTTATAGTCTGGAGGTAGAAGACACCATAAGGAAATTCCCTTCTCAACTGATTGGTTAATTTCATTACATCAGAGTAATTATGAAATAGATTAGGTTATGGAAAGTAATTACATTAGAATATATTATGGAACAGTAACTAGATTAATGATTGGCCAAACAACTGGGAATGAGAGTGTAGCCTAGTTGACAAAAATTAGCCATCACATCTCCCCATTTATCTTAGGTGTCTTAGTTATCTAATGTTGCTATAACAAATACCACAAGTGGATGTATTTAACAGTCAGAAATGTCTTCTCTCAAAGTATAGGAGTATAGGAGGCTACAAGTCCAAATTCTGGGTAAGACTTTCTCTCTTTTGACTTTTGATGCAAGTTCCTTGTCATCAGTTCTCCCCTGGATCTAGATGTTTCTCAGGACTGGGACTATAGATCCAAAAATACATCTCTGCTCTCAGCACTTCTTTCTTAGTGTTCAGAGGTCTCTCTCTCTCTCTCTGTTCACTTTCTTTTCCTTTATCTCTTGTAAGATAAAAGGAGATACAGGTCATATACCAGGAACCCTCCTGCCCTCCTCCCCCCTTACAACTAATTGGCTTGTCATATCTGAGCAATCATGGGGCATCGTTTCCTAATGGCCAGATTACACCATTACACAACTGCCAAACTACTGCCCAACCATGTTGACACAAGCTTTTCTTTTTATCATTTTTTTGTGAATCGAGTGAAGGTTTACAAAGCAGATCAGTTTTCCATTCAACAATTCATACACATTTTGTTTTATCTCATTGATTGCGGTACCCACAGTGCACCATCTCTTATCCCACTTCCTCCCTGCATTTCCTATTCCTACTCTTCATTAGTTCCTAACCCTTCTGAACTTTAGCTGGGGGGCAAATGCTGCCCTTTGTTTTCAAAGGTTGGTTATCCTAAGGAGTACATACATCCCTAGTGCTGTTATTTCCTTGTAGACCTGTCTGTTTGTTGGCTGAAAATGAGACAGATGTGGATTCAGTTCCAGACCTCAAAGGTGGCTGGGGTCTATAGTCTCAAGGGTTCTACCAGTATGTATCCCACCAGTAATCCTGATCTTTTTTATGATTCTGAGTGGTGGTCTTATTTTTTTCCACTCTGTCCTTGACTTTCTATTGTGATCCCTTTCAGAGCAGTTGGTAGTGGTAGTCGGGCACCATCTAGTTCTTCTGGTTCGAGGCTTGAAGATACTGATGTTCGTGTGACCCACATTGGACTAATTTTTCCAATGTGTCTTCAACTTTCATCATCACTCTTCCTACAAACAGGGAGAGACCAATAATTGCACCGTACATGGCCACTCATAAGTTCTTAAGATCCCCAGGTGCTATTTTGACACACAGTCCATGATATCAGATGTGCTTCCACTTGGGATGAATTGTGTTTCAGAGGAAGGAGACACCACTCCCAGCCCCCAGGATTCAACCCCAAACTGTTCATAGGAATTAGTTTCTCATTGATTGGTATTACTTGAACCATGGACATGTGATGCAATGCTAATGAATGAGGTTAACAGGAAAGCTGTCCTTTAGTATATTTTTATCAATATGAAATTTATTACTCTTCTCATTTAGTAATACTCATCTTGATTTCTTTTTATTTTTGGCTAATCTTAATGTTTCCCTATCACTTTTTTATGTGGAAATTTCTTTTGCTATCACTTGATTTTTACCACTCTGTGTTATTTGGCTTTATACAAATTTCTAGTGGCAAAAATGGCTGCCATTTCTTTTACTCAGTTTCAAAGTCTCTGTTTAATAAGTCATTTAAATATATATATCCTCAATTATCACTATGACCAGTGTATTTGTACATAATCTTGCCATATAAGTTACTTTTTATCAGTTATGGTTTCTCTTCTTACTTTTCGGTTCCTTGATTGGGTTTTCTCTGTTCTAGTTACTCCTGTTTCATTCAGGTCTTTTAGTGGTTACCATGTAGTCCTCATGTGACACTTGAGGATAATGCTCTGGACCACAAGGTTGGTGGTTCAAACCCACCATCCGGTCCTCAGAAACTCTAGACAGGGTCATTATGAGTTGGCATGTAACAACAATAATGATTACCATAAGATTTCTTAACATTTACACAAATTTTCTTTCAACATTTAGGGTTTTGCTGCCCAGCATGGTAGCCACTGGGGTCCTGGTGTGGCATTGTCGGTTAATGCGCTGGACTGCAAAGTCCGTTTGAATCAAAAGGTCAGAAGTCCAAGCTCACCAGTCACTCGTTGGAAACCCTATACAAGGTCACTATGGGTTGGAACTAACTGGACAGCACATAACAACAATAAAAACAATGGTAGCCATTAGCTTTGTGTGGCTATTTAAGCTTAACTTAATAAAAATTTAAAACATAAAAGTGTATTTCTGCAGTCGTTCTCACTACAGTCCACTGTTCAATAACTATTACATTGGACAACACCATTATAGACCATTTCCCCAATTGTAGAAAGTTCGATTGGATAGCACTGATCTATTATTCTGAATTAGTAAAACAAGATAAATGTCTTAGCATTCCATTTTGTTGTATATGTGTGTATGTATAATTTTTATATTGTTGTTGTTGTTGTTAAGTGCCATTGAGTCGGTTATGACTCATAGCAACCCTGTATAGGGTTTACAAGGAGTGGCTGGTGAGTTTGAACCTCTGACTTTGTGATTCAAACAACCATGCAGTCTAGTGCTTTATCCTATAGTGCCACACCAGGACTCCAGTTTTCATATTATGTGCCCAAACTTTTGCTTTTACTCATCCTAATGGTTTATTTTATTCTTTAGCTTTCTTGGACTGATGTTATATTTTGTTAGAGTAAATCTTTCAGCAAAGGTCTGTGGGGAGAGTAGGGATTCTGAACCCCTGATTCAAATCAATTTGTTTTCAATTTGAATGCTAGCTTGCACAGATGAGATTTAAAAATCATTTGCCCCCAATTGTGAAAATTTGATTTATTATATTTTAATATTCAGTGTTTGTAGATGCCAATCTGAATTTCAGACTGTTTATAGATAGATATTGTCTCTCTCTCTCAGGAGAATTTTATTTTTTATCTTTTCCTTCCTTCCTTCCTTCCTTCCTTCCTTCCTTCCTTCCTTCCTTCCTTCCTTCCTTCCTTCCTTCCTTCCTTCCTTCCTTCCCTCCCTCCCTCCCTCCCTCCCTCCTTTACATCAAATTTCACAGTGCTTTTGTTGTTGCTTTAATCTTCCCTGGCCTCACCAATGGTCGTCAAGTCAGTTTTGACTCATAATGACCTTACAGGATAAAGTAGAACTGCTCCCTAGTGCTTTTAGGGCTGTACAAATGTATGGAAGCAGACTGCTTCTTTTTCCTGAGGAGTGACTGGTGGATTGGAACCACTGACCTTTCAATTAGCAGTCAGCCCTTACTTGACATCACCTCCAGGTTTCAGAAGAGGAAGATACTATTCTCAGCCCCAGGGACTCAGTCCTTTGCATGACCTTTTAGTTACCCTTTTTATCTCAAAAAACATGTTCTCTTCAGTTTAGGGAAATTTCTGTTTTGCTTTTACATTTCGTCCCCTATATTTGTTTCTGGTATATCTGTCAAGAGGATGTTAAAATTTTTTAATCTCTTCTCTCTGTCTATTGTTTTATTTTACTTTCTACTTCTTTGTCCATTTTCATTGCATTCTGAGAGACACCTTTAGCTAGATCATCCTGCTTACTAAATTATTTCATAACTGTCCAGTCTGCTATTTGGTGTCTATATTGGTGCTGTTGTGAGGTGCCGTTATGTCAGTTTTGCCACATGATAACCCTATAAACAGCAAAACGAAACACTGCCTGGTCCTGTACCCTCGGTTGTTAACGTTTGGGCCCATTGTTGCTACCACTGTGTCAGTCCATCTTGTTAAGGGTCTTCCTCTTTTTCTCTGATCCTCCACTTTACCAAGTATAATGCCCTTCTTCAGGGATTTGTCCCACCTGATCACATGTCTGAAGTGTGAGAGACAAGTCTCCCCATCTGTGCTTACAGAGCACTCCGACTGTACTTCTTCCACTAGAGATTTATTGTTTTTCTGGCAGTCCATGGTACTTTCAATATTCTTCTCCAACACCATAACTCAAATGCATCAATTCTTCTATGGTCTTCCATATTTATTGTCCAACTTTCACATGCATATGAGGCAATTGAAAATACCAAGGTCAGTTTGAACCACAAAGTCAGCATTTCAAGTCCACCAGATGCACCTGGGAAACCCTATGTTGTTGTTGTTAAGTGCTGTCGAGTTGGTTCTGACCCATAGTGACCCTGTATGGGGTTTCTGGGAAGCAGCTGGTGAGCTTGAACTGCCAACCTTGCAGTTCAAATAGGTTTGCAGTATGGTGCATTAACCCACAGCGCCACACCAGGACTCTGAGAAACCCTATGGAGGGTTGCTATGGGTCAGAACTGACTTGACAGTACTTAGCAACAACAACAACAATGCCTACCATATCGTCTTTATGCCTGCTCTTTTTGACAACTTCCAGTTTTCCTAGATTCATGCTTCGTACATTCTACATTACATTCCAATTAATAATGATGTTGCTGCTGTTTCAGCTCATTTTGAGTTGTGCCCCATCAACAAATGAAGGTCTTGAAAGTTTGGCTTCATCCACGTCATTATGGTCAGCATTGTACTCAGGAGGAGGCAGCTCTTCCCCAGTTGTATTTTGAGTGCCTTCCAACCTGAGGTGTTCATCTTCTGGCACAATATCTGACAATGTTCAGCTATTCATCATGTT
>NW_006408540.1:16292661-16300620 GCF_000296735.1 Chrysochloris asiatica | reverse complement strand
GAGTCAGCCTCAGTTGAAGCTGATTTGATTCCATCTGGTTATTGAAGAATATTTTGTCTTTTCTGTTTTAAGTTTTATCTCTCATAAATTTCTTTCTCAAATTTTTGATGATTCTTAGTTAACTTCTCGTGTATATTTTTGGGCATGCTGTCAAGTGTGATGTGCCAGGAATTTGTCTTCTTGGTGTAGTAGCTTCTTGTTCCTCCCATCATATCAAGAGGTACCTGGAATATCAGTTTGTTTCTCTACCTTACACAATTAAAGGAGTCCTGGCGATATAGTGGGTTAAGTACTGGGTTGCCAACTGCAGACTCCTCAGAGGAAGAAAGATGAGACTGTCTGCTCTGGTAAAGATTCACAGTCTCAGAAACCCAATGGATAAGTTCTACTATGTCCTGTAGGGCTGTTATGTGTCAGAGTTGACTGGAGGGAAGTGAGTTTGTCCAGGTTATGTTCATGCTGCCATATAATCTTTAAGATTGTAATTTCTGCACTTATGATGAGTCCTGGTGGTGCTGTGGGTTATGTGTTGGGCTGCTAATTCCAAGTTTGGTGGTTCAAAGCCACTAGGCACTCCCAAGAAAGAAAGATATGACTGTCTGCTCACACGAAGGTTTACAGTCTCCCAATCGACTCAGGGGCCTAGAGTTAGGTTGTCTGTTTTCATTTGTGAAATTACTTTCGATAATTTGTTTGTGTAAGTATGTGTTTGGCTCCTTTTAGCAGGTTGTGGCATCTAGGAAATAAACTACTTCTAAAGAGTTTAATTTTTTTGCTTTCTCTGAAACAGTGTATAAAGTATAGAAAAAAAATTATTCCATAAAAATTTAAAGGGACTTGTCTGTAAAATTATCCAATTTGGGCTGGTTTTAGGAAGCAATTGTTAGGAAACTTTATAAGTTACTTGCATTTTCATTTGGTTTTATCTATTTTCATTCTTTGAGTCACTTTTAGAGTTTATATTTTCCTAGAGAATCTCTCACTTAATCCAGATTTCAATTTATTAGCATAGCAATACCTATAGTCATATAAATGTAATCTTTTCCAAATCTGTGGTGATATCTGCTCATTTCTGATGTTGTGTGTTTGAGTTTGGACTAATCTCTTCTTGATTAGACTCGTCAGAGATTTGTTCGTTTTGTTGACCTTATCAAAGAGCAAGCTGTTGGATTTTTGTAACAGCTGTTTCTTCAAGTTTTATTACTATTTTTCATTCTTATCTTAATTACTTTAGCTTCTTCAGTACCTTTCATTGTTCTTGTACTATATCCCTGAATTACATAGTCTACTTTCATTTTTTAATATCAGATTTTAAATTAAGATTTTTTTTTCCTTGAGTAGAACTTGCCTGCAAAACTCATAAAGTGTTCCTATTGTAATTTTAACTGTATTTTGTAATTAAAAATTTCTCTCTCAAATGGTTTTATTTGTTGTTTAATACACACACACACACACACATATATATATATATATAGAGAGAGAGAGAGAGAGAGAGAGAGAGAGAGAGAGACATATACAAACATATCTATATAGATATATCTATAGATATATCTGTCTGTCTATCTATCTATCTATCTATCTATCTATCTATCTATCTATCTAAAGAGATAGAGAGTTCTGGTGTAGCACTGCAGGATAGTGCACTGGGCCTCATGGTGGTGGTTCAAGCACACCTGCTGCTCCTTAGAAACCCCAAACAGGGTCACTATGAGTCAAAATTGATTTAACAGCACTTAACAGCAACAAGAAGGAGCTCTGGTAGCATAGTGGTTACAAATCGGGCTGCTATCCTCAGGGTCAGCAGTTTGAAACTACCAGCTGTTCTGCGGCAGAAAGATGAGGCTTTCTGTTCCCGTAAAGATTTACAGCCTTGGAAACCCTGTACAGGGTCACTGTGAATCGGAACTGACACCACGGCACATAACAACAGCATCAACAGCAACAAGACAAAGTAGATTTCTTCCCTAGAAATTGAAAGATGATTAGTCATGTGGTGGTGGTGGTTATGTGCTATGGAGTCAGTTCAGACTCATAGCAACCCTGTGTAGGGTTTCCAAGGCTGTAAATCTTTATGGGAGTAAAAAGCCTCATCTTTCTTCTGTGGAACAGCTGGTAGCTTCGAACTGTTGGCCTCGAAGTTATCAGGCCGACTCATAATCACTACACTACCAAAGCTCCTTGCTAGCTATATACTAGGATAAATTTTTATAGTTATCACTATATATTGTATGGATCAATGTTTGGGAATTGTTTTAGCCAACCTGGCAGGGCAAAAAAATAAAAGTCAAAAAGGAACTTGGCATATTATTAGAACTAAGAAATAAACTAGTCATTATTTATGTGTAAGAGTAATTTGCCTGTGTAACCAGAGACTCAACTGAGCAGATAGAGTTCAATAAGAGTTCTTTATGTTACATGCAAATAGAATTCAATAAGAAAGAGTTATTAAATAATGTGTGTGTGTGTGTGTGTGTGTGTGTATCTCAACAACTTTGCAAATACTAGCAAAAATTGATGAGAAAATATAGTAGGAGAAAAGATCACATCAAAAATTGTTCAGTCCCTGTGTGGGGTGGGGGCAAAAAGACAACATTTTCTTGTGATACTTTAAAGTCAATTGGAATCAAGTAGAGATGAGGAGTCCTGGTGTGGCACTGTGGGTTAATGCGTTGTACTGCAACATCACTCTGAACCGCAAGGTCAGCTGTTCAAGCTCACCAGCCACTCCTCAGAACCCCTATAGAGGGTGGCTATGAGTCAGAAGTGACTTGACAGCACTTCACAACAACAACAGAAAGAGATGATGCTCCAGAGTGGTCAAACTCTCATTATTGCAATAGCCACACTTCTATCCAAGGTGCTTTGTGAGTTTAATGCAACTCCAATAAAAATTTCATTGGAGTTTGTTTGAGGTAACAACTATTTAGAACAACTGTTTCTAAATCTCACCTGGGAGAATATTCATGAGATTAAACAAGGGATGTTATAAAAATACGAATAAAAGTATGTGCTCACACTATTAGCCAGTGAGATATATTGAAAACTCTCACATGCTTCTGGTGGTCAGAGAATAAACTGAAGTTCTATTTGACAATATTTGGCTGCTTGGCAAAAATTGAAGCACTTTCTGAAAATATAAATGAGATGGAGCAGCTGGGGCTTTACGCCCATGGACTGAGTGAGGCTGTGTGCCTGCAGACAGGAAGCTGGCTTGCATAATATGTCCTTAGGACATTGACATGAATACATGTATTTTTTGTTTTGTATGTGTATGTCAAGTATTTTTGTTTTGTTAATTTGTGAACTATAAGATGTAAAAGGGAAGCAACAGGAAGGAGGCGGGATAGTTGTTATTGCAGGGAGGGGATTGTATAATTTGTTGAATGTAAAGCTGATCTGGTCTGTTAACCTTCACTCAATTCACAATTAACAGTTTAAAAAAAAATTAAAAAGAGTTAAATAT
This sequence comes from Chrysochloris asiatica, assembly GCF_000296735.1. NCBI lineage: Eukaryota > Metazoa > Chordata > Mammalia > Afrosoricida > Chrysochloridae > Chrysochloris > Chrysochloris asiatica. The sequence continues at coordinate 16,297,157 of NW_006408540.1, read as the reverse complement.
TGCTAACTGATGATACATGAAGGGTCATTGCAATCATTGCAATGACACGAAGTGCCTGGTTTGTTAAATGTGGGACTGATGATATCTTCTGTAAAACTTCACTCAATTCACAAAAAGTTTAAATTTTTTTTTAAAAAAGGACTAGATATAAAAGGTATAAATCTATCTGGAGGAAATAATCAGAAATGCACACAAGTATGTATGTTTATTTTAAAAATCATATTAATGGAACACTGGAAACAGTTTGTTCAGTGATAGAGGAGTTGAAGTGTTTGAAGTCAGGGATACCACGCAGCAATTGCAATGTATTTAAATAGTATAGGACTGTGATTACATATATGAAGATAAACTAAAAGCAGGTAGTGGTTATGAACCTCAAGGTCAGCAGTTCAAAAATACTAGCAGTCCCATGGGAGAAAGATGAGGCTTTCTGCTCCTGTAAAGATTTACAGCCTTGGAACCCCTATGCATGGTCACTATGAGTTGGAACCAACTCCACGGCACATAACTACTACCACTATACTCATAGGCATTTATTTCCTCTGATTTGGTTCATCTCTTCTTAAATTTTGGGGTAGTTTCCACCAAGAATTTGAAACAGTTCTTCCTAGTTCAGTCATGGGTGAGGAATCAAAACTGGTACAGACTCTAATTTTTAAAAATTTGGATGAACTGGAATGATAACCAGAATAGAAAAAAAAAAAAGACATGTTAAAGCCCTGCTAGAAACTAAATCTCCCTCTTAGAAAACACGTTTCTCAGCAACCAAATTTATTTGAACAGAGTCTGAAACAGCAGTGCCTTGGTCAAAGATGGCTGCCAAACATACCACGTTGAAAGTTTGAGGCTCTCCAGTCTTGCCCAAGCCATGATGTTTTCGATAACCTCATATGCATGCGAAAGCTGGACACTGACTAAGGAAGACAGTAGAAGAATTGATGCTTTTGAGTTACGGTGTTGGAGGGTAATATTGAAAGTGCCATGGGCTGCCAAAAGAACCAACAGATCTGTGTTGGAAGAAGTGCAGCCAGAGTGCTCCTTGGAGGCCAGAATGGCGAAACTTCGTCTTTCTTACTTCAGACATATTGTCAGGAGGGACCAGTCACTAGAGAAGGATATCATGTTTGGTAGGGTGGAGGGTCAGAGAGAAAGAGGAAGACCCCCCCAGCAAGATGGATTGACAAAGTGGCAGTATCAATGGGCTCAAGTGTGGCAACGATAGTGAGGTCAGCTCAGAATCAGACAGTGTTTCGTTCTGCTGTGCAGAAGGTCGCTATGAGTCGGTACTGACTTGATGGCACCTAACAACAACAGTCTTGCCAATAATCCAATTGCATGTATCAGTCTCCTGAGAAGACCCACTCTATCACTTTCAAGTCTCCCATGCTAGGGCTTTGACCCATATAATTTGTCCTGTTTTGGTTTTCATTCCAGATCACCCAAATTTTTAAAAATTTGTGTCTGTTTCAGTTTAGCTTTGTTGACCATGACTAGTTTGAAGCCCTGGTTACCACCTACCTCTTCATTTCTTGCTGGGCAAGGCCATCTTTGTTGTTGTGGGAAAAAATGCTACTTAGGAACTCATGGAATCTGAACTTGTTTCAACTACCCATCCCTTCCAAGGACTTACAATAAGGGTCACTTAAACCGTCATCACATGCAAGATTCTAGCTACTTCCACTTCTTTCTCCTTAGTATCAATTCCTTTGATTGACTTGAAAGAACATCCTCCCATGGGAGAAGTTGTCTGCCTGGCATGAGCACGCTAATGTTTACATACGCAGTCAAGCTGAACCATGGCAGAACATACCCCACTGGGATTCGGGCATGATGTTTAAATGAGTCTTAATCTGAGTCTTCATTACTACAGTAGATATTGCTTTGGACCATGCATTTCACAGTGGGTTCCTCAGGATTCTCACACATTCAAGACTTGCACACATCTGTTTCTAGTCTATATGCCCTTTGATGGAACAGGGGACACCCTTGATGAATTGAAACATGGAAAAGTGAGTTTTACACCTACTGGTAGAAAACAGTGACCGTCTTAATTCTTGCTGTTAACCTAGGATCCTGTCTTAGTTTCTTAGTGCCATAACAAATTACCAAAAAAATGAGTGGCTTTAAATCGTAGTGGGGTATGTTCTGCCACGGTTCAGCTTGACTGCATATGTAAACATTAGCATACTCATGCCAGGCAGACAACTTCTCCCAGGAGAGGTTTTTCTCTCAAGTCAGCCAAAGTTGTTGCGTTAGTAGGAGGAAGTGGAAGGAGTTACCACCTTGTGTGCAATGAAGGCTAATTAACCCTTCTTTTGAAATTTGGTTTTTCATAGTTCTGGAGGGCCTTAGCAGGCCACACTTTCTGTTGGCTTTCAGAGATGTGTCCATGTCTCTTTCAGATCCATGACAACACTCAGTGCTTCTGGGCATTTCTGGCCTCATGTACAGATCCATATATGATATCTTCCTGTGTGTGACTGTTTTGGTGTGGCGCCACTCAGAAGAGATTAGAATTAGGACCCACTCCACACCTGTACAGAGTCTTTGTGTGGTGCTGTAGGATAAGCACTGGACTGCTAACCACATGGTTGACAGTTTAAACACACCAGCCACTCCTAGGAAACCCTATACACTCAGGGTCACTATGAGTCAGAACTGACTCGACAGCACTTAACAATAAGAACCATACCTGAACAACTTTGATTACTGACTCAATGGCACTTGACATTAACAACATCATTTGCAAAAGAAAACCCTAGTTCTTCAAACAAGACTGCATTCACCAGTGCAGGGGTTAAGATTTCTTTTTTGGGAAATAATTCAATCAGCTTCCAAGCACAGATCCCTGGTGTTACTTTGATATCTCAACCAAAGCTGCCATTCCCATGACAAGAGTGGCACTAATGATGATACCAGGCACTGTGTGTGAGGTTGTTTGTATTTACCATAGACCACGTGACAAGTGTTCACAGAAAATTATGCCTTTCATGTCTCCATGATGAGAATTCGTTTATAAAATGTACCCTTGTTCTATGGAGTCCTGGTATGGTGCTGTGGGTTAATGCGCCAGATTGCAAAGCCGTTTGAACTGCAAGGTTGGTGGTTCAAGCTCACCAGCTGCTCCTTGGAAGCCCTATACAGGGTCGCTATGGGTCGGAACCTACTCAACGGCACTTAACAACAACAACAACCACCGTTATTCTATAGAACTCAGTCTCTAATGTTGGGAACACAGAACAATAAGATGTACACTTTTGCTTGGCGAGCTTTCCTGGACATACCAACACACCAAACAGCCAAACCAAAATCTGTAGACTCAGTTTCAGCTCATGAGCACCCCGCTGGTTTATCAATGACTGTAGTCTTACAGGAGTTGATTGCCAGGCCTTTTCCCCACAGCACTACCAGATGGATTTGAACCAACAACCTTACAGTTAGTAGTTAAGCACAAATTGTGCCACCCTGGTGGTCAGGCACATTTGCTCCTTGTTTTTCTTGTTTTCAGTCCTTTTCATGTATTCCCACATCATGTTGCTTGAACTTATGCTCAGCAACACATTTCTTTCTGATTTGTGTCATGGTTATTTCTGGTTCTGTTCCCTTCATTATACTGTGATTTCCTTCAAGGCAGAACTGTGTCATGTTTATGTCTGTAGCTCCATCATGAGTCAAGTGTCTAGAAAATGGTCAGTGCTAGTAAATATATGTTGACGGGAGCAAGACTTGACAGTGTCTCTGATGCTGTGCATGAACTCCCTCCTGCTCAATGTGATTTGATTCTCTTGATGCCCAAAGCTCAGTCCTTGGAACAAGAACACCCAATTTTGTATCTGTCCAACTAGATATTGCACTTCTGCATGAGAACCCTGTAAATGAACCAAGAATATGCTTATAAAGCATGTGGATGCATCTGCAATCGCTGTCAGTTCAGCAAAACAAATTAATTAGTTGAAATTATCCTTGTTGGAACCAAAGAACAACCGGCCTTTCCTTAGTAAATAATCCCAAATGCAGCAATACCAGCACCTCCACTGCCCCCATCTGGAGCAGGGTTCCTGCCTGGGGATGCTTTTCTTTCTCCTCTTCCTTGTCACTCCATTGGGATGATGCATGCTATTTTCTTCCCTTCCTCTCTTCTTCTCTAAAAGCTCTCAGCTTCCTAAAAACAAAACAACAACAAAAAATTACCATCAAGTTGACTCTGACTCATGGTAAGCCCATGTGTGTCAGAGTAAAACTGTGCTCCATAGAGTTTTGTTTTTTGTTTTTGTTTTTAAGGTTTTTATTGTGGATTGAGTGAAAGTTTACAGGGCACATCATTAGTTTCACATTCAACCATTCATATAACTTGTTTCATTACATTGATTATAATCCCCTCTATATACCATCAGTTAAAAGTATTTCTCTCTATCCACTTTAGCTTTCTAAAAAACACACAAACATAAAAACCCACTCAGGCATATATAATAATTTACATCTCCAAAGGGCACATT
>NW_006408540.1:16237560-16266437 GCF_000296735.1 Chrysochloris asiatica | reverse complement strand
AAAAAAACAATTACAAACTTTATTTGGAAAGGAAAGAGACCAAGGATAAACAAAGCACTGCTTAAGAAGAAGAATAAGGTTGGAAACCTCTCACTCCCTGACTTCAAAATTTATTACATGGCTACAGTAGTCAAAACTGCTTGGTCCTGGTACAATGAAAGACACATTGATCAATGGAACAGAATCGAGAATCCAGAAATTAACCGATTCACATACAGCCAACTGATTTTTGACAAAGTACCTAAATATATCGCATGGGGAGGTGATACTCTCTTCAACAGATGGTGCTGGCAGAACTGGAAAGTGATATGCAAAAGACTGAACCAAGACCTTCACCTCACACCTTATACAAAAAACATCTCAACATGGATTAAAGACCTAGATGTGAATCCCAGAATTATGAAGGCCATCAATGAAAAAATATGGACAAATGTGAGGGCACTAATTCAGGAAATACACAGACTACAAAACATTTTGTAAACCACACAAATAAAAGTAGACAAAATAGATGAGTGGGACATACAAAAAATTGAAAACTTATGTGCATCAAAAGGCTTCATTCACCACAAGAGTAAAAAGGGAACCCACAGAATGGGAGAAAATATTTTGCAATGAAACATCAGACAAGGGACTCATTTCTAAAATATATAATTTTCCTTTCTACTTATCAAGTAACTTATGTTTTTATTGGGGGCCCATTAAACATTAATAAAAACACAAGTTTTAAAAACAAAAACAAAAAAACACAAGTTACTGATAAGTAGAAAGGAGAATGTTTTGTTACAGAAACCTTGACCCTTGTTCTCTATCTTTTCCATACTGCAGAATACCTAAATTTTGGTTGGCTGTCTAGTTTTTAGACCTTGCTTCACTTTCTATGGTCTCTTGTTAAATATAGATTCACATTTAATCCATGACAAAGCTTCTGTAAATGATAAATTTATTAGTCAGCTTTGAAATAACTGATCAAGTCTTTAAACACATACTTTACATTTTCAGTCAATTTTAAAAAGTGCCCATGTTTGTATTGTCCTGTTGTTGTTATGTGCCATCAAGTCGATTTTGACTTATGGTGAGCCTATATATGGTTTCAGAAGAGCGACTGATGAATTTGAACCACCGACCTTACAGTTCAAACCAACCTTGCAGTCCAGAGCATTAACCCATAGCACCACACCAGGACTTCACATTGTCCTGTATAGGTTGCCATTGACTTTCCCATGTTACGATTGTTGTTGTTGTGTAGGGTTTATGAGGAGCAGCTGGTGAGCTTGAACTTCTGACCTTGCAGTTCCAACGGCTTTGCAGTCTGGTGCATTAACCCATATCACCACACCAGTACTCCACATTGTCATGTAGAGGTTACCATTGGCTCTCCCGTGTTAGCATTAGGACAATATAATCACATCTCAATGTTACAATAGCTTCGTATGTCTCTTCTCAGAGATAGGCAGTATGTATTTGGGGGACATATATTAGGTTCTCTCCAGAGGCATGACTTTATTGGATTCTGAAAGGTAACAAGCCTTCCATATTTAGAAGTCCACATAGCAGAAACCTTGTCCTGAATTTTATAACAGAGGGCTTGTGGGATTTCTCATAAGCTTTTCATTGAATTCTCTAAGTTTTGAGTGTTCCTGAACTCGATTCTCTGAGTGACAAAAGGCAAGTAGGAACTTCAAATAGAAATGACAGAGCAGGGGATCAAGGAGTTGAAGGGACTCAAACATTGGAATGAACCTAATTGATTTACTGAAACTTTGGTCATCCTTGAGTAATAGTTTTTCTGTGGGCTAATGCCCTGGACTGCAAAGTCAGTTTAAACCACAAGGTCAGTGGTTCAAACTCAACCAGCCGTCCTTCAGAAGCTATGGGTTGAAACCAACTTGATACCACTTAACAGCAGTATCCAAATGAACTCTGAGAAGAAAATGCAGAGAACTAGTATAACTACAGTATAACACATATACTTTCTAAAGCTCATTGACTGCCATCCAGTCAATTCCAAATCAAAGTGACCCTGTAGGACAGAGTAGAACTGCCCCATAGGGTTTCCGAGGATGCAGGTCTTTATGGGAGTAGGCAGCCTCCATCTTTCTCCCGTGGCGATGCTGGATTTCAGCTACCAGCCTTTCCGTTAGCATCCCAATGCTTAACCCACTGCATCATCCCCAAAGCTGATACTTCCCCAACCTCTTTGAGTTCTCCAGGACTTGAGAGAAACAATCTCTTTGCCCTGCCTCATCTCTAGCTTACTCATATTGCAGTGGGCATACACAAGTTGTGGACACTTTCAAAGTACCAAAGGAACCTTAACCATTCTGGTTTTGCCTCAGTAATTGATGCTCCAAGGTGACTCCTTGTGCACTCATGGTCTGCTGCCAGTCTGAGCCATTGACAATGACCTACTTTGCAGTCTGCAGTCACCAGCACTGGTGTCCTCACTATGCAGCTCTAGTCTCAGCAGCAGGCAGGATTGGGGACAATGTGCAGGTATGTCTCATGCATTCAACAATTATGGCATCAGGGTGGCGCACGCTGCAAAGACTCTGTTCTGGCACTGGGAAGAAGGGTAAACAAGGCAAAAGATGACCCAAACCTCATGGAAATGACAGTGTAGAGGAAGGAAATAAAGAATCAACAGTTGAACTACAAGATGATTTCAAGATGGCAATACAGTCTGTGTGGACCATAATACAAGATGATGTTGAGGGGGTGATTCTAGTTAGTGGTGACCAAGTAAGGTCTCCCTGAGCAGGTGACATGTGAGTGGTGAGCAAGAGCCAGCCACATAGAATTTGGGGGCAGAGATGTATACTTGGGTGCCCCCTCGTCATATCAGTGAATACCCATGGAGCCACATCAAGAAATAGAATAGGCATCACCATGCAGATAAGCCTTCTTCTGACCTTTATGATAATCACTTTCTTACCTTTATTGATAGCTGTATCTTCTCTATGTTGACATTTTTTCCCCCTAAAATTAGTTCCTGAAAATATGACAGAATGTTTGCAAGTTTGGGCTTCCCTCTTCTGACGTCTCCCTTTTCCTACGCTTTCTCCCTGTCGTCCTTCAACTTTTCACTTACGTCATTTGCCTTAGCAAGACTGGCAGTAGTGCCACATGTTTTGGTTCTTGCTGAAGCTTTCCCCTTGCCTCAGCATCGGGGGTTGCCGAGGTGAGTGGGACTCTTGCTGAACTGGTAGAAGATGGGTGAGTACAACTCTGAAGTTGCACATTTGTGCCCCCTTTGGCCTGAGTCAAGACGTAAGGGGTTGCTAATAGCATGTCATATGGTGAATGTGAGAAGTTCTGCAGATTTCTTGTAAGCTGAAGGAAGAGAGAATTCCCACAGTCAGTGCATGCAGTACATTAGATTCTCAAAAATCTCTCAGCTCTGCAGCCAGCTCTCCACTTACACACATTTTTCATTGTTTTAAAGGGTAAATAATGCTTTCCTGGACCGACTCCAAGGCGAAAGTCAACCAGGTGGCCTCTAGCAGTCTGGAGGCTATTGGAATATGAATCATGGTAACAGCTGGGTGAGTTTTTTCTTTTTCTTTTCTTTTTTAAAAAATCATCTTTCAAATCTGAAGAATGAAAACAATGAGAATTTCACAATGATTTTGAAGCCTTTTCCCCAGATGTTATTTTTTGGGCATGCTGTTCAGCTGTGTGATGGGCAGCCAGCCAGGGTGATGGCTGTAAATTCCATAATAGCTTCTGAGACAGGGAGAGAGTTTTGAGTTCAGCCCTGACCCCGCACAGTAAAAAATGGCCCCTGCCCTTTTATTCAGCATGACTGCCTTGACCTTAAAGCTTTTTATCACCCCTTGCCCAGATTGACAATGAAAACAAATGAACTTTTTGTTTTCCTGGATGATTTTAAGTAAAATATGGTTATAAAAGGAGTCCTGGTGTGGTACTGTGGGTTAATGCGCCAGACTGCAAAGCCATTTGAACTTCAAGGTTGGCGGTTCAGGCTCACCAGCTGTTCTCGGAAACCCTATACAGGGTCGCTGTGGGTCGGAACCAATTCAATGGCACTCAGCAACAGCAAAGGTATCAATTAGTTCAAATTGACGGATGGATTTCACAAATGTATATATGTTTAAGGTAATTGAAATTTAAGCTGAAGTAGACAGATTCTCAGATACTGCATGTGTGTTGTTTAGTGCCATTGAGTCAGTTCTGACTCACAGTGACCCTTATAAGGTTTCTGAGGAGTAACTGATGTGTTTGAACTGTAGACCTTGCAGTTAGCAGTCTAGTGCTCATTCTACAGTGTCACACCAGAACTCCATACTGTGTGCGTATCCATATAAAACAAAAATAAAAATTGCTTTTGAGTTAATTCTGACTCTAGGCCGCCGCATGTATGGCAGAGCAGAGTAAGAAATTTCAATGGCTGTTGGTTCAGAAATAAGCCTTTCTTCTGAGGTACCTCGGGACAGAGTCAACATCCAGCCTTTATGTTAAAAGCAAGTGCGTTAGTCATTGGCATTACTCATAGACTCCAAATGAAAACCAACTGCCATCCAATCAATTCTGACTCACAGCCACCCTCTAGGACAGAGTAGAACTGCTCCCTCCACAGATAGCTTCTTCTTTCTCTTGCAGAGTGGCTGATGGGTTTGAACCACCAGTCTTACCATTAAAGCCCAATGCTTAGCCACTGTGCCACTGTAGTCATCTATGATGTATGCTTACTTGTGTCATTGTGGCATTAAGAATAGGGACAACATGGAGGAGACAATATGAATTAACATATAAGATCTTTGCATCATTTATTAAACTTTTCAAATTACTGACTTATTCATACAAATGATGTGAGTAAGATTCATGTAGAAAATGGGGCTCTGTGAGCTTAGACATTACTGTTGTTGTTGTTATGTGTGTGGAGTCGGTTCCCACTCATAGCGACTCTGTACAGGGTTGCCAAGGCTGGAAATCTTTATGGGAGGAGAAAGCCTCATCTTTCTCCCACAGAACAGCTGGTAGTTTTGAACTGCTGACCGTGAGATTGGCAGCCCAATTCGTAACCACAACGCTACCAGAGCTCCTTTAGACGTTACTAAGTTCCTATGATTTATTAGTTGTGAAACATGACTAGAATTCAGATTTTGGTTTGTACATGGAAACTTGCTGTGCATTTTCTTCTTCACTTAAAAAATACATGTAAAATTCAGAAAGTACCTAGAAAAACACCTAGGAGTGAAGAGAAAATGCTGGGTGAGAGTAAATGGATATACTGCTGAGAAGAAAATGGGCAGTTGGAAATTTGGACTATCTGTGGGCTTTACAGAACTTAGCTGCATATCTCTTCTTAGATCCTTCATAGATACAATGAAGAACAGCCTTTCCTCATGATGTGATAGTGGGGCTGACCGAGTGGACTTTCCTCAGTAGGCCAGGCCCACCCTAAGTCCATACTTCCCCTACTTGAGGAAGTAAATGAGAAGCTCAGAACTTAAGTTCCTCTGACTTACCTCCTTACATCTACCCACCTGCCACATCTGTTCCTCTGTGTTTGCTTTCCCTTGTGTACTAAATTCTGTCTCCACCTACTGGTGGGTGTGCTCTAACAACACGCTTCCCCTTCTTTCCTGAGTTGTCAAACATTAGCTCCCTCTCTACTGGAAGATTCCCATAAACATAAAATGTAAATATAAGCTCTCTTGATCCCACTTTCTCCTTTTGTATCTGACCTGTTTCTTTGCTCCCCTTTAAAGACAACTTTAACAGGCATCTATGCTTGCAGTCTTTCATTTATTTTCTACCATTTTCTATTACACCCACCCTCCTGGTATGGCACTGTAGGATCAGCATTGGATTGCAAACCACAAGGTTAGCAGTTCAAACCCACCAGCTGCTCCTCAGAAACACTATAGAGTTTGGATTGGTCACTATGAATTGGAACTGACTTGAGGGCACTTTAACAACAGCAACAACAACAATTAGGTTTTAGATGCTGTGGGTTAATATGCCGGACTACAAAGCTGTTTGAACTGCAAGGTTGGTGGTTCAAGCTCACCAGCTGCTCCTCGGAAACCCTATACAAGGTCGCTATAGGTCGGATTTGACTCGACAGTACTTAACAACAACATCGAAACAGATGGCTCTTGTCATTATCCCTCACAAATTCCATATTGTAAAATCCAGTGGTTGTTTCTCTGGCATCTTTTGACCTCCACTTTGAAATTAGAGACCTTGTCTTGGTTACTGGAGCATTGTACTCCCTGGGGTGTCCGTCTGTCTTTGTGGCCCCTCCTCTGCTTCTCCCTTGCTGAATCCTCTACGTCTTCTGTCATCTCCACATTGGGGTGCCTCAGGGATCCATCTCACACCATCATCTTAATTATGTCCCCTTACTACGTTGGCTGGAGTCCTGGTGTGGCACTGTAGGTTAAACACAAGGTTGGAAGTTCTAACTCATCAGCCGCTCCTGGGAAACACTATACAGGGAGGCTATGAGTTGGAACCTACTCAATAGCACTTAACAACAACTACCTTGGTGGTCTTATACATTCTCAATAATTAAATACCATCCATGTGCTCATTGGTGTGGTGCTGCAGCATCAAGCACTGGACCACAAGGTTGATTTGAACCATAGGGTCGGCGAGTCAGACTCACCAGCCACTGTTTGGAAATCCTGCACAGGGTTGCTATGAGTTGGAATAAACTCAAAAGCACTTAACAACAACAACATATACTCATTACTCCCACATTTCTAAATCCTGTCTGAACCTCTTCCTCCAAAGTGAACACTTGCCCATCCAGTTGTCTACCTGACATTTCTATGTGCTGTCTGTCTTATAGACCATTTCAGCCTTAACTTAACCTCCTGGCACACGTCTCTCACCTACCTCATAGAAAATCCTCTTGATTCTACTTACAAATATATATATCCAATCCAGCATCATCACCACTACTGTTACATTAATACGATCACAAAACAGGTGATTTTCCTATTTCCACGCTTACCCACATAGAGTCTGTTCTCAACACAATAGTGACAGAAGTCAGATCTTGTCAGTCCTCTGCTCAAAACCTTCCATGGCTCCCAGAGTTTTCAAATTCACTTGGAGTAAAAGCCAAACTCTTTATAGTAGACTCCTAGCTGCTACATGACCTCTCTGGCTCTCTCCTACCATTGCTCCCCTGCTCATTTCTCTCTAGACAGGCTAGCTTTCTCACTGTTCTCTGAGAGCCTCAGTCACTGGCTACCATCATCTTAGGGCCTTTAAACTGGCTGCTTTCTCTACAGCATCTCCAAAATATGCCAGGAGTTGGTTTTCCTTCAAGTCTGTTCTTAGATCCCACTACCAGGTTATCTTGGCCATTCTATTTAGTCCTGACATGTCATCCTCAGCTTTTGCATTTGCATTCCCCTTCCCACACTCCCCTTCTATTTTTCCATAGCACTCATCAATTTCCAACACACTTCCTGACATAATTCACTTCTTGTTGTTGTTAGGTGCCATGGAGTCGGTTCTGACTCATAGCAACCCTGTACAGGGTTTCTGAGGCTGTAAATCTTTATGGAAGCAGAAAGTCTCATCTTTCTCCTGTGGAACAGCTGGTAGTTTTGAACTGCTGACCTTGCAGTTCACAGCCCGATTCGTCACCAATAGGTTACCAGAGCTCCTTACCCTACTTACTTACATGAGACTACATCAGTATGTATTGATGCTAGGGCTCCAGTCCTTACATATACAGATTTATCTCAAACAAAACATGTTTAAACATGTCTCTTCAATCAGTGGATAACTGCAGACAAGTTCTCCCAGTAATAAGTTTCTCCTCGTCTCATTAAGAGCCCTGGTGTGGCACTGTGGGATAATGCGCTGGACTTCAAGGTCAGTTAGAACTGCAAGGTTGGCAGTTCAAACTCACCAGCTAGCTGCTCCTTGGAAACCCTATACAGTGCCGAAATGAGTTGGAACTGACTCAGTGGCACTTAACAGCAACACCAAAGTCTCATTAGAGTTTTGTTTTTTTTTAAGGTCCAATTTAAATAGTCGCTTCCAAGGAACTCTGCAGGACCAGTTGAATTCCAGATAGAGACCAGTTAATAAGGTTATGGTGTCTGTGTTTGGGGATTCTAAAGGGGTAATATTGATAGATGTTCTTGTAGGACACAGAAGTTCTAAGAAAATGGAAAACTGCATTGTTGAGTAAAAGACCAGGAAAGTTGCACAGAGGAATTTTTTTTCCCATCATAACAATGCACCTGCTCATTCTTTGAGGGTAGCAAAAGCTGTACTAGGGGAATTTCATTGAGAAGCCTTACCCCATCCCCCCTACAGCCCTGATTTTGTCTCTTCATATTTCTTTATGTTCCACAAACTCAAAGAATATTGTAAACGAACATGATTTGAGTTCCTTGAAGGTGCCAAAATGTTGTTTTGTTATTGTCTGTTGCTCAGTGCTATCAACTTGGTTCTGACTCATAGCGACCCTGTATAGGGTTTGTGAGGAGCAGCTAGTGGGTTTGAACTGCTGACTTTGTGGTTTGCAGCAGAGTGTCGAACCTACGGTGCCATACGTGTAAATCAAAGAGCACGGAATTCTTCAGGGAAGGGTTAGAGAGCTGGGAACACCACTTTCAGGAGTGTATAGACCTATACATAGGACAAGTCAAGAAACAATAGCTTTACATTTTGATATTTTCGTTCAATAACGATCTCTGTGATTTTTCTAGCAAGTTTTTTTTATTTACCCTTGTACATTTTATTTATTTAAGAAGTTGTGGTACAAGTTTTCAAAAGGGAGTTTTCATTTCAGAGTGTGCGGGGGAAGGTAGAGTCCCCACTGAATAGTTTCCTCTTGTCTAGATGAGTGTGGTGAAAGGAGGTGAGGATAAAATTCTTATGATTCAGTAGTGAGTCATTGTTATCCTGGCTAATTGGGATTGTCACAACTGTAAAGGTAGACGTTTTGTAACAAAAGAGGGGGAGCAGTTCATCTTACAATCTAGGAACAGAGGAACCATCAAGGGAGAAGAGCATGAGTGGAATGTGGGACCCTATCCAGAGAAGCAGCCACACCAGAGGTGGAGACAGAGATGAGGACATGGAGAGATAGAGCAGCTGAGGACTCTAGACTCATGGGAAGAGAAAGGCTGTGTGCTGTCAGCCAGGAGGGAGGCTTGCAGAATGTGCCCTTTGGTTGTTTAAATGATTGTATATTTCTGAGTGTATTTGTGTACATAAAAAAACAACAACAACAGAGGGAATAGAATCAAATACTTCTATTGGTGTTATGTGGTTTATATGGGAAGAATGGTGATGCATGGAGAGGATTGTAATCATTGCAATGAAATAAAATATGATAGGATGAGTGTAAAACTGATATTCTCCTATGTAAACTATCATTCAATTTACAATGAAAGCTAAAAAAAAACAAAACAAAACATCCTGGTGCAGAATAATGCACTCACAACGCCAACAACAGTAATCTTCCCGTAAAATAAAATCTAGACCTACTAAAGGATAAGTACTTGATTAGTAACCACAAGATCTGCAATTGAAACCCACCAACCACTCATCAAGAGAAAGATGAGGCTTTCTGATCCCATAAAGATTTACAGCTTTGGAAACCCTGGAAAGTGTAGCTAGGATTTGGAACCGATTTGAAGACTCTTAACAACAAACAACACATTCAAGGAAAGTTAGACGAAACTTTGAAGGGGACTGATTATTCCAAAATATCTAGAAAGTTTTCCAAAACAGTTTAAAAGAAAAAGGATTTGCTAAATAATTCAGCAGGTTAATTTAACTTTGAATTAAAATTAGAGAAAGATTGCACAGAGAAAGAAAATAATAGCTCAGCCTCACTCACAGATGTAGATTAAAAAAAACCACAAACAGAATTTTGACAAAAAGAAAAAAAGTGTAATGTTTTGATTAATAGCATTGATACCAGAAATTCATGCTTAACTTACTTACATGCACAGAAACCTACTGAAGTAATTCAGCTCACAAATTATAGGAGAAACTTGTAATATGGTCATCTCAACACATCCAGGGAAAGCCTTTAGTACATTTTTACACTGATTTCTAAAAAAGCTGATAATAGAAGGGACATTTCTTTACTGAGTAAAAGGACCAAAAGGGTATGCTAATTAAAATACATCATAAACATCCTCCTTAATCAGAGGTAAGGATTGAAAAGGAGAAACATTATTTGTAAATCCCAGATGATCTAATTATCTACATAGAAAATCCAAAAGAACTTAAATTCAAATTATTTGAATTACTAAGGGATCAGCAATGTTAGAGGATATAGGATCAATATTTTAAAACTAATTGCTTTTCTACCCACCAGGAATAAGCAACAACAACATCAACAAAAAAATCGAACACAAAGACCTAACCAAAGATGTGCATGACCTTTTGAGAGTAAATCATAAAACGTGGTAGAAAGGCATTAAGGAATAAGTAAATGGAGAACTATACCTGGTGAATAGATAGGAATGGATTCTCTCTTAAACAATCTATAGCTTAACTGAAGTCTAATCAAAACAAAGGACCAAATATGGCCATTTATTTAAGGTGGTATGGCCGTGACACAGGCTGACCTAATCTGGAAGTTTGATGTATGACAGGACCACAGCTCACTGAAGAGAAATGGGCTCTTTCTTGAACAAGTCCTATTGGGACAACTGAGTACCAGCATAAAATGCCTAAAAATTCATTTTAGGTGGATTAAAGTTTATAAATAAAGATGAAGACTTTATGAATTTTAGGAGAAAATAAAAGAGACTATAAAATTGAGCTAGGGAAGGATTTTGCCAGACACAAAATATGAGCCATAAGGAAAAAAAAAAGAGATAAATATCTCTACATTAAAATTGTAAACATCTGCTCATCAAATAATGCCATCCAAAACTGAAGCCATAGTCTAAACTGTTACCGAGGATATGTTTTCAATATTCAAATAACAAATGGACAAGTGTTAAGTGTTGTTGAGTTGGTACTGACTCATAGCGACCCTGTGTAAGGTTTCCGAGGAGCAGCTGGTGAACTTGAATCACACCGGCCTTATGGTTCAAAATGACCTTGCAGTCCAGCGCATTAACCCACAGCACCGTACCAGGATTCCAGACAAAAGTTTAGAATCTAGAAAATAAGAATGCTCATAATGTTATTTTCAAAATAAATATATATTACTTTAGAATTGTTGTGTTGTTAGGTGCCATTGAGTTTATTGAACTCATGGCAAACCCATGTGACAGAGTTGAACTGTCCAACCCATGTGACTGAATAGAACTGCCCACTGGGCTTTCAAGGCTGTGACCTTCATGGGGCAGCTCTTCAGGTCCTTTCTCCTGTGGAGCTGCTAGTTGGGTTCAAACTGCCAACCTTTCTGTTAGCAAGTGCTTAACCAATGTCCCACCAGGGCTCCTGTACTTTAAAATCAGGAGTCATGTAAAGTAGATTCCTCTGCACTTATTCAAGGAAGAATGACAATCAAGTTATTTTGGAAGTAAAATAAAAATACATTTATTTCATATTTAAGCATGCTAGATGGTAGTGTTAAATTCGAAGTGTTTTTTTGAAAAGAATATTTTGTTGTCAATGTTGAACATATAGCATTATGACAGAATATACTGACCACCAACTTTGGGTTCAGCAGCAGAAACACAGTAAATATTGGTGGGAAAATTTGGGGGAAAATGGGAAAAATAAAAAGAGTCAACATTATAAGAATCCAACCCTAGTATATGTAACAATTCAATAGATGATAATAGAATCCCATAAAAGCAAAGTCACTGTCACAGAGTCAAATCTGACTCAGGGTGACTTTATAGCACACAGAATAGAACTGCCCCACAGGGTTTCTGAGGTGATCATCTTCACAGAAGTTGACTGCCTCATTTCTATTTATTTATTTTAAATTTACAATACATGTATTTGAGGTACACAATTCAATCCATAATAAATAGAAAGTTCTATAAAATGACTTGTGGACAGTAGTTAGATTTATTCTTTAATGTTATGTAGCAACATGGGAACAAGGACTTCTAATTCATTCATTCAATTCAGCAAATATTTTATTATTGCCTATTAAGAGCCAGACACTGACCCATGTAAGCCAAGTCATACTCAGACACACTGGTTGCTAATTTATTTAAATCAAATCTCATCTTCTGAAAATACCACCCATGAGCTCAATGAAAGCACCAGAGTACCTACCACTATTTCTTCAGCTTGTGATATGGAGTGCAACTTTTTAAAAAAGCTTTTATTGTGAATTGAGTGATTGATAGTTTACATGGGAGAACATCGACTTTGCACTCAAGCAATCATATTTTGTTTCACTGTATTGATTACAGTCCCCTCCATATACCATTATGAACCATATTTGCCTCGATTCCCTCTTTTGTTGTTGTTGTACACAAAAACACACAGGAATATTATAATGATTTAAACAAAGGGCACACTTTGCAAGCCAGCCTCCTGGCCGCCAGCTCTCAGTCCCTCTCTTTCCATGAGTCTAGAGTCCTCAACTGCTCCCTGTCTCCATGCCCTTGCCTCTTCCCCCATCTCTTGTGTCACTGTTTCTCTGGATTGTTGTTGTTGTTGTTGTTGTTGTTATGTGCCGTGGAGTCGGTTCTGACTCATAGTGATCCTGTACAGGGTTTCCAAGGCTGTAAATCTTTACGGGAGCAGAAAGCCTCATCTTTCTCCCGTGGAACAGCTGGTAGTTTCAAACTGCTGACCTTGCGGTTCACAGCCTGATTCATAACCACTACGCTACCAGAGCTCCTTGTTCTCTTCTTCCTTGATGATCCTAGGGTCCTCTGTTCCTGGACTGTAAGATTAACTACTCCCCACATCTTGTACAACTTCTATCTTTAGACTGCCTTATCTTTATCCTGTGGGGTGGTTTGTGAATTTGAACCATCAAATTTTCAGTTAGCAGCCCAACACCTAGCCCACTGAGACACCAAGGTTCCTTAGATGATAAAGGCAGCACACTAAGTAAATGGGACTAGAGGGGTTATATAGTGTTTGGTGATTGAACAACTGATTAATGAATTAATTTGTAGATCCCACACTGTGCGATGTATCCAGATATATTCTAAATTGAACTCCTGATGTCATGCTCACTGGACTGCGAACCACAAGGTCGACAGTTCAAACCCACCACTTGCTCTTCAGAAACCCTATACAGGGTCGCTATGAATGGGAACCGACTCAACAACATTCTAAGTTGATTAATGAGTGAAATGTACAATGAAATGATGGAAAAGGAGAGATTAATCTGGGTGAATATTTTTTCTGACCTTGGGATGGGAAAGGACTTCTAAAGCATAAAAACAGTAAGACAAATCAAAGAGAAGGTCGTGGTATACACACATTCCAACGTCTCTCTTCACTTCAATCCTTCTACCGGCCTGGCCCAGGGTCCTCAGGCAGGCAGGTGGGATGGTTGGAGGGTGCCATTGAGGCGGCAGGTCTTAAAGTTCACAGATATTGTTAGTGAAGGACTCTCTGTTGGGTCAGAGGAGAGGCTGGAGATCAGTGTTGGAAAACTCTAGCATAAAGATGGTGATGGATCCAAGGACAGAGCTTGACTTTGCAGAGGTTTGTGAACACTTGGTGTGGAGGTCCATATTGGTGTGGATGCTTGAGTCTAGTCTTCCTGGCTCTTGAGGGCCAGTCTAGACCTGCTCTTCCCCTGAAGCTGAAGCAAGAGGAGACTGGGGATGGAAGATGCTGATTTTTGTTGCTTTACTGCATCTTCTATCGCTATGAGATTGCTGCCAGTTAAGGTCCTCCAGTGCTTAGATGTTTGAGCCCAATAATTAAATCC
Organism: Chrysochloris asiatica; assembly: GCF_000296735.1. NCBI lineage: Eukaryota > Metazoa > Chordata > Mammalia > Afrosoricida > Chrysochloridae > Chrysochloris > Chrysochloris asiatica. Next base: position 16,252,612 of record NW_006408540.1, on the reverse strand, counting down.
AAGAAAATAACATATGGAAGGGAACTTGGCATCCAGAGAAGAGTGTTAGATAGAACACACAGCTCTAATCCCTATGGAAACAGAGCTATTACAGGAGTCTGGCAACAATGGGAAGGTGACAAAGAACTATTGAAGTCACCAAATTTTTCCATCATTTACGTGGCAATGTGGGATAATGTTCTGGATTGCAAGGTTGGTCTGAACAACAAGGTCAGTTTGAACCACAAGTTCAGTGATTCAAATTCACCAGCCACACTTTGGGAATTCTGTACAGGATCGTTATGAGTTGGAAACAACTCAAAATCACTTAACCACAAACAGCAACATAACAAAAGTTCAGTGTCTTCTAAGAAATGCCTTAGTCTTCCCACCTCTCACCATAGTACTTTTCATCTTTCTTACAACTCTTCTTCTTATTAACAACAGCACGAATGAAACCTCACAAGGGTAGTAGGTACAGTGATGCAGGTTTTTGCTTCTTGAAATGTCATACCATACTTAAATAGTAAGTCCTCAAGAAATATACATTGGCTAGACAAATTGAATTGATCTCTTAAGAACTATCTTCTGGCATTTAAGTAACAATATTTACTGATTATTTAATATGTCTTCTTTGATAATTTAAAGATTTATGCCTAGAAAAATGCATCCTGGTTTTCAAGAATTCTCTATTTGTTTTCCCAATGCACCTGGGTTGAGGTATTTCAATAATCATTTTAAATGAGCTTTTCTCTGATAACAACAGGATAGGCCTTTAGAATGCTGCTGCTATGGTGGAGGTGGGGGTGGAGGTGGTGGAGGTGTTGGTGGAGGAGGTGGTGGTGGAGGAGGTGGTAGTGGAAGTGGTGGAGGTGTTGTTGTTGGTGGTGAAGTGCTGCTGAGCTGGTTGTGACTCATAGCGACCCTGTTTATATCACAGCAGCCCCCAGATATAATGAATCAGAATGCCTTTCTACCTGTATTAGGATTTCCAAGAGCAGCTCTCGTGTGTTTGAACTTCTGACCTTGCGGTTAATAGTCCAGGGCTTATCCTAGAGTGCCACACCAGGGCTTCATAGAATGCAATGGGAAATCTTAAAACCTGGGTCTTCAAGGGCAGTTGGGTGTTGGCCTTGACTCCTGGGGCAATCTGAGGTTTTAGTTGTGCAGATTATGAGTGAGAACAGCAATACTGTGGCCCAGCCTTGTGGGAGGTCTGATGGGGTTCCTGGGTCTTTTCCACAGGGAGAGTGGACTCATTTAATCCAGCTCCCTACTTCAAGTCACCCTTTAGAAGTCACCTTCTTGCAATGCCACATTTCCATTTAGATTACTCTGCTTCCATTGTGTTCATCCTTTGTTGCTGGAAATATGGAGGTGGGTGACAATATTCATGAATACTATTATTTGTGACCCATGTTGGCCTGTCTCTAAGAACACAGTTGATGAGATGTCACTCAACAAGCCATTACATGGTTGACAGACTATTTAGTGAGTCAAATGCAATGCGACTAGAAAAAGACATCATTTCATTGAGGCTTTAAATAATTAAAAATGGATGTTTAAACCTCATGTCATAAGAAGGTCCTTTGAAGGAACTTCATTTCGGATAAGGCTTTGGATTTTGTTTTGCTGTGTGTGGTAATTTTTGTTTTCCTTTTCTTTCCAGGGTATGTGAGAAATATTTACTTTTGCCTGGACTTCAACAATGACCTTGCAAAACCTCAAGACATGCTTTTTTCTAAATGCGATTTTGTTCAGCCTTAACTGTTTTTACTTTTACAACTGCCCATCCACTCAATTTAGCAGCTGGGAAGGACTGGTTTCTCCCTGTCATTATTTATGCATGTTTTCGGGAGCTGATTACTGAACTCATATTCAATCTCTAAAGCTAGTGAAATGTTACATTATTTTTTTGTGATTGGTTTTGTGTCTTCTTGGAAGTACAATTACAATAGTGTTAGAATGATTGAGAGGGAGAGGAGATTCTTTGGTGCTTCCAGGGCAGTAAGAGTTATGCATGTGGCAGGCTTGGCTTTGTAATCAACTACTTATTTTTATATTCATAGCAGGTTTGGGGATACTCTGGAGTTCTTATAGAGGTCTTAATTTTTATCTTCTTAATCTAGTGTCCAAACAAGGAAAAGAAAATAAATCCTTTATATACTTTTTAAACAAAATGTATCAATAAATTTTCAACTATTTCTGTATCAATGGTTGTTTTTATTTGTAACTAAAAGCATTTGTGTTTTCATTCTTGACAACCAGTTGTTGTTAAAATCAACCCTGACTCTTGATAACTTCATGTGTGTTAAAGTAGAACTGGCTCCACAGGGTTTTCCATAAGGATTTTTCAGAAGTAGATTTATTAGGTAGTTAGAACAGGGAAAGAAAGGAATCTCAAGTGACTATGTTATTGTTGTTGTTAACTGCCGTAGAGTCTGTTCCGACCCATAGCAACCCTCTATAGGGTTTCCTAGGAGCAGCTGGTGAACTTGAACTGCCGACCTTGTGATTCAAATTGACTTTGCAGTCCAGCGCATTAGCTCACATTGCCACACCAGCACTCCAAATCACTCTTGTTGTTGCTAAGTACCATCAGTGGATTCCAACCCATAGTGGCCCTGTGTAGGGTTTCTGAGGCGCAGCTGGTGAGCTTGTTCAAACAGTTTTGCAGTCCATTGCATTAACACACAGAGCCACACCAGGAGTCTAAGTCACTCTAGGTATGGCCTGTATCAGCAAGAAATAAGCCAGCCTCAGCAATGGGGAGTTTCTGAGGAGTGGGGATCAGAAGACAAGAGACTGCAAGAGGAAATGAAGTTAGTTAAGAGGGGTGGGAGAAAGGAGAATGTAAGAAGAAATAAAGTTAGTTAATAATAAACTGAAATCAGAGTGAGAAGTCTCAAGGAAACCGTAGATGAACCAGTTCCCCAGATTGGCTACTTGGACACTTGAACCAGGAGTATAGTTCGAGTATAGACACTTGAACCTGAAAAAGCAGTATACAAAGAAGCAGCCAGGTTGTATTTGGGGCTTCACCTCCTCTTCTTTTGCAAGATGAATGCCCTTCCCAACCTCTCTGGGAGGACATCTATGCTTAATAAACGTGTCTTTCAATTCCCTAAGCCTCTTTTGCACAAGGTAAGTGAATTGCGCCTTCTCAATTCATTGGAAAGACAATACGTAGCACTGTTCCAGAGACAACATAGCCTTTCTTCCAAAGCACTTCTGAGTGGCCTGGAGCCTCACCTTTGAGTTAGGGTTAACTGTGCTAACCATAGGCACCACACAGGGATTCTTTTCTGTCTTGAGCAGTCTTTTAGTTTAATATTTTCAGTCCATATTGATCAAATGTAGTCTCTATTGGATCTTGATGTGATCCTGATTTATTTGTTAATACTCTCCCTCTGATTTCAGAGTGGAACAATTTATTTCACGAAAGAGCAATGTTTCCATAAAATCGACACAGATGTAGTCATCATATGTGGTTCCTTGGGGTTTTTGAAATGGGCCTTCCCTGGTGGCACAATGGTTATAGTGCTTAACTGCTAACAGAAAGATTGGTGATTTGAACCCACTAATGACTCTATGGGAGAAAAGAACTGATGATCTGTTCCTATAAAGATTTCAGACTACAAAGCCCTATAGAGCAGTTCTATATTGTCCTAAGAGCTCTCATAACGTAGTGGTTCTATATTGTCCTAGGAACTCTGGTAGCATAATGGTTATGAGTTGGGCTGCTAACCTCAAGGTCAGTAGTTCGAAACTACCAGCCATTCTATGAGAGAAATATGAGGTTTTCTGTTCCCGTAAAGATTTACAGCCTTGGAAACCCTATGCAGGGTTGCTATGAGTTGGGGAACTGACTCAATGGCACACCACCACCACCATATTGTCCTATAGAGTCATTATGAGTCACAACCCACTGGATGGCACACAACAACAAAACAACCTACTTCTGGTGGCTAATTCCATAGAATTTCCTATTCAGCTTTTGTGGGCACTGGTCAGTTTACGGTATTGTTATTAGGTGCTATTGAACCGGTTCTGACTCGTATCCACTCTACATAGGGTTTCCAAGGCTTATGTAAAGCTTTATGGGAGCAGATAGTCTCCTCTTCCTCCTAAGAGTCAGTTTATGAGTCGGATTTTACAAGGATTCAAACTGGTTCATTCAGGTTCTACATCCTAAGAGGCATTCGAATTTCCACACCAGCTGTAATGAATCACAATGCCTTTCCTCCTAATCAGAATCTCCATTTTAACAAGATCTTGTTAACTCAAGATCTTGTTAAAATGTAGATTCTCATTCATTGTATAACGGGTGGAAATGCAAATTCTCAGCAGGGAATCAACCCAAATAAACCAGTTCCAAGCCCTGGTTTTTACACCCTGGAGTATAAGAGTTTAGGTTTTCCATGCTGTGTAAACAAGCTCCCTTCCATGTTATATAGAGAGTAAGTTTCACAGTCTAGTCTTAGAATGAAGGGTAGAGAAATGAATTCATGTTAATGTTGGACAAGTAATTAGAACCTTACAATACAAGATGTCTTGTATTACCAATTGCTCTGTTGATATTAACTTTTCCTTTCTCTGTATGCCGCAAGCGCAATGGCTCTAGAAGATATATACTGGACTGTGAACCACAAGGTCCATGGTTCAAGCCCACAAGCCGCTCTGTGGAAGACAGATGAAGCTTTCTTCTCCTGCAACTATTTACAGCCTTGGAAACCCTATCCAGGGCATCACTATGAGGCAACCACAACAACATCTCTGTATTCAAGGAAACACCAGGACTTTGGGGCATGTGCGTGGGGGACTCACAGAAGCAGGCAGGGTGCAGTGCAGGAAGGGTCACATAGAGAACAGATGGTGCTCAGGCAGTTTCTCAGGAGTAAATGATACAGACACTCTTGGTTACACTCTCTTCTGCCAGCTGAAGCTGTGCTAATGCTGTTGACACTAATATCAAATGCTTGGTCCATTTAAAATCCTTGTTATTGCCTTATATGGGGAAAACGAAATCCCTCAGCCTGTGTTGGAAACACCGTCAAGCTGATTGTAAATGTGCAGCTGGCTGTATGCACACATTTTACTGCTGTGGCAGGCAGCCAGTTCCATACTACACCTGCCAGCCGGGCCACCTCACAGGCCTGTGGCCTGGTCTTTGTGTCCAGGCTTGGAGTTCATCCCTCAATACTCTTTCCCAGCGTGTGTCCAGGGACTGATGTCTGGGGAAAGGGGGTTTGTTTATTCCTTCAGGATGTTGGTGTCCTCTTCAGTTCTGCTGTCTGATGTATCTTGCATTCCCAAACAAAGATTTTGTTCAGGTGTCTGGGTTCATTAAAAAAAAAAAAAAATCACTGTGCAGGTATGGAAAATTGTGACTGCATGGTTGAAATTTTCTAAACCAAGTATGGGATTATACACACCGTCCCTGAACAATTCTCTATGTAGGTGAAAGTGGCCAGAACAGAAACAAAAGGGGGAGCTGCCTAAGGGATCCTATCACATTGCTTTTCACATTGAATCAACTGGAATAAAATTTGACGCGGTTAACTCTGGGTAGAAAATCCCGAAGCATGCGGTTACCATTTCTACTTTGTTAAAAGTCTTCCCTTGGTTGTTTTCTTTTTCTGAAAAAATAAAAACAAAAAATAAACTGTTATACAAATAATGCATGTTTATTAGAGAAACTTTAAACAATACAGAGGTCCGTGGGTGGTACACATGGTTTGTGCTCAGCGGCTAACTGAAAGGTTCATGGTTTGAATCCACCCAGCAGCACCATGAAGTAAACACTGGAGGACCTGCTTCTAAAGATTATAGCCAAGAAAACTCCTAGGAGCAGTTCTAAGGCAGGGAGCCCAGGGGTCCTCTTGGAAACAGTTGCTAAGAAAACAGACTTAGACTCAACCACAGAAAGTCTCTTTTGTTCTGTACTATATCCCCAGTTGTTGTTAAGTGCCATCGAGTCGTTTCCGACCCATAGAGACCCTTGTACAGGCTGTAAATCTTTACGGGAGGAGAACGTCTCATCATTCTCCCATGGAACAGCTGGTAGTTTCGAACTGCTGGCCTTAAGGTTCACAGCCCGATTCGTAACCACTACGCTACCAGAGCTCCCCAGTGCCCGGGACATATACAGGAGGTGCTCAGTAAATGTTCTGAGAGGGGATTCTCAGTGGTGGCTGATTTCTAAGAACTGTAGCCTCATACTATTCTGGAGAAACCCCCAAACAGCCATGATGGGCCCAGCTGAAGCCCCGATGTGACCCAATCCCAATATCTGCTACTTGACCTCTTGGAAGTCTTCCTGAGACAGGGAGCCTAGGGGCCTCTTGGAGGATGAACTCATTAATCCCAAGACCTTTGCAGTCTGTTTAATGTAAGCAGACGATTCCCCTCCATCCCAAAATCTCTGTATTTTGCTCCCTTGTGTAACACACTGGTTTTACTCACCTTGAAGGATGACCTTTCCTTGGGAGTGGAGGAGAATGCTGGCGAGGGGCTGGACCTGAATGCTGAAGGATGACACATGTGTGACATCCCTAATAAGTTTTGCCTGCATTTACCAGAAGCCTTTGCAGTGAAATACTGCACACACACCCAGTTAGCCTGTCCTCTCCTAAATGGGACACATCCCGCAAACGCCTACCTATCCCCATGAATAAACATGACTTTTCCCCACCCAAAACTTTTACACCCTTATCCCTATGAATAAACATGACGTGTCTTTTTTTCCTACCACAAATCTTTCAACCCCCAGTAAAACCTTTGTTCCGGGGTGGGGTTTGGCAGAGTTATTGTTAAGTACCGTGAAGTTGGTGCTACATCTGTGAGCTTGAGACCACTTCTCACCTTCGCTAGGGAGGGCTAGCCACAGCTGAGCTGTAGGAATTGTTCAGTCATCAGAGGATACGCCTCTCGTTCTCTACAAAATGTTGCACAAGAGATTGACACACAGATTATGAACTGGCTAGAAGCTTTAATTTCTGAGTTTTAGACACCTTCACGGAGTCAAAAAGAACCCGAAACTGTGTTTTAGTACTGAGAGAGCAAAAAAAAGATGAGAGGAATATTTGAAGCTAAGTATGTATGCATTAAGAAAAATCAGAAACCAAATGTAAATAATTTACTTATAGTCTGTTTTGAAAACAGAGCTAAGGTACAGTTCCTGTCCTCAAGGAAGACAATAGGTAGGAAGGGCTCCCAGGGCCACATGGCGGAGATTCCCTAGTTAAGCATAGTTCAGGCCTATGCCCCCGTCTCACTCAAGGACCCAGACTGATGAAGCTACCTCTCTACCTGGGCTCCTGCAATCACTGCAGCGAGGAGCAGACAATGAAAGGCTAATTTATTCTGTGCTTTCCCCAGGAGATGATGCAGGGTATTTCTGTTCACATTTGACCGGCCAGAACAAGTCACATGATCATCCCTAACTTTCAAGTTGACATGTGTCACCAAGTCCTTCAGACTCATAGCGATGCTTTGGAGGGTTTTCTGTTGCTGTTGTTAAGCGCCATCGATTTGGTTCCAACTCATAGCAACCCTGTATAGGGTTTCTGAGGAGCGGCTGGTGAGTTTCAGCTGCTGACCTTGTGGTTCTCAGTCCTGTGCTGAGCCTACAGAGCCACACCAGGACTCTTATAAAGATTACAGCCAAGAAAGCTGTATGGAAAAGTTCTACCCAGTCGTATGAGATTGCTGTGAGTCATAAGCACCTTAAGTTGGAACGAACTCAATGGCACCTAAAAACAACAATCTTAATGGGAAGAGATCACCTGGAATTTCTCCCTCTATTGTCGTTTGTTGTTGTTGCTATTAAGTTGCTAAGTGCTATTGAGTCTGTTCCAACTCATAGCAACCCTGTGTAGGGTTTCCGAGGAGCAACTGGTGTGTTTGAACTGTGAGGTACTTATCCTACATTGCCACACCAGGACTCCATATTTCCACTGGGTGGGTTCAAACCATGAACTTTTGGGTTAGCATGAGCACTTAACCATTGCACCACTAGGACTCCTTTGAAAGGGATTGTTGTTGTTAAATGCCTTCGAGTCATCATAGTGACCCTGTACAGGGTTTTTGAGGAGTGACTGGTTTGAGCTGATGACTTTGTGGTTAGCAGTCCTGTGGTTAGCAGTCCAGTGCTTATCCTACAGCAGACATAATCCTGTCATGCATCTGGGAGGAGCAAGAGAGCTAGAACATTTGGAAATAAGTCTAATGACTAAACTGTAAATGAACTGTAAAGTTGAAGAAGCAAGACACAGAGAAGAGCAGACATTCATATAAATGTAAACAACAGAAGAGATGCCGCTTAGTTCAAAATCTATTAAGCGGCACCTGGTGTGGAGCTGTGAGTAAATGTGTGGGATAGAAAGTCATTTTGAACCGCAAGGTCAGAGGTTCAAACTCACCAGCTGTTTCTTGGAAACCCTATGCAGGGCCACTATAGGTTGGAACTGACTCGACGGCACTTAACAACAACATGCTAGGCATGAAGAATACAAGGATATTTAAAAAAAAAAAAAAAAAAAAAAACAGCTTTAAGGAACTCTAAGTTGAGCTGGGAAGACAGACAGACACACAGATAACCTACAAAAAATATGAGACAGAAAATATGCAACTTGATGAGGCAAATCATGTAGGCAAAGCTAGAAATATGAACCGTATCAACTAGCTTGGACTTACTTATAAAGGGTTGTCACTAGGGAAAAAACCAGATTAGATTTTTGTTTTAATAAATCATGGGTAATCCTTTGGAAAATAGATTTGACAAAGGCAAGACCAGAGACAGGGCAATCTGTTAAGAGGCTGGAGGCTGCATCAGTCCAAGTGACCCACATGAGAGGCCTCCGTTAGAGGAGTGAAAATAGGAATGAAGAAAATGGAAGGTATGTAAGGAATTCCTAAGAGAGAGAAAAGCAGAGCTTTGTAAGTGACCAGATGGAGATGGAGAGTGAGAAGCCAGAGATGAGTTTTGTATTTTGAGCCTGTTTAAATCACTTGATACGGAGTGATCATAAAGATGAAATTTATACTTCAGAAGAAAGGAAGCCCTGGACTTGTTAAAGAGTTCTAAAGACTAAAGCATTGAACTCCACAAGCTTTGGCTTGTTCACAGTGCCTAATATGGTAATTAGCACATAATAGCTATTCAATTAATAGTTGGAAAGTGAATGGATTGATTGGGGAGTGGATTTTCATAGATGGAAAGAAGTGTGGTGTGGCTATAGTGAAGTTTAGATGGATTCAGGAGTATCGTAGGCAAACAAAACACATAGTGGTGTGTTTGTAGGGGTGTGTGTGTGAGAGAGAAAGATTGATTGATAGGTTGTTGTTGTTGTTAAGTGTTGTCGAGTCAGATCCCGACCCATAGCAACCCTGATGAGAGTTTCCGAGGAGCAGCTGGTGAGCTTGAACCACCGACCTTGCAGTTTAAATGGCTTTGCAGTCTGGTGCGTTAACTCACAGCTCCACACCAGGGGACTAATATTGTTGCTGCTCAGTGTGAACATAAGTGGAAGACAAAACAAAACGCCCAAGAGAAACACTCTGGAAGAGAACTTCTCCTGATGTCGTTAATTGATCACTCAGGTATGGTCGTAAAGGGTAGGTCAATGCATGCTGGTCAGTTGTGAATAACCCTAGACCCTACCAAGGGCAGCAGATGGCACAATCAAAGGCCTGGTGTTATCCATGTATGGTATAAGCGGTGTGTTGGTGATGCCTACCATTTCGTCCCTAAATGGCATAGGTAATAAAGCTAGGGGGGAGAATAGGAAAACCAGTGGCAGTAGGGAGCTATGAGAGTCTAATTCTATTCAATAATGGTGGGTCTTTGGACAAATCCCTTTGATTCACAGAATAGTTTGGAGACAAACTGGTGGACTAAGTACTCTTCAAAGGTTAGTGGAAGCGTAAGGTTAGCCAATGGCCAGATAAATTCTAAACAAGAATTAAGTGAGAAGATACTTTCTCACTTCCTGACCTTCGTCGTTAAAAAGCTTTGTCCTTTTTAGTCTTTACTCCAACACCATTTTCCAGATTACCTGGTCATAGAAACTTACAGGCATCAACAGTCTTTTCTCTTTCACTTACCTGTGTAATTGATTGTCAAGCCTTAATACAGCTTCCATAATAACTTTCATAACTGTTCCTTTTTTTTGAATTCACTGTCACTGTTTTATTTGATCCTTTCAGGTGATTTGAACCCACCCAGTATGACTCTTCTTGACCTGCTTCTGTAAAGATTATAGTCAAGAAAAGGCTGTGGGGTCTAGAGTTGCAATCAACAGCACATAACAACAGGAAGTATGTTTTAAGTAGGCCACCGTCAGACAGAACAAGCTGGTCCTACCTTTTGTGTCTCATGCTTATGGTATGATGGAAATGAATTCTATGGAGAAAATGACTGTTATTTTAGGATTTGAGTTAGCAAGGAAACAGAAAACTTGTTATGGTCAGACATGCACTGAACATTTGGAGGAGACAGATTTTAATGAAAACAAAAAACAACAGTGATAATTCCATTCCTGAAAAGGGAAGAGGAGACTCAAAAGGCTTGGCAAACTTTCAGAGTTGTAATTCTGCCTTTTGTAATCCCAAATGTTGTTCATGCTGATGACAAATGAGAAGGTGTATAGCGCCAAATGGGTGCACAATCTCTTTGTGAAATTCAGGTCTTAAAAAGAATATGTGCACAATATGGAGAGACTCACAGCCAAAGATGACCAGAAGCACCAAAGGCCACAGTGGGCTGAGGCTTATGAAGAAAATATGTTGCAGATAGCATAGCGCTTTTAAATCCAGTGCAAGAACAAGAAGGAAGAGGCTTACTGTTGAGGGCCAATGGTGTGGTGCTGATGGATGGCCAGGAGAAACCAGAACTCCTGTCCTACCGTGTACTCCTATTCTCTGTCAGGGATTGAGCCCTGGTGGTGCAGTGGCTAAAGTAACCCACTGCTAACTAAAAGGTCAGTTGTTCCAATCCACCAATCACTCTGTGGGAGAAAGATGTGGCTGCCTGCTTTCCGTAAAGATTTACAGCCTTGGAACCCCAACATCACTGTGGGGAGTGCTACAACCGACTCAACAGCAGGACGGTTCATCACAAGGTCAGTGGTTCAAGTCCACCAACTGCTCCTTAGAAATCCTACACAGGGTCACTCTAAATCAGAAGCAAATCGATGGCACTTAGCAACAGCAAGAACACCAGGAAAGAGTGAGTTTTGGACTCAAAAAAGAATCAACATTGTTTATCCTTTTGTGACCTATGGGACATACAGTTGTTGTTGTTGTTGTTGTTGTTGTTGTTGTTAGGTGCCAGCAAGTTAGTACCGACTCATAGTGACCTTATGCACAGCGAACGAAACACTGCCCGATCCTGGGCCAACCTCACTATGTTGTCATGCTTGAGTCCATCGATGCACAGTGCTCACTCCATATTCCACCTCTGGAGTTTACTGGGCAGCTGCTATTCCACTTTTAATGCATGCTGCCACCTAGTGGACGCTTGTATAACTACATGAATCTGAAGAAACTGGCCTCCAGTAACTTCAGCATCAGATGCCTCTTGGGACATATGTGTCCCACTAAGTGTATCAAAGTTCATATTACTTCTATTCATTTTTTTACATCTCATTTAAAATTCCTTTCATTACTGAAAACATATGGTTTCAACGACAACAAAATAATTAAAAGTAGAAAATAATGTGATCTTGAAAGGGTGAAGGGAAAATTAAGGTTCAAGATAAAGAGATTACAAAGGAGCATCCAACTGCTGTAAATGAGCCAGCTTTTCGGGCTCCAAATGAATTACAATGCAGGCCTCTGAGAGAGGTGCAGCTTTACCCACCTGATCAGGGAGAGCTTTGAGGGCAGAGATGGGGAAAAGTAAGCCAGTTGAAGGAAAATAGATGCTACTACCTGGGAACAAAAGAATCGATATTTGAAAGGGGCCCTGAATATCTAGTTCAACCCTTACTCTGTTGCATAATTAAACACACACATGTTGTTAAGTGCAGTTAAATCTCATAGTAACCCTGTATAGCGTTACTGAGGACCAGCTGATGAGTTTGAACCACCGACCTTGCGGTTCAAACCTATCTTGCAGTCGGTGCATTATCCTGTGATGCCATCCCAGGCCTCCGTGTTTTATTATTATTCAGAGACTCTGATGATAGTCCCAGTTATCTGTCTAGTATTTGAACATCTTCCTTAATGCCTTATTGTTGTTAACTGCCTTTAAGGCAAGGAGCCTCGACTCACAGTGACTCTGTACACAGCTGGTGTCTACTATTCTTCAGGGAGTGGGGGCAAGACCCCAATTCAAACATATTCTATGTTGTTGTTGCTGTTGTTAAGTGCCGTCAAGTAGGTTCTGACTCCTAGTGACCCTGTATAGGGTTTCTGAGGGAGTCCTTGTGTGGCGCTGCAGGATAATGCACGGGACCACAAAACTATTTACAGGGTCAGAATCGACTCAACAGCACTTAAAGCCTCATCTTTCTCCAGCAGAGTGACTGGTAGGCTCACACCGCCAACCTTGTGGTTTGCAGTCCAGCACTTATCCTACAGAGCCAATAGAGATGCTTGTATTGAGCATAATACAGGCCAAAGACAAGACCAACAGAATCATCCAGATGAGGGAGAGCATAGGTATGAAACCAAGATGGAGTTTGCCAATTCATGCCGAGGGCTAATTACAGATGAAGGAAAACAAAGAAAATAGTCACAAAATCATTACTGGTTGGCATTCAGTTCATAACTATTGCAGGTGGGACTCATGGAAGCTGGGAGAAGATCACAACTGGGATACATACACAATTGTTGTTGTTGTTGTTATGTGCCGTGGAATCAGTTCCGACTCATAGTGACCCTGTACAGGGTTTCTGAGGCTGTAAATCTTTACGGGAGCAGAAAGCCTCATCTTTCTCCCGCGGAACAGCTGGTAGTTTCAAACTGCTGACCCTGAGGTTCACAGTTCGATTTGTAACCACTACGCTACCAGAGCTCCTTACGTACACAATTACACATTAGAAAAGGATTGCTTCCGGAGCTTTGACTGCTTGGCTACATGCTGGTCATGACCATGGGGCCCTGAGCTGTAGCCACCAGGACCCCACTTTCAGATATCATGTAACTATGTCTGTGAATTGGTAAGGACACGCCCCCAGGCAAGTTCCCTGATTCTTGTGCAAACCTGACTCACCTAGGACTGGTCCTAGGAATTGTAATCTACCTTAAAACATGCTCAGTCTGAGAGTTTGTTGTTGGGAAGTGCCATCCAGTTGGTTCTGATCCAGTGGTCTCTGCATAGGGTTGTTATTATTGTTAAGTGCTGGCACATTGGTTCCAACCCATAGCGACCCTGTATAGGGTTTCCTAGGAGCAGCTGGTGAACTTGAACTGCCGATCTTCCAGTTCGGTGCATTAACTCACAGCGCCACATCAGGACTCCACCCCATATTGGGTTGCAGAGGCTGTAAATAAATCTATGTGTGAAGCAGCTGGTGGACTCAAACTACCAGTGTTGATTCTACAGATCCACAGAGCTCCCTCACCTGAGGGTAAACCTGCCAGATTGGTGGTTAATGGCCACATAGAATTCAAATGGAATCTGAATTTATTTCAAGACTCAAAATGGAGTTAGGGCTCTCACCATAGACTGCAACATCCCATAAACCAAGTGCATTAGAATTTAAGCTCTAATACAACTGTTAGCTAAAGTCTTCAATCTTTTCCACAAGTATAGTTCCTAAGCAGTGTCACCCTAATTCTTATTTATGGGAATACATTTATCCCCAGTAATCTTATTAAGTTCATGTTTGTGTGAGTGCTTTTTGTTTTGAAGAGGAGTTGAAGTAACGGAAGTTGAGGTGTTTTATGAGTATTCAAACACTCCTCTGGTATCCTCCTATGAGGGCAGTAGAATGCTTACCTTCCATTCAGGTGGCCCCAGTGCAATTCCCAAATAATGTGTCTCATGCACCACCACCACTCATCTGTAAGTGGAGGTTGGTTTGTTCCTGTAATGTTGACAAGGTTTCAGTGGAGATTTCAGACTCAAGGGGAACTAGGAAGAAAGGCCTGCCAATCTACTTCTGAAAAATCAGCCCATGAGTCTGGCCAACTCCACACTAGCAATAACAATCTGCCTAGTGTTTGAGAAGGCTCAGGGAAAGGGTGACTTCCTAAATTTGAAGGTTCATTATGGGAATGTTGTTGCTGTTAAGTGCCTTTGAATAGTTTTCAACCCATAGCTACCCTGTATAAGGTTTAAAGAGCGACAGTTGAGTTTGAGCCTCCAACTCTGCAGTTCAAACCAACCTTGTGGTCAAGTGCTTATCCTATAGTGCCATACCAGGACCCCATTATAGGGAATCGTTGTTGTTAAGTGCGGACAAGAAACCCTATACAAGAAGCCCTGCATATGGTTTCTTAGGAGGGGCTGGTGAGCTTGAACTGGTGACCTTGAGGTTCAAATCAACTTTGTAGTTCAGCACATTAATCCGTAGTGCCACACCAGGACTCCATTATAGCAATAGAACACCATTTTTTTTTTTTTTTTTTTAACTCTATATGTCTGTCAATACTAGTGGATGGAACTACAGGAATGTAGATTTCAGTTCCATGCCAAGAAAAACTTCTAGAAATTGATAGAAGAATTGGTTAGATGCATTTCTCAGTGTTTTGGACCTCCAGGGATTTCTTAGGGGGAGGGAGGTCCTGTTAAAAATACAGACTCCTAGGGCTCTATTATTCTGGACTTACATCACCAATCTTGTGAGCCAGGGCCAGGAATCTGCATTGGCTCCCAAGGACTATTGTTGGAAGCTTTGTTGTTGTTGGTCCCCCCCACCCCCCGCCCCAATAGCAACCCTATGTACAACAGAACGAATCACTGCCCAGTCCCATGCCATCCTCACAATTGCTGCTCGGCTTGAGCCCATTGCTGCTGCCATGGTACCGATCCGTCTTCTTAAGGGTCTTTCTCTTTTTCTCCCACCCTCCACTTTACCAAGAATGATGTCCTTCTCCAGGAACTGGTCCCTCATGACCACAT
>NW_006408540.1:16234084-16235915 GCF_000296735.1 Chrysochloris asiatica | reverse complement strand
AGTGTGGCACTATGGGATAATGCACGGGACCTCAAGACTGGTTTGAACTGCAAGGTTGGTGGTTCAAATTCAACAGCTGCTCTTTGGAAACACGATATAGGATCTCTATGAGTTGGAACTGACTCGGTGGCACTTAACAACAACAACAACAAGGATGCTAAATAATACCAGAGCAAATGCTATCAAAGGGATGATAGTCCATTATTTTTTTGAAAAAAAACACAAACTTTTTCTTTCTATTCAGAGTACCTCCCTAAAAAGGTATTTTTACAAGGTGAAAAGTGTCAAATGAGTTGCCTCTACTTACTTTTATTTTTCCAGGTTTATATTTTATAAAAATCATAGTTTTCAATTTCATTCTAGTGTGGTACAGAAGTAGTTCGTCACTCCTTCTTCCTAGTCTATCTTCATCTGGAAGCTCATCTGAAACCTGTCCACCATGGGTGACCCTGCTGGTATTTAAAATACCAATGACATAGCTTTCAGAATCACAGCAACTCATAAGCCACCACAGTACAACAAACTGACAGAGTGGTGGATACAAATTATTTACATATTCCAAAGTGCAATTCACATTTCAAAATGAAATCTTGCTCATCATTTATGCCCTGATTATTTAATTTCTTTTAGTTCCTTTCTTACTTTTGTAGCCATAAATTTTAGTGTCTTCTTGCTTGTAAGCTTTATGACTAATGAGCCTAATTTGTTAAAAGTTTTAAAAGCTGAAATCTTCTGGACCTCCATTCATTGAAAACATCAGTGAAAGATTTTAATATTTTGGACAAATGCAATCTGAATTTAGAGAGCTCATTTATAAAAAGAGTACACTACTGTAGAATACTTTGGGTGATCTAACAATTAATTCTTCAAAGGCTCAGACATTTCTAAAATGTAATATATGACGAGAAGCAAAGAGAGAAAAACTACCTTGTATTTGAAATCAAAATCATATTTTTCACACACATTGGGTCACTTTGTTACTATAACTGTATATAATATATACTGCATATATTATATATTTTTTCCATTGACCCTCCAGTTTACCGAGCATGCAGTGTGTCTCCAGGACTGATCCCTCCTGACATGTCTGAAGAATGAGAAACAAAGTCTCAACATCCACACTTCTAAGGTGCATTGTGGCAGTACTTGTTCCAAGACAGATTTGTTTGTTCTTCTGGACAGCTCGTGGCACTTTCAATATTTGTCATCAACACCATAATTCAAATGTACCAATTCTTCTACAGTCTTCCTTGCCCAACTGAGCCGATTAACAATACAATTGCTTATTGTTATTGTTGTTAAGTGCCATCTAGTCAATTCCAACTCAAAGGGACCCTGTATAGGTTTCTGGTGGGTTTGAACCACTGACTTTGTGGTTAGCTGTCCAGTGCTTATACTACAATGCCACATCAGGACTGGTTTATCAGAGAGATGCAAATCAAAACTACAATGAACTATCATCTCACCTCAGCATAAACAACAAAGTTCAAAAAACAAATGCTGGCAAAGTCGTGTTAAACTGGGACCTTTCACTGTAAAATGGTACAACTACTCTGGAAAATGGTATGACACTTCCTTAAAAACTTGGAAACAGAAATAGCGTATAAACCTGCAATCCTTCTATTTGGTATATGTCTACAAGAAATACGAGTCAGGACAAGAGTAGATGTATACACATCAATGTGTATCACAGCACTATTCACAATAGCAAAAAGATGGAGACAGCTTAAATGTCTATCAATAGAATACTAGATAAACAAACTTTGGTACATACACACAATGGAATAATACAAAACACTAAAGAATAATGATGAATCTGCAAAACACCTCA
>NW_006408540.1:16231041-16232479 GCF_000296735.1 Chrysochloris asiatica | reverse complement strand
CTCAGGACCAAAGTTTCAGGGGACACCATAGTCAATTGGCATAACATAGTCAACAAAAACAATGTCCTACATTTTACTTTGGAGAGTAGCAACTGTGATCTTAAAAGCTCATTAGTGGTCATCAAAGGGTCACTCTCGGTGTCCCCATGTGCTAAACAAAGAAGAGTGTTGAAGATTCTTGGAATCAACTAGTTTAATGGACCAATGGAGAAGGTGAACATTAGTGACCACAACTCTGTAACCAGAAGAACTAGATGGTGCCCAGCTACCACTACCAACTGCTCTGAAAGGGATCACATTACAAGGTCACAGTTAGAGTAGGAGAAAATGTGAAACAAATCTCAAAATAATAATAAAAAAGACCTGACTTATAGGTCAGAAAGACATTGCAGGAACCTGAGACGATGACTCTCGACTACTCTTCATGTCTGGAACATAACTCACCCTCGTGACCTAACTTTCAGCCAAACAGTAGATAGTTAGATGGGGTTCAACCACACTAGTAAGATCTGCTCACCATGGGATGGCCAACCATTCAAAATCAAAAGGGCATGAGTGTTGATAGTGGATACAAGCAAAATGAAGTGTCTGACAACCTCAGTTTTTTTTATCAATTTATTATAACGTTATTTATTGGTCCAGTTGTGAGGATTTTTTATTCTCCGTACATTGAGGCACAATGTGTACTGAAGGCTGTGGTCTTTGATATTCATCAGTAAGGATTTTAAATTCTCTTCACTTCCAGCTAACAAGATTGTATCATCTGCAGGTTATTAATGAGCTTTCCTCTAATCCTGATCCCATAGTGTTCTATAATCCAGCTTCTTGGACTATATGCTCAACATATAGATTGAATAAATATGGTGAAAAGATACAATCCTGACACATACGTGGAGCCTTCAGTATCTTAAGCACTCTGTAAAAGAATCATTTAGTCTGGCCTTGCCAAGGCAACTGCAGTTCTAGCCATCACCTTGTTGTTGTTGTTGCTGTTAAATGCTGCCAAGTCAATTCCTGTCCATAGTGACCCAGTATAGGGTATCTGAGCAGTGGCTGGTGGGTTTGAACTGCTGATCTTGTGGTTCAACCTAACCATGCGATCCAGTGAATTATCCTGCAGTGCCACACCAGGACTCCTAACCATCACATTGTTGTTGTTGTTAAGTGCCATCTAGTCAATTCCGACCCATGTTTCCGAGAGCGACTGGTAAGCTTGAATCACAGACCTTGTGAGTCAAACTGACTTTGCAGTGCAGCGCATTAATCCACATTGCCACACCAGGACTCCAGCCATCATATTATTGTTGTTAAGTGCTGTTGAGTTGATTCCGACCCATAACGATCCTGTGTAGGGTTTCCAAGGAGCACCTGGTGAGCTTGAACCACCAACCATGCAGTTCAAATGACTTTGCAGTCTGGCACATTAGCCCACAGCGCC
>NW_006408540.1:16226012-16229441 GCF_000296735.1 Chrysochloris asiatica | reverse complement strand
TAAGATCTTCCTTATTCACTGCCCAGCTTTCGCATCCATATGAGGTTATTGAAAATACCATGCACAAAGCTTGAGAATACCTTTCTCTCAGCTTGAGAAATGCTGAGAATATTCTTCCCTTTTGTTTTTTTTAACGCTAGATCTTTGCACATTTCATTGTAATATTTTACTTTGTCTTCTTTAGGAACTGTCAAAATTTTCTGTTCAGGTCTTTCTCTTCTTTATTCCTTCAGTTTGCTTTAGCTCAAGAGCAAGTTTTAGAGTCTCTTCTTTCTTTCTTTCGTTTTTTTTGTAATGATCTTTTGCTTCCTTCACGGATGATGCTTTTGAAGTCATCCCACAACTCATCTGGTCTTTGATCATTAGTGTCTAATGCATCACATTGTTTCTTGAGATGTGGCATCTAAATTCAGGTGGGATATACTCAAGGTCATCTTTTGGCTCTCATGGACTTGTTTTAATTTTCTTCAGCTTCAGCCTGCACTTGCACATGAACAATTGTTGATCTGTTCCACAGTTTGCTTCCAATCTTGTTTTGGCTCACGTTATTAAGCTATTCCACCATCTCTTTCTACAGAGCTAGTCAACTTGATTCCTGTGTATCCCATCTGGTGAGGTCCATGTGTACAATCTCTGTTTATGTTATTTAAAAAAAAAAAAAAAAGGTATTTTCAATGAGTAAGTCATCGGTCTTGCAAAATTCTACCAAGCAATTTCTATCACCAATGCCATGTTTCCCAACTACTGATCCTTCCTCTTTGTTTCCGACTTTCACAGTTCAATCGCCAGTAATTATCAGTGCATTGTGAGTGTATGTTTGATCTATTTCAGAGTGAAGAAGTTGATAGAATTCTTCAATTTCATCATTATTGGTTTTAGTGGTTGGTGCATACATTTAAATAGCAGTGGTATTAATTAATCTTCTTTGTAGGCATATAGCTATTATCCTATCACAGATAGTACTCTACTTCAAGACAGATCTTGACTTGCTGTTTTTGATAATGAATGTGACACCATTCTTCTTCAATTTGCTGTTTCTGGTATAGCAAACCATGTGATTATATGATTTAAAATGGCCAATACCAGTCCATTTCAGTTTACTAATGTCTAAAATATGGATCTTTATGTGTGTATTTTGTTTTTATGATTTTCAAATTTCCTAGACTCACACTTCATACATTCCACATTCTGGCTATTAATGGTTGTTTGTTTGAAGCTGTTTTTTTTTTTTTTTTTCAGTTTTGAGTTGTGCCACATAAGTAAATGAAGGTCCCCAAAGCTTTGTTCCATTCACATCACTAAGGTCAACTCTACTCTGAGCCAGTTGTATTCTAAGTGCCTTCCAACCTGAGGGACTCATCTTCTAGTACTATATCTGATAATGTTTCACTGATAGCCATAAGACTTTCAGTGCCTAACCATTTAGAAGTGGTCTGCCTCTCCTTCCTAGCCTGCCTTAATCTGCAAGCTCCTACTTAAACCTGTCCACTATGGGTGACCCTGCTTGTATTTCAAATGTTTGTGGTATAGCTTCACAGCAACACACATGCTACCATGGTAGGACAAACTGACAGTCAAGTGGTGGAATGACTATGTAGGACTATGCAGATATAAAGCGCTCATGGTCCAGTTTGCTAATAATGTAAATAAGATAAGTAGCACTCCTCAATCTAGAACTCTAACATAGGTATTGGTCAGTTTTACTATCCCACTGGGGTTAAAATGAACCATCTCAGAGGCAAAAAGAGGGATCTTATGACCATCAAGTGAGAAGAGCCAGAGAGGAGCATGTGACCTTTGATCACTTTGCTGACCTTCCTTTACCCCGGAGAGAGAGAGCTTGACAACGCAGATGATGATAGACAGCAAGAAACAGTGGTAGAGAAGCAATGTAGGAGAGGCAGCAGAGCCAGGAGACTGGCCTACATAGTGAGCCATCTGGAGGTTTACTGGAGGAGTGGAGTGTTTAGGGATTTACTGGCTGTGCTAAAAGAGTTTTGTAACATTTGCCTGAGAGAGGCCAAGGGCCTGGCCTTGCCTGTGGGTACTGCTGAGAAGAGGTTGTCCTGATTGAAGAACTGTATTCTGAGTGTTTCTGATTCTTAATTGTAAGATTGTTCTATTCTTAGGTGCCATACAGTTGGTTCTGACTCATAGCGATCCTATGTGTAACAGAACAAACCTGTCTAGTCCTATACCATCCTTACAATTGTTATGTTTGAGCTCACTGCTGCTGTCACTGTGTCAATCCATCTCATTGAGGGTCTTCCTCTTTTTCACAGACCCTCTATTTTACCAAGCATGATGTCCTTTGCCAGGGATTAGCCCCTTCTGATAGCACACCTGAAGTACATGGAACAAAGTCTTGCCATCCTCACTTCTAGGGAGCATTCTGGCTGTACTTCTTCCAAGACAAATTTGCTTGTTCTCCTGGAAGTCCACAGAATATTCAGTATTCTATGCCAACACCATAATTCAAATGCATCAGTTCTTACTCAGTCTTCCTTATTCATTGTCCAGCTTTCACATGCATATCAAGTGATTTCAAATACCATGGCTTGGATCAGGCACAACTTGTAACCTCTCAGCTTCATTAATAAACCCTGTAATTACACATATTGTCTGTGAGTTCTGTGAGTTATCAAACCCAGCAGAGAGCCAGAGAGAGCCATGGAGGGACAGTTGGTGTCAGAGTTGGTGAGAGTGTGTGAAGATGGAAGCATGTCTAAACTCCATCTCATAGGGACTGGCCTTGGGTGATGTTGATGTGATCTTCTTTCTCTTCTCTTCTGAAATGAGAGAAGACATCACCTCCATACTATCGCTGCAAGGACTGTTCAACTCTCTCCTATAGGATTGCTATGAGTTGGAAGAATTCAGTTCAACAGCTTTGGGTTTTTTTAGAAGATTTCTCAGTCTATTTTCCATAGATGTTTCATATACATCTAGGGTAAAATTTCCCATTTTTTCAGGGGCCTGTTGACTTCTGGGATCTCTAAATTGAGGCAAGGGTTACATCACAACTTGATGTATTGTGTACCCCCAAAAAATATGTTGAAGTTTTAACTCCAACCTGTGAATGTGAAATAGGGTCTTTGAAGATGTTATTAGTTAATGTGAGGTAAAACTGAAGTAGGGTATGTCCTAATCTAATATGGGTGCTGTGGTGATAAAAGAGAACAAAACACACAGAGAGATGCCGAGGGAAGATGGTCATGTGAAATCAGATGTGGCATTTGGAGTGGTCAACATAACAAGAAAGGCCAAGGATTGATAGCTGTCTGTCACTGGACTCTAGCAGCCCTCAGAAGCTATCAACCAGCTAAAGTCTTGATTATAAACTTCTAGTTATGGTGTTGGAGGAGAATATTGAAAGTGCCATAGGCTGCAAAAAGAACTAATAGATCTGTTTTGGAAGAAGTGCAGCCA
>NW_006408540.1:16210681-16223102 GCF_000296735.1 Chrysochloris asiatica | reverse complement strand
CGCTGGGCTGTAAAATCAATTTGAAACACCAGGTTGGTGATTCAATCTTACCAGCTGCTCTTCAGAAACTCTATACAGGGTCGCTGTGAGTCAGAACTGACTCGACAGCACTTAACAACAACAACAACCATGTGATGGTTGGAACTGCTGTTGCCTTTGCAGTGTCAGACCAAATGATGTCCCCCACCCTGATCTAGAGCCATTCTGAAGAGAGTTCATGGCTGTGTGGATAAGGCCTTCAGTTCTGAAGGGATCTCTGAGGCACACCCCAACACCCTCCACGGAAGTCTACCAAACCCAGCCTGGCTGAATTTGATAACAAAGGAGCTCTGAGAACACACTGATTGGGTGTTGTGCCTCCAGTTGAGAGGGTGGCAGATGGAACCCACCCAATGTACCCAAAGAGAACAGACCTGGTGCTCTGCTCCCATAAAGATTGCTGTCGAGTCGGTTCTGACTCACGGAGACCCTGTATGTGCTTTCAAAGGCTTTTAAAATCTTTGCGGGCAGCAGAAAGCCACATCTTTCTCCCACAGGGAGGCTGGTGGACTTGAACAGTGGATCTTGTGGTTCGCAATTTAGTACTTGTAGTATAAAGCCACTGTGCACCCCACATAGATTATAGCCCAGAAACCCCAATGGGGCCGTCCTCCTCTGTCAAATGGGGTCACTACGTGTCGGAATTAACTCCACAGCACACAACAACATAAATAATAATACTTTAAAAGTTCCAGGGCAAATGCTAAAAGAGATCAGACCCTGAGACAACAGCTGTAAATGGAGAGTGTTGTGAGTCTACCAGGAAGAAGCCACCCTCTCTGTAATGGGCTTTGATGCTTGATTTCTTGGAAGAATGAACAGCTCTGTTTAATAGCCTTAGAGGTAAGCTGTGGATCCAGAAATCTTTTGAGCTGCTTTACTAGAATTTCCACTTGGGTTTTATTGAAATGCAAAAGGATTTAAGAAGATTATTTGATCTATTTTATCCACAGTGTAACTTGACAGTGCTTTTCTACTCTGCAGGGCTCCCCTTTGTTCCCAATAGCCCCCCTTGTCCATTGAATTACTGTGCCTGTTGCCCTGTGCCTATCACCAGCAGACCCCACCTGGGCTTATCACTTGAGTTCGGTCCTTACTCTGCAAACACAGAAGAGCCCAGGCAAGCCCAAACTGTTCCAAATGGGACACTCCATTTCATTATGAACTCAAACCAGGGTCAGGAGGAGGTGACAGCCCCATCATGCAGTGTACTAGGTGTTGAGTGAGTGAAATCATTTGAGTAGGTGTCACCCTGCTCCCCAGAGACCTCTTCTCCTACCATGTCACACAGAATTCCTAGCAATGTGGTTGATGTTAAGTCCATCAAGTCAGTTCCGGCTTAAAGCGACCCTGTGTAAGGTTTTCAAGGTTTTAAATCTTCGCAGGAGTAGAAAGCCTCATCTTTCTCCTGATGAGCCGCTGTTGAGCTCAAACCACCGACAATAAGATTTAAGAAGATTATTTGATCTATTTTATTCACAGTGTAACTTGACAGTGATTTTCTACTCCTCAGGGCTCCCCTTTGTTCCCAAAAGCCTTCCCCCTTGTCCTGTGCTTATTATAGCAATGTTTACTGCCAGTTTTAATCATTGAATCGTTATTGTTAAGTGCCATCAAGTCAGTTCCAACTCATATCTACTCTGTATAGAGTTTCCGAGGAGCAATTGGTGACCTTGAACTGCTGACCTTGTGGTTCAAGTCAACCTTGCGGTCCCGTGCATTAACCCACAGTGCTATACCAGAACTCCAAGTCATAAAATAATATATGATATGTGATAGAGTTGTAATATTTCTTAGATTATATGAACACTAACAACAAAATTGTTTTGTGAAATCTTTCTACATTGAGCTATATTAATAGTTACAATGCTATTAGTTACTAAGCAGAGCCTTTTTTTCCCTTCTTTTCCTTTAATTACTACTTCATCCACCCCCAAATAAGTTGTTGATGTAGTTGACAATGATACTAGTTATTGTTGTTGTTAAGTGCTGTCGAGTCAATTCCAACCCATAGCGACCCCCTATAGGGTTTCCAAGAAGCAGCTGGTGAGCTTGAACCACCAACCTTGCAGTTCAACGGCTTTGTAGTCTGGTGCATTAACCCACAGCACCACACCAGGAATCCAGTGATAGTAGTATAGGCTCACAAATACTAATCACCATGTGTTGTTGTTTTGTTAAGTACCATCGTACGTGTTTCAACTCATTGTGACCATGTTTAGGATTTCTGAGGTTTTTTTAAAAATCCTTTTGGGAGCAGAATGTCTCATCTTTCTTCTGTGGAGTGTCTGGTGGCTTTGAAGCGCCAATCTTGTGGTTCACAATGCATGCTTATTCTCCAGAGCCTCCACTCTCCCTAATCACCACAATGGTGTAGTGAAAGCACCACTAAATGTGCCAAAATCAGTGACTATAAGAACATTCACAGTGAGCAGATGAAACCACATGACTCGAAGCATCATATAATTGGGTAATAATGACAGCTCTGACCAGAGCACATTAGAAAGTTCGAAAAGTAAATTAACATACAATTTTAGCCTTGCATGCACATTGATACATTTCTTGTATGGTTGTTAATACTTTTGTTGTTGTTGTTGTTGTTAGGTGCCATCAAGTTGGTACCGACCCATAGCGACCTTATGCACAGCAGAACAAAACACTTCTCAATCCTGGGCCAACCTCACTATTGTTGCCACGCTTGAGCCCACTGATGCTGCCAGTTAGATGGCCAATCCATCTTGCTGGGGATTTTCCTCTTTTTTGCTGACTCTCCACCTTATCAAACATGATATCCTTCTCCAGCGACTGGTCCCTCCTGACAATATGTCCGAAGTATGAGAGACAAAGTTTGGCCATCCTGACCTCCAAGGAGCACTCTGGCTGTACTTCTTCCAACACAGATCTGTTGCCTCTTTTGGCAGCCCATGGCACCAAACATGGGCTCCTCCAACACCACAACTCAAAAGCATAAAATTTTCTATGGTTTTCCTTATTCAATGTTCAGTTTCTGCATGCATATGAGGTTATTGAAAATACCATGGCTTGGGTCAGGCGCACCTTAGTCTTTAGCTCTTGTTAAACTGTTTTCCTATGTAAATCATATACACCTCAGTGGTACAACTTTGTCTTAAATTTTGGTAGAGCTTCAGGGGTTCACTTGTACCATGCTAATTTTTATAATATTGTCTTGGTCTGAATTTATTGTACTGGTTGTGCATTGTAATTTTTGGTTACCTGTTGTAGAGTTTCAATTTTATAGGATATTTTATTTTCCACTTAGATTCCTAGTAATTTTCAAGTTTCATTCTTCCTTCCTTGAGCTGGTCAAATTTCCGACCCAAGACCATACCTCTTTTTCCTGTGTGCCCCCCTGCCCTTAGCTCCCATGGCTGATATCTGAATCTGTATTCCTTTGGGTGTTTCTCTCATGCATTGTCAAGCTTATCCCTGTGGAATTAATTTTGTGTATTTGGTTTCCATCAAGGTCCCTGAAGATTCTCCTTTCTCCCTCTCTCCCTACTGTCTCCCTGCTTCTATCCTTCCTCCATTTCCTTCCTTCCCTGGAGCTTGGCTAT
Organism: Chrysochloris asiatica; assembly: GCF_000296735.1. Lineage (NCBI taxonomy): Eukaryota > Metazoa > Chordata > Mammalia > Afrosoricida > Chrysochloridae > Chrysochloris > Chrysochloris asiatica. The sequence continues at coordinate 16,219,488 of NW_006408540.1, read as the reverse complement.
GCATTACATAGTATTCCTCTATTTCACATTCATCATGTCTGTTTACAACAGGGATGGTGTGCATGAGGGGTGTTGGTAATGGAAGGCTATGCATCAATTACGTGCCTGTCATCCAAAGGTCTTGAGTGATCTTTTTAAAAAAAATGAATTAGAGCCAGATTTCCCTCTGGCCTTGAGAAAAGCTGGACCTTCTTCTGACTACGGCATGGAGATGGACGAAGTTGAGGAAGCACCAGTTGAAATGGAAGCAGACTTAGAAATGGAAGTAGATCGACCTTTGGGGATCTTACTGCCAAGGAAACTTGGCAAGCGCGGATGGTGGCTGCAACCGGTTCACTTGCAGAGTCCGCTGGTGATACATCCGAGGCCTTGCTGCTGGAGTCTATCTTCGGCCCCAACATGGTTCTCCTCCAGCTCTTCAAGAGAGCAAATGGCACATTTCTGGACATGAAAGTGAAAGACCCTTTGGACGACGCTGAGATCACCATCATCGGGCGCCCATGGCACAGAAAACGGGCCGAATGGCTACTGCAGACCATGGCTTGCATTCATCGCCACAGCCGCTTCAAAGACAATGAAGTGGTGTCGCTGGAACAAGCCATGAGCATGCTGGACGTGCACGTGGAGTCTGGCGAAAAGTGAACATTGTGATTGAGTATTAATGATTCTAATAAAGCAATTTAACCAGGAAAAGAAAAACGAATTAGATCATATCACTCCCCAGGCTAAAACTTGCCAATGATTTTCTATTGCTCTTTGAAGATCTATAACTAATCAACCAGATGCCATCAAGTTGATTCTAACTCATGGTGACCCCAGGTAGCATCAGAATAACACTGTGCTCTGCAGGATTTTCAATGGCTGTGATCTCTTGGAAGTAGATACCCAGGACTTTCTTCTGTGGTGTCTTTGGTTGGGTTCGAACCACCTTCTTTCAGTTGGTAGAGTGTTTAACTGTTTTCATCACCCATAGACTTCTAGAATAATATATACGTATATCTATATCTGTATCTATCTATCTATTTAAGCTCCCATTTTGGCTTATGTGAGTTGACCCTGTCTTCCTCTCCAACAAAGCTCCTGCTCTCATTTACACTGGCCTTGTTTCTTGCCTTGGAGTCGCTGTTCTAGCGGTTCCCTTTGTCCAGAATGGGCTGTCCCTTTATCTATGCATGGTCTTTTCCATCCTGACATCCAGATAACAGAATCTTCACCTTGAGAGGTTTTCCCATCCACCCTATCAACATCAGGCTCCCGTTTCTGCCTCTCATCCCCTGTCTCATAGTGTTCATGGCACTTGTCATGATCTACATTAATATTGCTAATTGAACTTTTTCTTTATTGTTTATTTTGGAGTCAAGTCTAAAAGGACTGCTAGTGAGTAAGGAAATAACTAAGGGTAATGCCTAGATTTGGGGTTTGAGCAACTGAGAAATTATGCCATGAGGGAAATAAGCGTGGAGTGGCAATCAAGGATTCTGTTTAGAAAATGATTAAGTTTGAGATGCCTCTTCATCATCCTGCCATCTGGAACTCAAGCAGAAGTCAGAAATGGAGATATAAATTTGGGTGGTGGTGTTTATGTGCTGTGGAGTCAATTCCGACTCATAGCGACCCTGTACGGGGTTTCCGAGGCTGTATATCTTTATGGGAGCAGAAAGCCTCATCTTTCTCCCACTGAACAGCTGGTAGTTTCAAACTGCTGACCTTACCATTTGTAGCCCAATTTGTAACTACTATGTTACCAGAGCTCCTTATAAATTTGGGACTTTTCAGCAAATAGATAATAGTTAAAGTCACATGACTGGATGGTAATACCTGAGGGAAGAATAAATTATAGTTAGAAAAGAAAATGTGGATTACTTTCCTAGGATTGTCTAAACAGAATACCACAAATTGGGAGATGCATAAGGACAGAAATTAACTTTCTTACAGTTCTGGTAATACATGTCCAAATTTAGGATATCAGCATGACCATGTTCTTCTCAAAAGCTTGATCAGAAGATTTTTTTTGCTCTCTCCTGGCTTTCTGTAGCCCCAGGTGTTCCATGGCTTATAGCTACAGCAGAATTCAGTTCCTTTTCTCTATGTGTCTCTTCTTCTCCTTTATAGAACATCACTCAGATTAGGACCCAATGTACTCAGGGGGAGGGGGGGCTCATATTAATTAATAACATCTTTAAAGACCCTCTTTCCAAATAAGATCACATTCAAAGGTATCAGGAGTTAGAACTTCCACATAAATGTTGGGGAAACACAATTCAATCCATAACAGAAGATAATAAATACATTTTTTGAAAGTATCATCAATGTGGCATTACAGAATATGAATACAGTGAGGGTAGACTTTCCATGAAGAAGGCAAACAGCATCCTACAAAATTTATTAATATAGCCCAACTTTTGTTCCTGTTACTGAGAGGTTTGATGCTGGCACCTCCAATCCAAAAGGCCACAGTGGATTTTCAGAGGCAGAGAAATAAAACATTTTGATTCTCTTTCTAACCTGACTTGACTTCTTTATGCAATTGTATACAATAATTTCAAAAATACTGATACTTCCCTCGTTTTCCATGGATGTGGGGTTATGATGGAGATGACATGTAGGTATTATCCAACACAAAAATACAGGTTCTAAATCCCTGAGTAACTTTATTTTAAGGAGCTTCAGATGTACAATGATTAAATACTCATCTGCGAATGGAAAGGTTGTCAGTTTGAACCCATCCAGAGGCTCTGATTCCATACAGATCATTGTTGTTGTTGTTAGAGGCCATCAAACCAGTTCCAACTCAAAGCAACTCTGCAAGTGTTTCCAAGGAGCAGGATAATGGGTTTAAACTATGGACCTTGTGGTGAGCAGCCCAGTGCTTATCCTACAACACCACACCAGAACTTCATAAAGATTGTTGTTGTTGTTGTTGTGAAGTGCCGCTGAGTCAGTTCCGACCCATAGCGACCCTGTATAGGGTTTCCGAGGAGCAGCTGGTGAGCTTGAACCACCAACCTTGCAGTTCAAATGGCTTTGCAGTCTGGCACATTAACCCACAGCGCCACACCAGGACTCCTCATAAAGTTTACAGCCTAGAAAATCCTATGGGGTACTTATGATATGTCATAGGGGGGTCACAACAAGTAGAAATCTCTTTGACAGTATACAACAAGACCAATAACAACAGCTGCATTTCGGCAGTCCCCTCTAAAGCTACTGAAAATAAAACACAAGTGTTTTATTCCCCTGCTTAATTCGACAGAGACTAGGTTATATAACACTGGGCAAATTTCATTTGTATTTCAAAGGAACAGGGTGACATGACTAAATTTCTTCAGCTGGTTTGGTCAAAGGTGGGAATGATGCTCTGATGCTTGGAGATATGGGATAAGCTTGAAAAATCGCCATCGGTGGTCCTGGTAATAGGAAGAACAGACTCTGAGTCTGCTCCAACGTCCTGGAGACACACATTACCAGCTCGCTTTTAAATCTCACTTACTTACTGCTTTCATTGTCTCCTAGACTTATTTAGCCCATAAAAGGTTTGCCTGGAGATAATGGATTGCTTTTGCAGACAGAGTGGCCGCAACTGTGTCATATATCGGTGCCTTTGCTTCATTATTTCAGTCAAAACAAAATTAAGGGCCCATAATCACCCTTGTTTTGGAAACAATGAGGAATGTTTTAAAGTTCACATTTCCATTGATCTTTCATCAGGAACAGGATTAAAATTCCAAACGAGATGCGTTTTCTATAATGCATGTGGTGCCTCATTCTATAATAGCTGTTGTCTTTGTGGTTCTGATTTGCTGGGCAGGCAGCTGGAAATTAAACAATAAAGAATAAGTTTCTGTACATGACATTTCATTTTTTGGATAACCAGCAACCAAAATTCCCAGGCCTTGGGATTAGAATATTCATCTCTAAAGGCGTCCAGAAATGGAATGGAAATGTCACCTAAAGCAGTAGGCACATTCATTGCTATTATACCCTATACTTTCCTCCAGTCAAATATTTCATTAAAATTAAATGGAAACCCAAAACCTATGTGATGGTGTTCAAGAAGTTTGATAGGCCTTCAGATGGAGCAGTCTCCTGACAAGTCTCTAGTGGGTATTTTACTATATACTCAGAGCCCTGGTAGCACTCTGGATTAGGCATTGGCTGCTAACCACAAGGTCAATGGTTCAAACCCACCAGACACTCAGCAGGAGAAAGATGAGGCTGTTTCTTCCCATAAAGATTTACAGTCTCGGAAACCCTATATATAGATATGGTCTCCATGAGTCGGAACCAGCTGATGGCAGTGTGTTTGACTTCCTTTGCACAGGACAGCTGTCAGAAGAATATATTAGTGGTTTCTCATCTTTTTGGCTCTGAGTTGAACCAATTAAATGACAACTGATAACTTTCTGCCTAAGATATCTGAGAAAATAACTTACTTTTTCTATTTATAGGTATAGTATATACCTCCTGATGTGGGGTCCTCGTGTGGTGCTGTGGGCTAATGTGCTGGACTGCAAAGTCGTTTTGTACCACAAGGTCGGTGGTTCAAACTCACCAGCTGCTCCCAGGAAACCCTTTGCAGGGATGTTATGAGTCAGAACCAACTCCATAATACACCATTACTTCTCTCTTCGATTATTTTCTCCTTTTTTGTCAACTGACCATTCATTTAGTAAATATTTATTTATGTATAGATATTATCTTCATTTTTAGAGTGACAAGTGTAATTAAAACAATCAAGGTCTATGTCTTTAGAGAAGACATTTAGGTAATACAGTTTGTACTCAACTGCTAACCTAAGGGTTAAAGGAGCTCTGGGAGCGTGGTGGTTATGAATCGGACTGCGAATCGCAAGGTCAGCAATTCGAAACTATCAGCGGTTCCATGGGAGACGTTCTACTCCCATGAAGATTTACAGCCTCGGAAACCCTGTGCAGGGTCACTATGAGTCTGTACCGACTCCACGGTACTTAACAACAACAACAACAACTTAAGGGTTGGCAGTTGAAACCCACTCAGCAGCATCAAGGGAAAAAGCCCTGCAAATCTTCTTCCATAAAGGTTACAACCAGGAAAACCTCATGGAGAGGTTTTATTCTGTAACACATGGGGTTGCCGTGAGTCAGGATTGACTTGCTGGCAAGGGGGTCTGTGCCCCCAGGGGGGTTATAAGTTAGCTAAGTAGACAGAGGTACTAAGAGAAACAACAGCATCTCACACTTATGAAGCCCTGTTTGCCAGATAGTGGTTTGGGTGTGTTTATGCACTAAATCACTTAATCATTACAAGATATGGTAAGGTACTGTCAGATAGGATTTCTTATTCTCCCATTGTATGGGAAAGGAAATTGAGGCAAAGGGAAGTTTTAAGTAACTTGCTCCACGTCACACAACTGGGAGGTGGCATACACGATGATGTTGTTAAGTGCCGTTGAGTTAGTTCTGACTCAGAGCCATCTTGCATAGGATTTCTGAGGAGTGGCTGGTGAGCTTGAACTGCTGATCTTGTAGTTCAAACTGACTTTGCATTAACCCACAGTGCCACACCAGGACTGTAAGTGTTATGACATCAATAACTCAGGCTGCTGCTAAGGGTAATGGGAAAGTTTGAAATGGATAGTGATAGTGGTTGCACAACACGATGAACACAATTAACATCACTGAATTGTACATGTGAAGAATGTTGAAATGACAAACATTTTGTTATATATATACTTCACACACACAGCGCTCAGGGTGCCACAAGGTGACCAAGTACAGGCTTCTAAGCTGGTTTTGTAAATTTTCTGGGTCAGGGATTATAGATCCCTGTCCAAATAAGGAATCATATATAATAGTCACGAATAAGACCATTTATTATTTTAAATTACATCTCTGCTAGATTCCAACATCATCATAATTGAATGACTACATGACCATTATCTTTTTAGTAGTCCCTGAGTGATACAAACAGTTAACATACTTACTAACCAAAAGATGGGGGGTTCCAGTTTACCTATAATCAACCCAGAGGCACCTTGGAAGAAAGTCCTGGCAATCTATTCTGAAAAAGCAGCCAATGTAAAATCTCCATTCTTCCAAGAACTGTTCTACTCTGACACACAAAGGATCACCTTGAGTTGGAGATGACTTGACAGTAACTGTTAAGTGGTAAACTGATCCTAACTTCTTAAGGATTTAAACCTCAGTTTTCCCATCTCTAAGTTGGGGAGAAGAGTTGCCAGTATAGTTGCGTATGTGCAGCAGTTCTGTAGTTGCATGTGGTAGCAGTCTTTTCTGGTAGTTTCCTATGTGTAGTTAACCTCTTTGGTGTGTCGCTGTGGGTTAACACTCTGGACTGTAAGGTCAGTTTGAACTACAAGGTCGGTGGTTCAAGCTCACCAGCTGATCCTCAGAAACCCTATACAGGGTTGCTATGTGTTTGAACTCCATGGCACTCAACAACAAGAAGAAGAGTAGATATTTATTATCTCATCTGACTGCCACAGGTAAGGTGTTATGCTTGTTTTCTATTTATGTTTGTAGAAATCCTCAAGAGACTTTTCTAAGTGCATGGAATCCATGGGTATGTGCCTAGCCAAGGGAGGGCACAGACCCCAGCCTGCTGCTCCCTCTGCCCACACTGTCTGAGCCTTGCATCCTGCCTGGTGTTTCAACTCTGAAAAAGGCCTTTGTTCTCTGCTGCATTCTTACCTGACATTTCATTTTGTTTCCTTGCTATCTATGACTATACCACCCTGATGAATGTTTCAGTGTGTTTTTGAAGGATCAGTTTCTGGGCAGACCCATCCCAAAGACTTATTCACATCACTTGTTTCTATTTGCCTTACTTGGGCTCCTCACCAGCTGCTACTTGAAAGTTCTGGGTGGTCTTCATTCAGCTTATTCACAAACTTACAGAGTTTTTCTACAGGGCTTCAAGACTAGGAAACTGGCTGTATTTCAAAAACAGGGGCAGAGTTTGCTTTTTTTTTTTTTTTTCCAAATTAAAAACTATCTTTCTTATACATGTATATGTAGAAATCCATACATTTGCACTATTTTATATAAATACAAATATTGACTCATATCATCTATGCCTTTCAAGTGGTGCAATGATTAAGCTCTTGACTGTTAACTAAAGATCAAGAGTTCAAGCTCACTCATAGTTGCCTCAAAACAAAGGCTTGGCAATCTACTTGTAAAACCAATCAGTCATGGAAACGCACACACTTGCACAGTTCTCTTCTGATACAAGTCAACATGATTCAGAGTCAATAGAAGGCAACTGGTGTACATACACATATATATAGTTAAAGTATTTAAAACATTTAAAATCACATTCCATTTCAAGATTTCTTACATGTGCATTATGGTGCAGTCACTTCCATTCTTTCAAAATTCTTCTTAAATCGCAATCCTTTTTCTTGATATGTGGTGTGATGCTATAAGATAAACACTAGGCTGCTACCACAAAGTCAGTGGTTCAAACCCACCAGCTGCTCCTCAGAAACCCTATATACAGTCACTATGAGTCACAACAACTCTCTCACATAGGAACCCTGGTTGTGCAGTGAGTTAAGTATTGAGCAAATATTCTCAAGGTCAGCTGTCCAAACCCACAGAAGGAAGATGAAGCAGCTGGCATCCACAAAGATTTACAGTCTCAGAAACCCTAAGGAGCAGGTCCATTCTGTCCTATAGGACACTGTGAACCAGTATGGACTCAATGTGTTTAGTTTACAGGGTGGGGTTAGTTTGTTTTTTCCCTATCCATAGCGGCTTCCACTTCCAGCTAGCCAACCTATTAAAAAAATTTTTTTTTTAAGTTTTTATTGTGAATTGACTGAGTTTCCATGGGAGAGCATCAGCTTTACATTCATCCTATCATATTTTGTTTCATTGCAATGATTACATTCCCCTCCATGCATCATCATTCAACAGCATTTGCTTTCATTCCCTCTGTAGGTTTTTTGTTTTTGTTTTTGTTTTTGATGTACACTGAAGCACTCAGGAATATATAACCATTCAAACAATCAAAGGGTATACCTTGCAAGCCTGCCCCCGGGTCATCAGCACACAGACCCTTTCCCTCCATGAGTCCAGAGTCCCCAGCCACTCCATCTCTCCACGTCATTGTCGCTGTCTTCATCTCTGGCATCACTGCTTCTCTGGGTAGGGTCCTGCACTCCACTCTTCTTTCTTGATGGTCCTAGGGTCCTCCACTCTTAGACTGCAAAATCAGCCACTCCCTTCCTTTTGTTACAAAACATTTATCTATACATTTTCAAGATTTATGATCAATCCTGATAGCAATTATTTACTATTGAACCACAAGAGTCTTATCTCCATCTCTTTTCACAAGCCCTGTCTAGACAGGTTGGAAACCACTCAGTGGAGATTCTACCTTCCCCTGCACCCTCTGGAACTAGGCTCCTTCTTGAAAGCTTGTAAGCCAGTCACTTCGTGCCTTTGTAGTGCCCCTCACCCCCATTTTGGGTAGCCAATGTCTAAGTTGCCCGTCCCTGTCTACCCTGTGTACTGAGGGGGTGGGAATGATCCTTCCAGCTAACCCACTTTTACACAGTAGCATGCCCCCATCTGAATAATTCTTCATGTTTATAACCCATAAAAAGCATACATATGTTTATGTATATATGTATACATAAACATATCTATAAATATATGTGTGTGTGTGTGTTTTACAAAAATGGGTTCACATTATTATAACTTGCTTTTTTAACACAACAAGAAATGATGGAAATTTCTCCAAGTTAGCTGGCAGAAATCTAATTTACTTACTTTTAAAAATAATTGTTGTTGTTGTTGTTA
>NW_006408540.1:16194102-16210369 GCF_000296735.1 Chrysochloris asiatica | reverse complement strand
TTGCTATGGTATCTTTAAAGAAAATCCCAGACTTTGTTATTTTTCAATAAACACTGAAGTATGGTCAAGGGTAAGTAAAAAAGTACTGCTATTAGGTTTTTCAGTTCACACGTGTATGTATTTATTTCAAAGAAAATGTGTTTAAACATGTCTTTGGAATAATTGGATGGCAGCAGACAAGTTGTCTCAGTAATACACTTGTCTTCGTCTCTTTGGGTTGACTTCAAAAACAAAGGTCCAATCTAAACAGTGACGTTGAGGTGATGTTGGGCCAGTTAAATGCAAAGAGAGGGTCAGGTCAGTAGTTTATGGTTTCTTGGGATACCAAAGGGATCATCTTGATAGATTTTCTCAAGAAATACAGGACAATCCTAAGGACTTATTAGGAAGAAGTTTTACAAAAATTGAAAATTGTATTGGCCAGAAAAAAAGCCAGGAAAATTTAGCAGAGGAATTTTTTTTTCCATCATGATAAGGCACCTGCTCATTCTTACGGGCTAGCAAGAGTTGTACTACAAGAATTTTGTTGGGAAAGCTTACTCTATCCCCAAACTCAAAGAACATTGAAAAGGAACATAATTTGAGTTGGAGGAGATATTGAAAGTGTCATGGGCTGCCAAAAGAACCAATAAATCCATTTTGGAAGAAGTGCAGCCAGAGTGCTCCTTGCAGGCTAAGCTGGCCAAACTTCGTCTCTCATACTTTGGACATATTGTCAGGAGGAGCAGTCACTGGAGAAGTATATCATGTTTGGTAAGGTGGAGGGTCAGAGGAAAAGAGAAAGACCCCCAACGAGATGGATTGGCCAAGTGGCAGCATTGATGGACTCAGGCATGGCAACAATAAATAGTGAGGTTGGCTCAGGATTGGGCAGCGTTTCATTGTGCTGTGCAAAAGGTTGCTATAGGTCATTACTGACTCAATGGCACCTAACAACAACAACAAGGATGACAACCACCACTCATTCTGCCAGCGATTTATTGACTATGCAAAGGCTGTTGATTGTGTAGATTATGATGAGTTATGGACAGCATCGCAAAGTATGAGTATTCCGGAACACTTCATTGTGCTCATGAGAAATCTGTACATGGACCAAGAGGCAGTTGTTTGAACAGAATATGGAAACACTGAATGGTTTAAAATTAAGAAAGGTGTGAGACAAGGTTGTATTCTTTCACCATACTTATTCAATCTGTATGTTGAGCAAATAATCCAAGAAGCTGGTTTATATGAAGAAAAATGTGGCATCAGGATTGGAGGAAGACTCATTAACAACCTGCAATATGCAGATAATACAACCTTGATTGCTGAAAGCGAAGAGGACTGAACAAAGTTTACTGATGAAGATCAAAGAGCACAGCCTTCTGTATGGATTGCATCTCAATGTAAAGAAAACAAAAGTACTCACCACTGGACCAGTAAACAACTTTCTTATCAACAGAGAAAAGATTGAAGTTGTCAAGGACTTCATTCTTCTTGGATCAACTATCAATTCTCATGGAAGCAGCAATCAAGAAATCAGACGCATTGCCTTAGGCAAATCTGCTGCACAGGAACTTTTTAAAGTGTTGAAGAGCAAAGATATCAGCTTGAAGACTAAGGTGTGCCTGACCCAAGCCATGGTATTTTCAATAACTTCATATGCATGAGAAAGCTGGACAGTGAGTAAGGAAGACAGTAGAAGAATTGATGCATTTGAGTTATGGTGGTAGAGGAGAATATTGAAAGTGCCATGGGCTGCCAAAAAAACCTGTGTTGGAAGAAGTGCAGCTGGAGTGCTCCTTGGAGGCCAACATGGCCAAACTTTGTATCTCATACTTTGGACATTTGTCAGGAGGGAGCAGTCTCTGGAGAAGGATATCATGTTTGGTAAGGTGGAGGGTCAGAGAAAAAGAGGAAGACCCCCAGTGAGATGGATTGACAAAGTGGCTGCATCAGTGGGTTCAAGCGTGGCAACAATTGTGACGTTGGCCCAGGATCGGGCAGTGTTTTGTTCTGTTGTGCACACGTCGCTATGAGTTGGTACTGACTCGATGGCACCTAACAACAAGGATGCCAAAACTACAGTTTTGATGTAATGTAAACTGAAGAGAAGAAAATTTTCCAGGCAAGGGTTAGAGAGACAGAAACACTGCCTTCATGAGTATATAGACATATAGGGAAAACATTGACAAATGAAAACTTCACATTTTGGCGTTTTTGTTTAACAAAAGCTTTTTATGATTTAATAGCAATCCTATTTTACCTACCTCGTTATCAGATTGGAAATGAAAAAAATATATAGATAGATAGATAGATAGATATAGTTACTTGTTCTTAAGTATCCTTGAGTCAGTTCCAACTCATAGCCACCCTATATAGGGATTCTCAGGAGCAGCTGGTGAGTTTGAATCGCTGACCTTGTGGTTCAAATTGACCTTGAGGTCAAGTGCTTATCCTATGGCATCACACCAGGACTCCAAATCCATTACTACCTATTACAAAATTTTTAAGAGTTCTTTAAAATCATCTAATACCCAGTTCATGTTAGTTTCCCTTGATTGTCTCAAAAAAAATGTCTCTTTATAGTTGGTTATTTGAATGAGGAGTCAAATGCCAAACATTGCATTTGTTTGCTATGTCTTTCAGATTTCTTTAAAATTTACAAGAGTTTTCACTTCTGCTCCCTTTCTCACACCTTCATGTGTTAAGAACCAGGTTATCTCTTCAGGTAGAATATATAACCTTGTAAGTATAGCACTGTAGGATAACCCCTGGAGAACTAACCACAAGGTTGGCAGTTTGAGTCTGCCAGTAGCTCTGGGGAAGAAAGATTAGGCTTTCTGCTCCTGTAAAGACTTACAGCCTCAGAAATCCTATACAGGATCACTGTGAGTTGGAATTGACTCCACAGCACTTAACAACAACAAGGTTTGGCTTATTACAGCCTTATGTTTTCATTTAACACAGCCCTCTGTGTTTCCTCTAGCTTTTTAAATCTAAAAAGATTCAGGTTCAATTATTTTAACTAGAATACTTAACAGATGGCCCTGTGGACTTTCTGTGAAATCACATTGGAAGGAATATAAATTTGGTTGTCTCATTTAAAATGCTGCGTTTATCAGTGAGTTCTGATAAGAGTTTTTTCTCTCATAGATACTTCTACCGACTTTTACCTATTGGCTATAACATTAGTGGTTTGTTTTATGTATATCCAGTTGTTTTTCTAGGATTTGAAAAGTGATGACGTTCTAAACCATCATTCTTTTTACATTGTAGGGCTCTCCCATATATCAACAATTGACAACCCTTGCTATTTATGGGAAAAGATAGAATGAATTGTGATTCTTTGCTTATATTTGCCAATGTTCTGAACCATACCTTGGTGCTATAACATTTCCAAAAGTGATCATTACATTTTTGGACTCATGTTTTTATGTATTAGATGTGTTCTTCTTTAAAGCAGTTATTATTCTATTTAGTGTTCAAATTGTCCCCTCCTTAGCCAGTAGAAAAACTCAGAATGGTTCTTTTTTGCCATCTGACTAAATAAGTCTGTAATTGTTTCCTTGCAATCTGGCATGACAAAGGTGTCCTAGGACTTTCTTGTGCATTTTCTACACCGGACTTAGACTGAGCCATATCTCAAAGGAGAACTGGTCCCTCCCTTTTAGTGGGAATTAGAGGCTCTCCAGGAGTCCTGGTGTGGCTTTGTATGATCAGCTCTGGACCTCAAGGTGGTGGTTCAAACCCACCAGCTGCTCCTCGGAAACCCTATACACAGTCGCTATGAATAGGAACTGACTCAATGGCATGTACCTACACAAACAACAGTAGCACAATGGTTAAGCTCTGGGCTGCTAACCAAAAAGTTGGAGGTTCAAACCCTCCAGTCTCTCCATAGGAGAAAGATCAGTTTGCTTCTATAAAGATTACAACCTGGAAATCCTATAGCAGAATTCTACTCTGTCTTATAGCATTGCTATGAGTCGGAATGAGTTCAATGGCAGCAATGAATATGGTATTTAGAAATTAAATCTTGATTCTAATTACAAAAAAAAAAAAAAGATTCTATGATACCCTATGACATTGTTGTTGTTAAATGCCATTGAGTCAGTTATGTATAAGGTTTCCAAGGAGTGGCTGATGGGTTTGAACCACTACCTTGAGGTTCAAACCAACCTTGCTGTCCAGTGTCACACCAGAAGTCCTACTTCCTGCCAGGCCATGATCTACGTCACTGTTCTCTGATGCTGGTATTCACTTTGCAGATCTTGCCTTACACTTGCAAAATCTCAGAGTGGATGCTGAGAAAATCATTCTAGAAGCTTGCTATGGCCCTTTCAACTTTAGCAGAAATTGTTAAGATTTAAAACCAATAATAAGATCATTGGAATTCTTCATAGATAGTCCAGTGGTAACACAACAGATCTTGGGTAATATATGTGGACATAAAGGGAACTGATAAATGTTTCTGTTGGGTAGAAATTTTCTCCTCTGCTTCCTAGAGTGGATTATTAACACAATGGTGAGAGAAGATTTTCCTTCTTTCCCTCAGTGCTCACAATAGAAATGTGTTTTCTATTTGCTTTTCCCTAATTGTGCTTTTGGCAGAGTGTTACACACAAGCTTTCCATCTCATATAGCAATTTGGACCTCTTGTCAGTACCATACAACCTCAGATCGGGGTGCAGCTGTGTGCCATGTTGACAGTACATTTTATTCTTGCAGGGGGCATGCTGGCTTTCTTGAGTCTGTGAGTTGTTTTTTTTTTACTCTTTGCCAATCATCAAACAGCGTGAAACTGAGGAAACAAAATTTATTGAGAGTTTTCTGCTCCATAACTAGTAATAACCCTTTCTGGCTGGCTGCAAAGTTCCACAGATGCACCCTGTTATACAGCCCTGATTTTCTAGCTCATTGTCGATTCACAACACCACACTAACTCTGCCAACTGTCCCTCTTTTCAGAGTCCTTTCCTCTGTATTAAAGTAATAACTCCTGTAATGGTCTTAAAGCTTCAATAATAATTCTGGCAGTGAGGTTTTTTATGGGCTAAAAAAGAAATGTTTATAGGAATATAATTTACCTTACGGAAAATTACGTATTTGTGTCCAGCTTGATGAATTTTCACAGGCTGAACACATTCATATAACATGTACTTGAACCGATCAGGAAAACATTACAAACATCCCCCCTCCGGCTTCTTTTCAAGAGCATCCCCTTTCCACCTCCATGGACAACCATGATCCTAATTCCTAAAGCATAGACAAATCTTGCCTGGGTTTGTATTCATATAAACATAATATACAGTTTGTATGCTTTTGTATCTGGCTTATGTCTCTCAATGTGAGAATCAACCATATGAATATGTATAGTTATAGATTTTTTTTACTAATCCCTGTAAACTATTCTCTTATGTGATACTATCCCAATTTATTTATTCAATCTCTATTGATGAGTAGTTGGGTAGTTTCTATTTAAGGACATTGAACGTTTAAGTACATGTCTTTGGTATGCATTTCTGTTGAGTAGACACCGAGAATAGAATTCCTGGTCAGAGTATATGCAGTATGTTCTGCTTTATTGATAATGTTGATCAATTTTTTCAAAGTGGTATTGTCAAATCCAACTCCCATCAGGAAGGAGTATGAGAGCTTTAGATAATACACACCATTGCCAAACACTGGTATCTTCTGTCTTTTCCATTTATGTATATATATAAGTGGACCTTGAAAAGTTTGTGGAAAAATGGAATTAAAGGATCATTAAAGCTTTCCATATACTTTTTGAAGCCCTTTTGTACTTTTTTAAACAACATAATATTTTATTGTGTTCTGGGTGAAGGTCTGCACAACGATGTAGTTCCCATTTAACAATTGCTGCATAATTTATTCAGTGACATTGGTTACATTTTCCACCATGTGTGAACATTCTCATTATTTCCATTCTGTTTGTTCTGTTTCCATGAATCTAGTTTCCCTGCCACCTTATATACTGATCATTGTTTTAAAGTAATTGCTGACCATTTCGTCTCATATAGGTATTGTTTTTAAAGGTGCACAGTAATTCATAATTTTTGCCAATTTGTTATTTAGCGAAGGTGGTCTCAGGGGTTAGTGTTGATTCAAGACCTGAAGAATATCTCAGGGTAGTCCTCCAATCTCAGCTAGTTCAGGAGGGTTTTATTTACACTTTTTTTTTTTTTTTTAAGCAATTTGAGGTTCTGTTCCATATTTTATTTCTCTTTTACCAGCACCATCTAATGTGGCTGTGTATATACTTTTAATTTGATAAAAGATCACAGATTCCTGAAGACTTTCTAACACTAGTCTTTTGGGTCCATCTGAAGTATAGTAATATACATAAAGTGCACAGGATTGGGTCTCTGACACCATGTTAACTGAAGATAGACTCAATAGCATCCAAGATATGAATTTATGCTTCCTGACATGAGCGCAGCCAATGCTTTCTTCCTGATCTTTATTACTGTATAAACCTGGATATGACAAAACAAAGGAAGACAGTTAGAAAGAATTCTCATTTACAACTCCATGACAAGACAATGACAACAGCAAACAATCCCACCACATCACCTGGATTCTGACTCACAGCAACCCTATGTAGTATTGGACTGCTAACTGCAAGGTCAGCGGTTCAAAGGTCGGTTGTCCAAACCCACCAGCCACTCCCTGGAAACACTTCTGGGTTCTCTATGAGTCATAACTGATTCGATGGCACTTAACAACTTAACAACAACAACAATCTTTATGGGAGCAGACAATCTCTCATCTTTTTCCCAAAGAGTGGTAGGTGAGTTTGAACTGCTAACCTTGTGGTTAGCAGCCCAGTGCTTATCACAACACACTAATAATTTCTGAGTTCCCTTCTACTCATCATCCACAAAAATATCTAAATTTCATGTTTGTAATCATAATCTAAAGGAGCGCTGATAGTATAGTGGCTAAAGCACTTGACTACTGGCTGAAATGTCAGTGATTTGAACCCTACAGCAATTTTACCAGCGAAAGATGTGGCTTTCTGTTCCACAAAGATTTATAGCCTTAGGAATCCCGTGAGAGCAATTCTACACTTTCCTGTGGACGCTGTGAGTTGGAACTGACTTGGTGGCAGTATTCATCTTGTGCATGTTTTTAAGGGTGCGTGGGTAAAAGCTTAAATGCAGATAAGGCCCAGGGC
Organism: Chrysochloris asiatica; assembly: GCF_000296735.1. NCBI lineage: Eukaryota > Metazoa > Chordata > Mammalia > Afrosoricida > Chrysochloridae > Chrysochloris > Chrysochloris asiatica. Next base: position 16,203,190 of record NW_006408540.1, on the reverse strand, counting down.
ACCATAGGGAGTTAGTTACCTGAGAACATGAAGCATAAAGTAGCAGAAGTGGGTTTAGAAACCGTGTCTCCTTTCTTCCAGCCCACTGTCTACCCATCCCTTCCACTAACCAAGACAGGCAGTTTCCATATTTCACGCATGCCCTGCTCAAGACAGTTAGAGGCAGCTCTGCAAAAGAAAGAAATGTCAGGTGGAAAAACTGACAAGTCCGATGTTACCCAGACACTTAATTTTTATTTTGTAATTTTCACAATCTAAGCAACCAAGTAGAATACATAAAGATGGCACTAGAATGTCACATAATAAAGTTCATTTGACCAAGAATCTGGGCACCGATGTTTTAATCTCCAACTCAGCTTTTGTCCATTTTTAATGTCAACAGTTTTCAGCATCTGGCACTCACTTTGGCAAAAGACTGCATTCAGTTGCAAACTGAGACATGGTGCAGAGCTCCTATGATTAAAGAATCCAGAATCTTATCCAACATGAGGCCTGGAGAGCAGAAAGAAATGCTGAGGGAAAAATCTCATCACAACACTGCCATGTACAGATGAATGCCTGAAATAAATATTAACTGTTATTTCCGCAAACGTTCACACTGTTTTCCATACTTCATTTCCCCCATTTGCGAGTCAACAACGTATTCTGCAACATTATGGGTTTCTACTCATCATGAGGCTTCTCAGCATGGGCTGGGTCAGTGTTTGCAGCTCAGCTGGTTGGTGCCAGAGTGGAGAGCTCATCTGATTTGATTCCACCCCAGGCACTGAAGGATTTTCAAGATTTTCCTCTTAATATTTGGCTTTCCTTGATAATCCTAGAGCATGCTGGGAAATCTCAGCAAGAGGAAAAGTTTAATAACCATGGGGAGGCCAACTCTGAGGCTGTGGGTAAGTACAAAAGCTCATGAGTGTGACTACTAATGACTTCTTCAATGTTCTGTTTTTCACCAGGTCTCCCTTCCACAGAAAATGTCTGTAAACTTGCAAGGACAGGGGGATGTTAGAAAACTCAGCCATCCCGGGAAAGACAACTGCAGGATTGAACTATTTCCTTGGGGAGTAGCCACTAATCTGGAAAGTATGTCGAGCCAGATGGTTCTGCTTGCAATGTTGAATTTCAAAAGCAGGAGTTGGCAAAGGGTTGTGTAGGGTTTTAGTCTCACGCTTTTATCATCATTTTTCTTTCTTCTTTGTGGAGTGCTGACATCATCCTTGGCATAATCAGGATGAAGGACAAGCTATCTGCTTCTGATCAACGTTGGAGAAGGTGCTCAATTCAGAAACAGGCTCTGCAGCAGATACAGTGATGGAATCCCAAAGGCTAAAAACCTTTGTTTGGGAAACTAATTCCTCTTGTACTTGCTTTCTTTCTTTTTAAAATGTTATTCATTTTGTTGCTGCTGAGAATATACACAGCAAAACATACCCAATGCACAGTTTCTATATGTACAGGTGAGTGACAGTTCTGCTGGTGTGGTGCTGTAGGATCAGCACTGGACTGTGAGCCACAAGGTCGGCAGTTCAAACCCACCAGCCGCTCCTCGGAAACACTATACAGTGTCGCTGAGGGTCAGAACCAACTCCATGGCACTTAACAACAACAGTGACATTCTTAAAGTTGTAAAACCACTCTCCCCCTCCTTCTCTGAGTTGTTGTGGTCTCCTTTTGATCCTGCCTTTTGTGTTTTGTTGGCATATTGTCGTTAAGACACTTCTTTATTGGAGATGTGTAGCAGTAGGCTAGATTCTCATTTGGTCTGAGTGCTCCAGGTGTGAGCTGGCCCAGAGGAGGAGGGTGTGGTGATGTCCTGTGGGATAGGACTGGGCAAGAGGACTCTGAGTAAGTCTCTTTGAGAAAGGTTATTCCTCCAATCTTGACAGAGGGGGAGTCCCTCCAAAGGTACTGTATGCAGAAGTACAAGAACCCTAGTCAGCTTATTCTAACACGACCTGATTTATAACAGGGTGACTTCTGTGCTCCGCTAGATGTTGGGATAATCTCAGCTTGATTTAATTCAATTCAAAACCCTTTGCCACAAAGTCTGTTCAGATTCATAGCTACCCTGTGTAGGGTTTTGAAGACTGTGAGTCTTGGTGGGGGCAGACAGTTCATCTTTCTCCTGTGGAGTAGGACCACTGACCTTGCTGTTAGCAGTCCAATGCTTACCCCACAATGCCACTAGAGTGTCTTCCATTCAATTCATTTCACATTTATTAGGTTCTGGTGTAGTGCTGTGGGATCATGCACTGGACCACAAGGTTGGTTTGAACTTCCAGGTTGGCGGTTCAAATTCAACAGCCGCTCCTTGGAAATCCTATACAGGGTTGCTATGAGTCAGAACTGGCGCAACGGCACTTAACAACTTCTAAGAAACATGCGAGAGACTTTCATGTGATTAATTCTTGTGGTTTAGGTGTTATTGTTTTCATTTTAGGTATGAGAAGCCTGAGAATTTGAAAGGCTAAGTAAGTGGCTTATCCAAGTTTATAAAGCTGTTTTGCTTTGTTTTTTCTTCCCTAGCACGTATTATAAGGCGCTCTGGTAGTGTAGTGGTTACGAATCGGCCTGTGAACCTTAAGGCCAGCAGTTCGAAACTAACAGCCGCTCTTCGGGAGAAAGATGAGGCGTTCTGCTCCGGTAAAGATTTACAGCCTCGGAAACCCTGTACAGGGTCACTATGGGTCGGAACCGACTCGACAGCACTTAACAACACAACAAGCACATATTATAGTAAGATGTCCATTCTGTCCTTATTTGTTGTTGTTAAGTATCGTAGCTTTGTTAGCGACCCTGTATACACTTTCCGGGGAGTGGCTGGTGAGCTTGAACCACCAACCTTGCAGTTCAAATGGCAGTTTGGCGTATTAACCCACAGCACCACACCAGAACTCCTTATTTAGCTAAGTTCAATTTCCCAGTTGCCTTTGAGTTAGCTCTGACTCCTTACAGCCCCTTGTGTGTATGAGTAGAACTGTGCTCCATAGCGTTTTCAATGGCTGATTTTGTAGCAAACAGATCACTAGGCCTTTCTTCTGAAACACCTCGTTTGTTGTTGTTGTTGTTGTGTAACATTGACGCATAGAGTTTCCGAGGAGTGGCTGGTGGGTTTGAACCACTGACCTTGCAGTTGCCAGTCCAGTGCTTATCCTCCAGAGCTGTTGCTTGTTGTTATTAAGTGCCCTTGAGTCAGTTCCATAGAGACCACCCATGCTAGGGGGAGTCAAACTTCCAACCTTTCCAAGTGTGCCAAGTGCTTGCACCACCTGGAGACTCCGTTTTGATAAGAGGGACGAATTTTCTTTATGTGTCAAAAATTCAATCTCATACTCTGGTTCTTTGATTTTTTAATGATATCTACTAGTTCCTGGTGGGAAATTGTGTGACACATGATAATATTCACCTTCTGCTCGAATTTGGAGACTTGGTGAAACAGTCAGTTAAATTTTGGACTGTTGTTAAGTGCTTTTGAGTTAGTTGCAACTTATAGCGACACTGCATAGGGTCTCTGAGGTGCAACTGGTGAGTTTGAACTGTCAGTTTTGCAGTTAACAGTCTAGTGTTTATCCTAAAGCACCACACCAGGACTCCAAAAATTAGGAGTCTTGATGTGGCGCTGTGGGCTAATGCGTCAGACTGCAAAGTCGTTTGAACTGCAAGGTCGGTGGTTCATGCTCACCAGCTGCTCCTTGGAAACCCTATACAGGGTTGCTAAGAGTCAGAATCAATTCGACAGCACTTAACAACAACAACTGAAAAACCTCCTATAAAGATGTGCAGTCTCAGGAAACCTCCATGGAGTTACTCTGTGTTAGAATTGACTTGATGGCAGTAGGTATTGTAGTTGTGACCTCATACTCAATTGGAATGCTCAGTATTGGCATGGCATCTTGATTCATTCATCAACAAATCAAAACTCGGTCACATTTCTTTTATTATTTAAATTTAAAATAGCTCAAGTATCTGTCTCAACAAAGTGAGAAGGTCCTTACTATGAATATCCCAAATCCTCATTTGGTTATACAAACTGCTTTAGAGAATACAGATAGAAGTAATACTTCCCCAGCTGGTTGGGGCAGATAAGACAGATTGACTGGTTCTACATCTGTACCAACCTCATTTCTGTTTGTCATTATGGATTGCATCTCCCAGTCTCCATTGCTATTAAGGCTCTGGGTGGGATGTAAGTTCTGGCAACCAGATGTAAATGCAAGTTCTGGTAGTGCTGATGGTCTATTAGAACCAGGAAGACAGTAGGGTTAATAGCTCTTAGCAGCTTTCTAATCCCTAGATTGCAGATAGTGCAGATCAGGGGATTTCCGATTCCTCAGTAATATCACAGTAACTTGGTGGGCCACTTGGGCAGAATCCTTACAGAAGTCATTCATGGAATCCCAGCCTGGAACTGTCTCAACAGCTTTTGCAACAAATTTGTAAGCACCTAAGTAGCTCTGGCAGTGTAGTGGTTACGAGTTGGGTTGTGAACTTCAAAGTCAGCAGTTCAAAACTACAAGCTGTTCCATGGGAGAAAGATAAGTTTTCTGCTCCTGTAAAGATCTACAGCCTTGGAAACCCTATGCAGGGTTGCTGTGAGTCAGAACCGTTTCCACAGTGCATCACCACCACCACCAAACTCACCAGCCGCTCTTTGGAAACCCTATACAGGATAGCTATGAGTTGAAAGTGACTCAATAGCACTTAACAACAACAACAACTCTCTTTAGAACTCCTGGGGTGGCACTATAGGATAAACACTGGACTGCCAACCACAAGGTGAATGGTTTGATCCTACCAGCTGCTCCACAGGAGAAAGATGAGGCTTTATGCTCCCCCAAAGATTTACAGCTTCAGAAACCCTATACAGGATCGTTGTAAGTCAGAACCAATTCTATGACGTTCCACAACAATAACAACAACACTCTTTAAGAAAGCGCTCTGGTGGCACTGTAGCATAGACACTGGACTACTAACCATAAGGTAGGTAGTTCAAATCCACCAGCTGCTGTATGGGAGAAAGATGAGACCTCATGCTTCTGTAAAGATTTATAGGCTCAGAATTCCTTTGGGTCGATCAGAATTGATTTGATGGCAGTGGGGTTTTGGTTTTGTTTTTAACCTCTTTATGCTTAAAATAATGGACTCCTGGTGTGGTGTTGTAGGATAAACACTGGACTGCTAACTGCAAGGTTGGATGTTCAAACCCAAAAGGTGCTCCTCGGAAATCCTGTACTGTATAAGGTTGCTATGAGTCAGAACCAACTCAACAACACTTACTAACAATATGCTTAAAGTAGCTAAGAGGTATCTGTGACTGGCAATGGAACCTCATTGTTGTTCTAGCAAAGGCCTAATATCACCATATGACTCTGAGGATATAAAGAAGAAACTCCACAGTACAGTTGTACTCTTGAGCATACGAGGAAAGTAGTAACTTTCAGATTGTTGTTGTTGTTGTGAAGTGCCCTTGCATCAGTTCTGACTTACAGTGATACTGTATAGGATTTCTGAGGAGCGATTGGTGAGTTTGAACATTTTGGTTCAAACCAAACTTATGGTCCAGTGATTTATCCCATAGCACCACACCAGGATTAGCAACCTGAATTCAAGAATATATAAACAAAAAAGGTGTTGTGTGACCAAGATGGACTTAGATCAGGAAACCAAAGTGCAACATTAGAAAAACAGTTAAATTAATTCAACACATTAATTGATTAAAGGAGAAAATTTTTGTTTCTTAATAAATGCATAAAAAGCTTTTGATAAAATGCATTTTATGCATTTATTGAAATGCATACATTTCTCATTTGGAACTAGAAATACAAATGAACTTCCTTAACTTGATAAAAGCATATCTAAAGTAACAAACATCAAACATCAAATTCAGTCACAAAATGCTAAAGCACTTCTTTTAAAGACAGAAACCGACTCAAGACAAGGAAGCCCACAAAACTTAAGTTCACTTTTATAGTAAAAATTTTAGAAAGAGGACTTTGGAGAAAATTAAAACAATAAATATAAAGATTGGAAAAGCAGAATCCAAATTCTTATTATTTACGATGAAATTATTGCAGTAAAACACATAAGAATCAAGTGACAGATAATAGAATTTGCAAGACACTTCAGCAAACATGCTGAATAAAGTTCCATACAAAAGGAACTTTTTAACTTCCTTTCTAAACACTAGCAACAAACCTTCTAAAACTCAATTAAAAGCACCATAAAATTATAAAGCATGTAGTAATGAACAAAATAAGCCAGCAAGGAGAAAATTGTAATAATTTTATTGAAAAACCCTAAAGAAAATCTAAATAAAAGGAACCACATACTATGCTTCTGCATAGAAAGATTTAATATTGTAAAAGATGTAGTTCTCACCAAATTGATTTATGATTTTAAAGAAATTCAAATACAAATACCAACAAGGTCTTTTTCCTTTTTAAAATGGGATTTACAACATGTATTTTAGACGTTATAAGAAAGAATAAGGGGAGTGCAGTGGCTCCAGACAATAAACACTGGACTGCGAACCACAAGGTCTGCTGTTGGAACCCACCAGCTGTTCTGTGGTAGAAAGATGAGGCTTTCTACTTCCTGGAAGATTTAAAGCTTCAGAAACCCAATAGGGTCTCTATGAATCAGAGCTGCCTTGATGATACTTAACAACAACAAGAAAGAATACATGTCTAAGAACAAAGGTGTAAGGTGCACATAGCAGGAGGTAGAGGACTCAGCTAACTTACAAGACTTGAAACCTATGGTGGTTTTTTCAGTAAGCACCGGCATACAGAAAGATAAAGAGAATCAATGTAGCAGAATGATGCTGGTGTTGCTAGCTGTCATTGAGTCTGGTTGACTCATTCATGGCAACCTCACAAACGATGGAACTAAATGTTGCCAACCATTTACCATCCCATGGTTGGTTACAGATCAGACCATTGTGATACACAGGTTTTCATTGACTAATTTTTAGAAGCAGATTGCCAAGCTTTTCCTTCCAGTCCAACTTAGTCTGGAAGCTTTGCTGAAATCTGTTCAGCATCACAACAACACACAGACTTCCAATGGCAAACAAGGTATGGCCATGCTTAAGGCCCCCTGGCTGGGAATCAGACTTGGTTCTTCTGTAGGGCAGTGGAGAATTCTACAGAGAGTCAATAAGCATATATTGTTGTTGTAGTTAAGTGCCGTCGAGTCGATTCTGACCCATAGCAACCCTGTATAGGGTTTCCAAGGACTAGCTGGTGAGCTTGAACTGCCGACCTTGCAGTTCAATGGCTTTTCAGTCTGGCCCATTAACCCACAGTGCCACACCAGACTCCAGATATGCAAATGTGATATATGATAGAATTGACCATATACATCAGTAGGGAAAAAAATGGTTATAAAAACTAGGAAATTGGATCCCTACTTTACAAGATGTTGTTGTTGTTGTTGTTAGGTGCCATCGAGTCAGTACCGACCCATAGCAACCTTATGCCCAGAAGAATGAAACACTGCTCATCCTGGGCCAACCTCACTACTGTTGCCACGCTTGAGTCCGTCGATGCTGCCACTTGGCCAATCCCTCTCGTTGGGGGTCTTCCTCTTTTTCCCTGACCCTCCACCTTACCAAACATTATATCCTTCTCCAGAGACTTGTCCCTCCTGACAATATGTCCAAAATATGAGAGATGAAGTTTGGCCACCTTGGCCTCCAAGGAGCACTCTGGCTGTAATTCTTCCAAAACGGATCTATTGGTTCTTTTGGCAGCCGATGGCACTTTCAATATTCTCCTCCAACACCATACATAACTCAAAAGCATCAATTCTTCTACGGTCTTCCTTATTCACTGTCCAGTTTTCGCATGCATATGAGGTTATTGAAAATACCATGATTTGGGTCAGGCACACCTTAGTCCTCAAGCTGACATCTTTGCTCTTCAGCACTTTAAAAAGATCTTGTGTAACAGGTTTGCCTAATGCAATACGTCATTTGATTTCTTGACTGCTGCTTCCGTGAGTGTTGTTGATAGTTGATCCCAGAAGAATGTAGTCCTTGACAACTTCAATCTTTTCTCTGTTGATGATAATGTTATTTATTAGTCCAGTGGTGAGGATTTTTGTTTTCTTTACATAGAGATGTAATCCAGACTGAAGGCTGTGCTCTTTGATCTTCATCAGTAAATGTTTTAAGTCCTCTTCACTTTCAGTAAGCAAGGTTGTATCATCTGCATATCGTAGGTTGTTAATGAGTCTTCCTCCAATCCTGATGCCATGGTTTTCTTCATATAACCCAGCCTTTCATATTATTTGTTCAGCATACAGGTTGTATAAGTATGGTGAAAGAATACAACCTTATTGCACACCTTTCTTAATTTTAAACCATTTAGTGTCCCCATGTTCTGTTCGAACAACTGTCTCTTGGTCCAGGTACAGATTCCTCAGGAGCACAATGAAGTGTTCCGAATATTCATACTTCACAATGTTGTCCATAGCTTGTCATGATCCACACAATTGAAAACCTTCGTGCAGTCATTAAAGCACAGGTAAATATCTTTCAGATATTCTCTGCTTTCAGCCAAGATCCATCGGACATCAGCAATGATATCCCTTGTTCCACGGCCTCTTCTGAATCTGGCTTGAATCTCTGGAAGTTCTCTGTCAATATATGCTTGCAGACGTTTCTGTATTACCTTTAGTAAAATTTTACTCGTATAGGATATCAAAGGGATTGTCCAATGATTTCTGCATTCCGTTGGGTCACCTCTCTCTGGCATGGGCACATATATGGATCTCTTCCAATCAGTCGGCCAGATAGTTGTCTTCCAAATTTCTTGGCAGAGATGAGTGAGTGCCTCTTGTGTCGCCTCACTTTCTCGAAAGATTTCAATTTTTATTCCATCAATTCCTGGTGTCTTGTTCTTTGTCAATTCCTTCAATGTTCCTTGGATTCCTCCTTCAGTATCATTGCCTCTGGATCATGTGCTACCTCTTGAAACATTTGAACATTAACCATTTCCTTTTGGTACAGTGACTCTGTGTATTCCTTCCATCTTCTCTTGATGCTTTCTGCATCTTTCAATAATGAAAGTCGAGGCTTGAATTTTTT
>NW_006408540.1:16146317-16191999 GCF_000296735.1 Chrysochloris asiatica | reverse complement strand
GGGATCAGGATTTTAAATTGCAACCATTTATTTTCCTTCCTAGCTTGTTAAAATATTTTCATATTTACAAATCTTATTTATACTCAAATTTTCACTTTCCATTTTAATTTGCTTCCTAGTAATATGGTTTTAAATTATAATGTCATAGAGAAGAGTTCACCAAACCTTTAGCTATTTCTCTTACTAAATCCAACCTGGCATAGATGGTCTCAAATTGTTTTATTACAGAAAACAAGTATTTTACCCCTACATAGCTCTTTCATAGATAGCTGGACTTTCAAAAAATGGAAATTATAAAGTATAAAACAAAAGGTTATTAAAGAATAAAGCACAAATGTTACAGGTCAATCTTTGTAACAACATTGTTGTACATCTCAAACAAACAATTTTATAATAAATGCCCTTAAATAATGCAAATGAGTATCCAAAGGCTTGGCTTATTCATATCCCATTTTAACTACGTCTTGTACAGGAAATCTGTTCTAAGAATCTGAATGCAAACTTTTAACTGAGATATTTCTCATTGGCCCTAAACCACATTCCCTTAATTCCTTTATGAACTATGTTATGCCAGTTGACCATGGTGTCCCCTGAGACTGCGGTTCTGAGTCCCCAGGCCCAACAACTCATTGCCTTAAGATGTTTGGCAATATCTATGAAGTTTTCATCATTTTGTGCGCCCCCTCCCTGGATGTTCCACCACATTCCAATGTGGTGTGTTTGCAGCAAAGGCAAATAACCATTCACACGTCTCCTCTTTATCCTTTAGTCCTGTATATTCATCTGGTCTTCATCGTCCTGCTAACCTCCTTCTTCTCCCTGTCACTCAAGTTTACAGAGTCACTATGATTCCGGACCAACTCGGCAACACTTAACAACAACTACAACCCTCTAGTCCATGGGTGGGAAAACGATTTTCTGCTAAAATTTATAACATCATTCACAGGCCATACAAAAGTTTCAACTTAAAAATTGTTGTTGTTGTTGTTATGTGCCATCGAGTCGGTTCCGACCCATAGCGACCCTGTATAGGGTTTCCGAGGGTGTAAATCTTTACGGGAGTAGAAAGCCTCATCTTTCTCCTGTGGTGCAGCTGGTAGTTTCGAACCACTGACCTTAAGGTTCGCAGCCCGATTCGTAACCACTATGCTACCAGAGCTCCTTAGCCTGCTGTATTTGGTCAAACATTTAATTATCTCACCCCTAATGCAATAGCTGGAAGTATGGTTGTCTTGGCAGGGCCAGACCAAATGACATTCCCACCTGTGCTCTATCTAACCCATGAATTACCCTCCTTTCCCTCTCACCTCTGGAAAACCATCAAATAGTATTTCTTTTAACATGAAAACCTTTTCTTGAGTTTTTATAACAGTGGTCTCATACAATATTTGTCCTTTTGTGATTGACTAAGTTCACTCAGCGTAAAGTCCTCCAGGCTATTCACATTCATTGTTTTGCAGATTCATTGTTACTCTTTAATGTTGTATAGTATTCCACTGTGTGTATGTACCAAAGTCCTTTATCATTTCTTTCACTAATGGGCATTTAGGACTGTGTCCATCTTGTTGTTATTGCGAACAGTGCTGCATTCAATGTTGGTATGCATGTATCTATTTGTATCATGACTCTTATTTCTTGTGGACATATACCAAATAGAGGATTGCTGGAGTTCTAGTATGATGCGTAGGATAAGCACTAGACTGCAAGGTTGGTTTGAACCACAAAATCAGTGGTTCAAACTCTCCAGCTGCTCCTTGGTAATGCTATACAGGGTCACTATGAGCTGGAACCGATTTTACACTTAACAACAAAACAGTGACTAATAATCATGAACATTTCTTCATGTTTGTTGGCTGCCTGAATGTATTCTTTAGTGAACTGTCTGTTCATGTCTTCTGCCCATTTTTAAACTGGGTTGTTTATATTTTTCTAATAGAGGTGTTATAATTTTCTGTAAATTTTAGAGATTAGTTCCTTATCTGATATGTCATTGCAAAAACTTTCTTCCCAGTCTGTGGGCACTCTTTTAACTCTTTTGGCAAAATCTTTTGGTGCATGTAAGTGTTTAAGTTTTAGGATTTTCCACTCATCTATTTTGTCTTCTACTGTATGTATGTTTTTACTTATGATTGACAATGTATTTATATCATATTTTAGGGCCCCTACATTTGTCCCTATTTTTTCACTGATGATCTTTATAATTCTAGGTTTTACATTTAGGTCTTAAATCCATGTTGGGTTTGTTTTATATATGGTGTGAGATTAGGATCTTATTTCATTTTTCTGAAAATGAATTTATAGTTTTGTCAGTACCATTCGTTGAAATGACTATCCTTGAATAAATCTGGATAATTAAATTTTTCAGGGAATTTGTCCATTTTTCCTGTTTTTAAATGTATTGGCAATAGAATCATAATAATTTTATTATCTTGCTAGCCTCTGTTGACTCTGTAATTGTAACCAATTTTATCCCAAATATTATGCATTTTCAATTGTGGTGATAAAGCTTGTTAAATTTACTGGTGTATGCATAAAGATAAATATCCTAGGCATTTAGTGAACTGAAATGGACTGATATCAACCATTCTGAATCTGACAATCATGTGGTTTACTATGCTGGGAATGACAAATTGAAGAAGAATGGCATTGTATTCAACATCATAAAGAATATTTCAAGATCTGTTTTGAAGTATAATGCTGTCTGTGATAGGATAATATTCATATGCCTACAAGGAAGACCAGCTAATACCACTATTTTTCAAATTCACTCACCAACACAAAAGCCAGTGATGATGAAATTGAAGAATTCCAGCAACTTCTTCAGTCTGAAATTGATCAAGCATGCAATCAAGATTTATTGCTAATTACTGGTGATTGGAATGCGAAGGTTGGAAACAAAGAGAAGGATCGATAGTTGAAAAATGTGGCCTTGGTGATGGAAACAATGCTGGAGATCACATGATAGAATTTTGGAAGACCAATGCTGAAAGAGGACGTTAAATACTGACTGATGATGATCAAAGACCACAGTCTTCAGTATGCCTTGCATCTCAATGTAAAAACAAAAATCCTTACTACTGGACCAATAAATAACATCCTGGTAAATGGAGAAAAGACTGAAGTTGTCAAAGACTTCATTATTGCTTGGATTCACCATCAACACTTGTGGAAGCAGTAGTGAAGAAATTAAATATTGCATTGCATTAGGCAAATCTACTGCAGAAAACGTCTTTGAAGTGTTCAAGAAAAATTATGTCTGCCTGAGGACTAAGATGCTCCTGACCCATGCCATGGCATTTTCAATAGCTTCATATGCGTGTGAAAGCTGAACAATAAATAAGGAAGCCAATAGAAGAATTGATGCATTTGAGTTATGGTGTTGAAGAAGACTTTTGTAAGTACCATGGACTGCCAGAATAACAAATAAATCTGTTTTGGAAGTACAACCAGAACGCTCCTTAGCAGCCAGGATGGCCAGAGTTCGTCTCTCTTATTTTGGGCATATTATCTCCCTTGAGAAGTAAAGTCAAGGACCAGCGAAAAAGAGGAAAACCTACAACGAGATGAATTGGCACAGTGGCAGCAACAATGGGCTCCTGTGTAACAACAATTGTGAAGATGGCTCAGGACCAAGCAGTGTTTCATTCTGTTGTGCATAGGATCTCTGTAAGTCAGAACTGACTCAGTAGCACCTAGCTATAACAATGTATATAGACAATTCTTTTACTTTGCTGCTCTTCTCTAGTAATCTTTATTTTCTCTTTCATTACTTTTTTTTTAATCTTATTTGAATTTATACTGTTTTTTTCTTCTTTTTTCTAATTTCTTATGTTGGGCTTTTATTTATATCCAGCCTTTCATTTTCTCCAATAAAGGCATTGGATGCTACAAATGTTACTTCAAGTTAATTTTAAACTGCATTACTCAAATTTTGCTATGTGGTGCTTTTGCTATGGTTTTAAATATCTGGTGTGTTTTCCCCTTTGCCTATGAATTATTTAGCTGTATTATTTAACTCTCCAATCACACGTGTTTTAAAATCTCTTTCAGTCATTGATTTCTAAATTTCAATGAGACCAGAGTATGCACACTGTACAATGTATGGCATAGATCCTTTAAAATTTGTTGAGACTTTCCTTATGTGGTCAGTTTAATATTAAGCATTATGCTTTTGTGGCAATGTGTACTCTCTAGTTATATTATATAAATATATGTTAATATGGGATTTATTCATTGCCTTCTTCAAATATTCTTTACACTTGCTGATTTTTTTTTTTTTTTACTTTTTTTTTAATCTACATATTACTTCGATGTGTTAAAATCTGCTATGATGGTGAAAATTTCAATTTCATCTTTTTGTTCTATACATTTCTGTTTTGTTTCTTCTATTTTGAAGGTGGTTTATTGTGTGCATATGTGTCAAGGGTTATTGTAGGTTTCTGAAGAATTAACATTTAGCAATATGCAGAAAACTTCTGCAGTACTATGAGAAAAAATTCCATAATGCTGTTGTGGTTAAGTGCCATAAAGTCAGTTCTGACTCATAGCAACCCTGTATAGGGTTTCCAAGGAGCAGTTGGTGGGTTGAACCACTGATTTTGTGGCTTGCCTAGTGCTTATCCTACAGCTCCACAACAGGATCATGATATTAATTTAAGCAAACCCTCTTTCTTTTGCATTTTTCCATATTGCATTTACCTTCTGTAAAGTCTTGGTTTAGACATGCCTTCTTGTAAATTTTGTTTCATGTATGAATATTTTTTAAATTTTTGAATAGACTTCTATATTTTCAGTGTTTTCATTGGGTCCACTTACATTATGCCCATGGAAACTGCAGTCAAGAAGTCAAAGGATATATTGCATTGGACAAATCTGCTTAAAAAGACCTATTTGAAGTGTTAAAGAGCAAAGATGTCACTTTGAAGACTAAGGTACACCTGACTCAAGGCATGGTATTTTCAACTGTTCTGGCATGGTGCTGCAGGACAACACACTGGACCACAAGGTCAGCAGTTTAAACTCACCAGTCTCTCCTTGGAAATTCTCTACAGGGTTCCTATGAGTCTGAACGGACTTGATGACACTTAACAACAAAAAATATGCATGTGAAAGCTGGATAAGAATAAGGAAGACTGGAGAAGAATTGATGCATTTGAATTATAGTGTTTGTGAAGGATACACCATGGACTACCAGAAGGATGAACAAATCTCTATTGAAGAAGTACTGTCAGAATGCTTCTTAGAAGCAAGGACAGTAAGACTTCATCTTATGTACTTAGGAAATCTGTGGGGACAAGTCCATGGAGAAGGAAACCATATCTTGGAAAATACAGGGCCATTGAAAATGATGACCTTCAACCAATTGGGTTGACTTGTGTCTGCAACAATGGGTTCAAACATAGCAGAGATTGTGAGAATGGTGCAGGACTGAGAAGTGTTTTGTTCTGTTGTATGTGGGGTCACTATGAGTCAGAACTGATTTGACAACACTAACATCTACACAGTAATTATGATTACTGCTGGATATATTTGGATTCATGTCCACCATCAATTTTTGCATATTTTTGTTGTTGTTATTGTTGTTTGAATAGACTGCTTTTATTCAGTATGAAGTTTGACATTTCCCCTGTTTACTGAATACCACTTTGTAATACTGGTGTGGGGTGGCATCTGATCTTTTCTGACTTCACAAGGTGGGAGGAGGAGAATCAACATCCACATCAGACTGAGGTCAAGTCTTAAGACCTTCCAACCACTTCTGACACCTACCATCCCACCCCAGATACCCTCAGCTTCTCTGCAGGGTTTTATAATCCACGGAATGTCCACATAGAACTGACAGACAATACTCACAGATTATGGGGTTTACTAGGGAAATTAACAAGGTACATGATTAGAATACAGTCCTTTGGGTCAGGAATGTCTCTTCTCAGCCAGGTCTGTTGATTTTCTCTGGTTCTTAACCTCTCTGCCACATAGCCCGTTACCCTGCTTGAGTAGATGTTACAAAACTCTTTTAGTGCTGCTGATAAATGCCCAAAGGGCAGTCAATTCTGCAAGCCAGTTTCCTGCCCAAAGCAGTCAGCTTTACTCACTCCATGGGCTGGGAAACCTGCTGTTCTGTCTCGTATTCTGGGTGCTGCTGTGTCTGTTGACTCTACTTCTCTATACAGGCGTCTTGGGGTCCAAAGTATGTGCCCCACTCTTGACTCTTCTTCTTTTTTTTTTTTTTTTAAGGTTTTTATTGTGGGTTGAGTGAAAGTTTAGAGGGTAGAGCATTAGTTTTACATTCAACAAATCATATACCTTGTTTCATTGCAATGATTATAACCCCCTCCATATACCATCAGTTAACAGTATTTCTCTCTATCCACTTTAGCTTTTTTAAAAAACATCAACAGCAACAACAAAACACTCAGGTATATGTAATAATTTACACCTCCAAAAGGTACATTCTGCAAATCTGCCTCCTGGCCGCCAGCTCTTAGCTCCTCTCTTCCCATGAATCTAGCGTCCTCAGCCGCTCCCCCTCTCCATGACCCCATCTCTGCCTCTGTCTCTGGCATCACTGTTTCTCTGAGTTCTGCTTGTGCTCTTCTCCCTTGGTGGTCCTAGGGGTCTTCTGTTTCTGCACTGTAAGGTTAACCACTCCTGTTTTTGTTACAAAACTTCTACCTGTACAATTGTGACAGTTGCAGTTAGTCATGATAACAATTATTCACTATTGAATTATACAAATCTTATCCCTATCTCTTTTCACCAGACCCATCTAGACAAGATGAAGTCTATTCAGTGGGGACTCTTTCTTTCCCCCCATACTCTTAAACTAAACTCCCTCTTGAAACCTTGTATGCCAGTCACTTCATGCCTTTATCGCCCCATCATTTTAGGTAGCCAATGTCTAAGTTGCCCATCCCTGTCTACCCTGAGTACAGAGGGGATAGCATTGATAATTGATGTGAAGATTCCTTCCCTCTCTGTTGGTATTTAGAGTAACTACCTCTCTGAGTATAGGTCAGGTTCATCAAATTGTAGCAATTTACCCTTATTTCCTTTCTAAAAAATTTTGTTGTTGTTTTTCTTATCTTCCTCTAGTTGAGTTCTGATTATCAAACCATTGAGGCTAGGTCAAATGGGTACTATCTGCAAGTTTGGGTGTTCTTGTGCATCTCCCCTCACTTCATATCAGCTGGATGCTTCATTCTCAGTCTAGCCTCTGTGGCTATGTTCTTGTCCATGAGCTCAAGTATCCTCAGGTCTCCCACACTTTGGACCAACCAGCCCTTCCTCTTCTCACTCTCATCTCCAGGTCAATGGGAATCAATGGAGTATGATTGAACTCAGCCCATTTCTTCATTGCTGCCTTTCCTCCTCTTCTACTCATTAGTAGACAAATGTGGTCGCCAGCAAGCTTATATGCTTGTTTGTGTATTCCCTTTGTGTTTCAGACTTAGAGGGGCATTTGTCCTGAAGGAACTTGATTGCTTGCCTTGATGGCTTCCTGGCGAACAGCTTGCTTATTCTTGTAGTAGCCAGTCATGCTGACATTTTTGTTTTGGATTTTTCCTGATGATCTTTCTTTGAAGATGTACCTTCTTTCACTCTAGCTGTTCCAGGTCAGTCTGCTTGTCCTTTCTAGTGGGAATGTCCCACCTGATAAGGTTCTGGATGGGACTCAAGATTCCACCTAAGGTCCTATACTCTGCAAAGGCTTTGCAAGAGGGCAATTTCACTGGGTAAGTTCTAGAACCCCTTTTAGGTATTTCAATCAGTTATAGGCTGAAGACGGGCTTACAAGTTTTCTCTAATCATGTTTCCCAACATTCCTTTCTATCCCCCTCAAGTGTCTATTTTACAACAGTAGGCAAGGGAAACCAATATTTATAAGACAGTCAAGCATTTTAGTATTATTTCCCCTCTTCAAGCTATGCCTAGATCCCTGTATCCAAGCGCCCTGTTGTTACAAGTTTGAGCATGCATCACTATTTACCTCTGTTCCACTTAGGACATGCAAACCTGTCTCAGTGTTCCCTTATCTATCTTGTTCTTCCAACTCCTCCGCTTCTTGTATTGCTCTCCCCAACACCTGTACTAAACCCCTACTCCAACCCCACAATTGTGGTTACCTTATATTCCATTCATTCTTTCCTCCATTTAAGACAGTCTATTTTATCCTGTAATCTACCTGACCTACCCACTACCTGGCTCTCTGTTCCTCTGTGTTTACCTTCTTTCACATTGTAATTGTTTAGATCATAGACCGATCTCCCAGATTCTCTGTTCTTATAATTTTATTCTGTTCTTAACTCTTCCATTTGTCGATTGAATTCAGGGTGATGCTGCCACGTATATCATTCTTTAATTGTTGTCTGTTCTTGTTGGTTCTCAGTCCACAGAACCAATTTAGGATGTTTTTCATAGCAGGGTTGGCTTTGGCAAAATCCCTTAGCTTCTGTTTATCCTGAAATGTTTTGATTACATCATCTTCAGGAAGAACCAATTCCATGCAGTTAAGTCAGAACTTTCATTGCCTTTAAATGGGGGTTGAATCGAGTTTTGAAATAGAACCACATTTTGCTTTGTTCTTTTTTCCCTGATGGGTTTCCTCCTCAGTGGTTGATACCTGCTCCAGTATAGATGGCATTTAAACACAGAGTCTATTTTTTTGGGTCATAGTGAAATGAAAGTCTCATAAAACCCTAATTTGAAACTGACATAAACTGTGTTTTTTAAAAAAATAATTGGTGAGATAATCGAGAATATTTTTGAGCAAGTCTGACAATGAGAAATCATAAGCCAACTGATATAGTCAACAGATGTTCCAAAAAGGTGAATAACGCATCCAATGTTACTCAGTTTGTGAGTAGAATCGGATTTGAATTCCAGTTTTACTGCCTACAAAGCACCTTTTTCCACCATAGTAGACTGTCACACCAACTCACTGCTGAGAAATAGCTTCTCCAAAGTTGGACCCACAGACAAAGACATAGCACAACAGCAAACAATTCTACTAGTTGTGGAAAATTCAGAGAGGCAATTTGGCAACCCTAAAAACTGGTGTGACACTGTAGGATCCGCACTGGGCTGCTAACCACAAGGTTGGCAATTCAAGCCCAACAGTCACTCCTTAGAAACCTCATAAAGGGTCACTGTATGTCAGAACTGACTCAATGGCACATAACAACAACAACAAAAACATACTTATCACACACAATGCCTGCAGAAAAACCTCTGTTACTCTGATCACTGTTCACCCAACGTGGCACCTTTGGACAGTGGGCCAAAGGTTCTGTGTAAGTGTGGTGACCCGACACACCTATATTTTTTTTGTCCATGACCCTTTTTTACATCTAATTCCTCTCAGATTCTCATAACTTTCCATTTTCTGATTTTGTTGTTGGACATAGCATTCTTCACTTTGCTCTCTCTGCTTCACCCAGGGTTCTAGATCTTCCGGGTGTAGCCTCTGTGATTCCCTTGATGATGGTCTAGTCCCTAGGTTGGTAGTGCAGACCTTGATGGTCCACACAGATACACCCATGACAGTGTTTATTCCAGTGTACTTTGAAGACCACTTCTATTAGATTGGAGTTCCTGGTTAATAGACTATGTTGTTAACTAAAAGACTGGAGGTTCAAGTTTACCCAGGGGTACCTCTGCAGAAAGTCCAGATGATTTATTTCCCAAAAAATCAGCCACTGAAATCCACATGTAGCACAGTTGTACTCTGATGCACACAGGGTCTCCATGAGATGGAGTCAACTATACAATCATTGGTATTAGCTTTATCAAAATTACATAGAGTGTGGAAACAACTGAGGTATCCATCCACAGATGGATGGAAAAACAAGATGTGGTTCTCAGCCACAAAGAAAAAGAAAGTCCTGAGACAGACCACACATGGTTAACTCTTGAAAACATTATAAATCAGTTGCAAAAGAACAAATACTTATGACCTCACTTGTGTGAAATAAGCAGATATTTAGAAGTGAAAAGTCATTAATGGTTACCAAGGAGGTCTGTTGGTGCTGTAAGAAGAGCAGTGGTTCAAGATGAGGCTGCTTCCTTAAAGATTTACCATTTTGGAAATGCTATATAACTTCTCTATGAGTTGGAATTGCCTCAATGGTATTGGGGTTTGGTTTGGATTTAGCAGGGGTGGGAGAAAGGAAGGATGGATGGGTAAATTTTTGCTTAGAGAACGTTGAGTTTATGCTAATGGTGGTGGAATCATTTGGAAAAGGATCGCAAGAATGGTTACACAACTAAGAGGATGTAATCCATGTGATTGAAATATACTTGTAGAAACTGTTGAATTGCTATACATATTGCCAATGAAAAAAATGATTACATAAGGGGAGGGGGTAATGAAAGATCTGCACTGACTGAGACCCAAGCTCTGGGAGTGGGGTCCTGCAAGTTGCACAATCAGCTTCCCAGTGGGTTATTATGTGGTCGAAGTTTCCTAAGTGCTGTCTTACCAGTCTGATGTGATTTCTAGGTCCCCCAATCCTTCACGTCATCCTCTTCAATGACACCCCTGCCTATTAGGACTCACTGGTCTGACCTGAATATACTGCTGTTCTGTTCCATTAATGTGCTTCTCTGAGGGGTATTTATATTGCTTGGACCATTCAGAAAATC
Organism: Chrysochloris asiatica; assembly: GCF_000296735.1. Taxonomy (NCBI): domain Eukaryota; kingdom Metazoa; phylum Chordata; class Mammalia; order Afrosoricida; family Chrysochloridae; genus Chrysochloris; species Chrysochloris asiatica. Next base: position 16,181,355 of record NW_006408540.1, on the reverse strand, counting down.
ATATTGAAAACACTGCGTGCCTATTACAATCACGAATAAAATTCTCCATTTGTTTCACACATAACCCAAGTTCCCCCAAAGCCTCATCTATTAGTGGGTAGAAAGCAAGTCATGTAGTATTTGTAACCCACATTAAACTGACTCATGCCCATGTCGACATAATACAAGACCTCAATTTTCTGCCAAACTTTCCCCAAGTAGTTCTGGGAGGCCTTAGGAGGTGCCTCGTGGGCTCTGTCAACCCTGTTTGTCCTTGTATACCACTGATTAAAGTATGTGTTGCTTTAGGAGTCACTTGGGCTGTGCTTCTCTGGGTTTCCAAGGCTACTGGCCACCTGTAGATTTGCATCTCTGTGACTATGAATGCTCTTTCTGTGCTCTTACAATCACAAGTCCTTGGAAGTTCTCCCAGGAGGGGCGAGGAGGATGCTGCTTACCCTGACACTGTGTTATATTTATTCTGGGCTGTTATTATGTTGGGCTGCCAACTGCAAGGTCAGCAATTCGAATCCACCAGTCACGCTGCGGGAGAAAGAGGTTTTCTGTTCCTGTAAAGATTTACAGCCTTGGAAACCCTATATAAGGTCACTTTGTATTGGAATCAACTTGTTGGCAGTGGGTAAGCAACAAAGCATAGTCCTGGTGTGGTGCTGTGGGTTAATGCGCCAGACTGTAAAGCCGTTTGAACTGCAAGGTCGGCAGTTCAAGCTCACCAGCTGCTCCTTGGAAACACTATACAGGGTTGCTATGGGTCAGAACCGACTCGATGGCACTTAACAACAACAACAACAAGAAGCAACAAAGCAGTGCTAATGCAGTGAAAGCAGCAAAAGTCAGAAGTGGTGCAAAGCAGAAACCTGCCAGAGAATTCTAATCTTTTCTAATAGAGAGCAAGGAGTCCTGGTGTAGCACTGTTGTATCAGCCCTGGGCTGCCAACCACAAGTTTGGCAGTTCAAACCCATCAATTACTCCTCAGAAACCCTATACACATTTGCAGTGAGTTGGAACTGACTTTACAGCACTTAGCAACAAACAATAAAAAATAGAGAGCAAGAGAAGCATTGTGTTCCTGTAGGATAAGCACTGGACTGCAAAGCACAAGGCCAGCGGTTTGAGCCCACCAGCCACTCCATGGGAGAACTGTGAGGATTTCTGCTTCTGCAAAGATTTGCAAACTTGGAAACCCTAGACATGGTCTCTATGAGTTAAAACAAACTCGATGTCATGCAATAACAACAATAACAACTGAGAGCGATAGAAAATTAAGACTGCATTCTGCCAAAGGAGGAAATCGTGCAAGACCTTGAAAAACAAGGCAGTACTATTGAGTTCTTACAGGTTTCACTGTACTTGCCTAGGTCTACAAAGTACCTTGTGATACCATTTCATTCCATTCCTGCCTGCAGATCCTCTCTCCAAAATATTTAGGCACCAACCTCCCAGACAAACACTAGGCTATGCAGCCACCTCAATTCCTTCCTCAGATACTCATGAAGCAAACCCACTGAAAGATTTCCTCCATACAGACCCTCTTCCTAGTCATGACACCTGATCAACCATGCATAAGTTACACTGTCAGCCTAAGGAGAGACTCTTCCCCAAAATATTTGTGTTAACTTATTGACTCCAATGATCCCTAATTATGAACCACTTAAAATCATCCCTTGGGAATAATTTAAACAATCTTAAAAATATAGGTCTGCACAAGAGAACCTAAGCAATACTGATCCTACAAAATGATTTTTTTTCCTTAAAAAAAAAAAAAAGTATCTGATCTATAAAGGAGTTTGTGGGTGGCACAGACAGGTAAGCCCTTGAGTAGTAGTTGAAAGATTGGAGGTTTGAACCCACACAGAGGTGATTCAGAAGACAAGCCTGGTGATCTGCTTCTGAAATGTCATAGTGTTGCCATCTGTCAGAATTCACTCAACGGTAACTCCCAACAACAACTGTTGTTTGAGTTGTGGATGAAATACGAAAGAGAAGGGGGAGCAGAGAATTGAGCCCCATGCAGGATTCGCCTTTCTAATGGAACACAGTCTCCCTACCTTCCTCGTCCTTTACAAAGTAATGCCAGCTGTCGCTGAAAGCTGTTTCCAAACCAATTACCATTCCTTGATCAGAAAGGAGGATAGAATCTTAACAAAAGAACAGATGATTGGATGCCACTGATTTCTCTGACTTTGGAGCTGTTTTAGAAAGGAAGTTGCATCTTCGTAGAATTATTATTATCAATCAGCCTTTATTGCTTCAGCTTTCTTTATTGCATTCTAACACACAAAGTAATGAAAACATATAATAAAGAGAATAAAACACGCAATGCATCACTGTGCAGATATTGCAATCATAGCAAATCCAATGTAAATGCCCTACAGGGAATACTTGAGCCTTCCAATACATTGCCAACAGTTTGCATGATACTATATCACGTTATTTATCTACTAAACCTGTCATGCTCTGCTAAATATGGTGCCAACACCAACCCCAAATAGCACGACTCCTTCCTATCCTTCGAACGGGTGGCATATTTCTCTGTTGTCACTGCTTTTAATGTTTGCAAAGACTAGCTCTAACTCCTGAATAATTAATGTATAACGATTACTAAGCTATGGGTAGTTTACTATTCTAGCCCCTCTGGTCTTTGCAATGTTGCTTGCTTTAATATGCACTTGGAATTGGAACCAAGAGGTAGTAAAAGCCATTAAGACAGCATGGAACTCAGTCACTAATGATTTACAGAGTTTGAATGCAGCATCCTGGACTTTCCATCTTGGCTCTCAAGCTCCATCTGCTGCTCGTGCTCTGACTTGGTCTCCCTTTTGCAAATGTGTCTCTGACAGCCAAGTTTCTGCTGTGTTTACACTTACTTAAAAAGAGTCAACTCTCAAGAGTTCAGGTCAAGTACACACTTCCTCTGCAGTGTTTCTAGCTCTGGAAGAACCCTGGCAGTGGTTAAATACGCTTGGAATATTTCTGTCAAATACATGCTCATCAAGCAACTTCATGATCTCACACAGTATGGAGGCTTAGTAAATAATAAATAAGGATAATAAATACAAGCACAGTTCAGCCTAAGGGCCATAGAGAGGGCTTAAAAGCTAGCGGGGAAGGCTTTGAAGAAGAGGAGGAACAAACTCTCAGGTGGTGAGAATAGCACAGTAATAACATGAAGACAGTCTCTACTATGTACTGCTTGCGGTTTCTGCTCCACGATGCTCCTACAGATCAACTCAGACTTTAATGATTCCCATGTGTTACAAGCTGTGGCATCCCAAAGTGTAGAGGTGGGTCACTGTAATGAGCTGTGAGCTGGAAAAGCCTAATGCTCCAGGAGCATGTGAAGATGAGATGTGATGAAGGCAGGGGAGATTCTCCTTGTGTGGGCATTTGAGCTCACTCAGCAGCTCTGCAAAAGAAAGACCTGATAATTTGCTTCCACAAAGATTACAGTTGTGGAGACACCCCGGAACAACTCTACTTTGTAACACATGAGGTTGTCAGGAGTCTAAATCAACATGACAGTGCAATGGAAGGGGGTGTTAGAAAGCCGATTAGAGACATCTAGAAAACCAATGACTTAAATTTCCCTTTTGGCTTGGTCTGGGGTGGAACATAAAACACACAATAGGAAATTGGTCAAGATATTTGAGAGTTGGGGTTAAAGAAATTAATATGGAGTAAACACCCAAATAGAAGGCTATTTACCTTCTGGTTACTCAATAAAGTCTTCTCATATAATATCATGCCATTTTCTTTTTCTTTGGAATCTCCCAAATGTCTCTATCAAATTAAATTTAAAAGTTTTAGAAATAAATGTATAAATGCTCGGAACCTAATTCTATAGATTAAAAAGAAAAATCTGAGTTTACTTACAGTAAGAGATGTTGTTAATCGTTTATGGCTTCAGAAAAGGTCTTGGACTAAGTGGGCTCAGGTGACCTACAAGTTGGCGTAAGTCTGAAAGGTCAAACTTGCTATTTTCTCCTCATCCGGCAGACCAAGCTTAAAGTACTGTAATTGGTGCTTTGCCCTTTCTAGCTCTTAAATGGTTGCTAGGTTTAGCACTGGGTTAAATAGATGGGACCCATGTACTTGGTAAAGTAAATGGAAGTAAGACTATCATGTGTGTTGTTCTATGACTACAACTGGCTTGTTGATGAATCATTTGTTAGAGACAAATAGGGGAAAGAGAAATGTCTATAGCGTGGCTCAAGAAGCAATCACACCATGGCATATGATGAAATAACCAACTGAATATTAAAATCTCAGACACTGACTACATCTCAGCATCACTCCCCAAGACCCAACTGAGCTAGGCTCCTCCATAGCTTCAGATGCACAATGGGGGTATTGCATGTCTTTTTGGCCCAATTGGTTGGCTGTTGATGTTCATAATGATATGCGGTGGGAGGAGTAATCAAGGGAGCTCAAGGGAGACCCCTAAATAGTTCCCATTTCCTCACCCTTCCAGATATTCAAAGGAGCCCCGGTAGTGTAATGGATGATGAGCTGGGCTGCCAACTTCAAAGTCAAAAGTTCAAATCTACTTGTCACTCCTTGGGAGAAAGATGAGACTTTGTGCTCCCATAAAGATTTGTAGCCTCGGAAACCCTACACAGGGTTGTTATGAGTTGGAATCAACTCACTGGCACACAGTTAGCACAACCACCACCAGGTATTCAGGCCTCATGCTTCTTTCCAGGTATTTGTGGTTACCTGGGTGAGTGAGTCGAGTCGTTTAAGGTACGAGGGGTATGGAGACTATTGTTGTTGTTCAGTGCCGTCGAGTCGAATCTGACCCATAGTGACCCAATATAGGGTTTCCAAGGAGCCACTGGTGAGCTTGAACCACCAACCTTGAAGTTCAAATGACTTTGCAGTCTGACGCATTAGCCCACAGCGCCACACCAGGACTCCACACATGGAGACTATGGGAAGTGGGAAAGTTAGGCTTGTGAGACATGAGAAAGCATCAGATGAACATCTCAACTTCTTCAGTCAGCAGGTGACACCCAGGCTGTGGCCTGACTCAGAATTCTGACTCTCAAGCCATAAACTCCCAGGTGACAAAGATGGTACCAGTTTCAGCAAAACGGGACAGTTAAGGATCTTCCATTCTGTCCATGAGGTTCCTCTGCCTTCTTTCTCCCCATCATGAAATCTTTACTTGTGTGGAGGGACAAAAGTTCCTACTTTTTTAATATTTTTTTTTTATCTTGCACCTGTACTTCAACTTGCTAAACTCCAGTAAAGGATTTGACTGCATCATTCTCGGTCTTCTGCCTTCCTTCTCTGCAGCTGGAGAGTCATAATGACTCACATACTTGGAGACAAAACTTTGTGAGACAGGTGAGGAGATTCAGTGACGATGGGGATGCTGATGTGGGAGTGGAAATGAACACAATTAAAACACGAAGGAAAAAAAAAATGATTCCGTCATATTTGTTATTGTTGTCAGTTCCTACTCACAGCAACCCTGCAGTGGTGGTGGTGTGCCATGGAGTTGGTTCCAACTCATAGCGACACTGTACAGGGTTTCCAAGGCTATAAATCTTTACGAGAGCAGAACACCTCATCTTTCTCCTGAGGAACAGCTGGTGGCTTTAAACTACTGACTTGAGGTTAGCAGCTCGACTCATAACCACTACGCTACCCTTATAGCAACCCTACAGAGGACTTCTAAGGTGCTCTGGTAGCATAGTGGTTACGAATCGGGCTGCTAACCTCAGGGTCAGCAGTTCGAAACTGCCAGTGGTTCTGTGGGAGGAAGATGAGGCTTTCTGTCCCCATAAAGATTTACAGCCTCGGAAACCCTGTACAGGGTCGCTATGAGTTGGAACCAACTCCACAGCACATAACAACAGAGGACTTCCAAAGAGTGGCTGGTGGGTTTGAACTGCCAGCCTTATAGTTAGCAGTCCAGTGCCTAACCTACAAAGCTATACCAGGACTCCAATATCTTTGTGGGAGCAGAAAGTCTCATCTTTCTCCTAGAAGTTGTTGGGCTCAGACTGCTGTCCTTGAGGTTCGCAGTCCAGTGTTTACCCTACAGAGCCATTGTGCTCTGTATATTAGATAGTAAACAACTTGAGTGGAGGCTGTGTGCTGTTGGACAAGTAACTTATCCTCTCTGTACCTCCATTTTCCCATGTGTAAATGGATGTAACAATAGCCTTTGATTCTTAAGAGTTGTGGATATTTAAAGATGTAATGATGGTGCTGTGGGTTAATGCACCAGACTGCAAAATCGTTTGAATTGCGAAGTGGATGGTTCAAGCTCACCAGCTGCTCCTTGTAAACCCTATACAGGGTTGCTATGGGTCAGAACCGACTTGACGGCAATTAACAACAATGATGGTTAGGAAAGGAGGAGGAATGGAAACAGGAAACTAGGAGGAAGTGAGATAATTGATGTTGCATTGAAAGGATTGCAATCTGTGAGATGAAACAAATGTGTGGGAATTGCTGAAGACAAAACTGATCTGGTCTGTCAACCTTCAACTGATTCACAATAAAAAGAAAGAAAGATGTAATACTTATAAAGTGATTTGGGGTAGACAGATACATCAACAGAGTGTTACTGCACTGTGGATATGGGATGCTAGAATGATGCTGAGAGCTGAGCGTGCTCTGAAACGGGGGAGGGAGAGTTTGGACCAGCCTGAGGGATGCCAGACAAAGCCTACCTTTATGAATGGATGTGGTGAGTCGTGTTGAGTTGACTCTGACTCATGGTGACCCATGTACCACAGTCCTGTACTATCTTTACAAACTTTGGTATATTCAACTCTGTTATTGCAGTTTCTGTGCATACTGAGTGCGTTCCGACCTATGAGGCTTGTCTTCCAGCACTGTATCAGACAAGGCTCTACTACGATTCATTGGATTTTCACTGGATACTCTTTGGAAGTAGATTGTCAAGTCCTTCTTTCTAGTCTTAGTCTAGAAGCTCCACTGGAACCAGTTTGATATGGGTGATCCTGTAGGTATTTGAAATGCCAATGCTAGAGCTTCCAACATCATAACAGCATGCAAGTCACTACAGTAGGCTAAACAAACAGGTAGAGATGAGTGGGTGGTATTGGGGAACTCTACTTGTCTGTAGGCCCAACTTCCCTCAGGTGAGCAGACCATCCTATGCCTGTCGGCTCTTGGATTGGGGAATAGAATGGATGATAATTTGTGCAATGAGATAAAAATACAGGTGTTTGCTGCTTGACTCTTCTCAAAGTTTGAAGGTCGCAGAGAGTTTTCTCAGGATGTTATTTTTCAATTTATCACAAGGAAACCCAATAAGACCTGCTGCTAATCCTTCTTCCTGCTGCCTGACTTAAACATGCCTGAATCTTTAATCATCAAACCAAGTAAATTATGAAATACCCAGTGACAACTGGCGGGTTTGATGGAGCTGGCCCTGTAAGTAGATTTGTAATTCTGTCGTGTTGATCAGTATGTCCCTAATTCATCATCATGCTTGCAAGGGCTGCTGCCTCGTGATCTCCTGTCAGTCCCTCGTTCAGCCTGCAAAGGAGGTGGGCATGCGAAGGCATCATTCAAACCTATTGGGAATGAATGTCATTTGTGTCTATTTCCAATGTATTGTTTCAGCACTCCAAGTGATAATTCTATGAGTGTTAACAATTGTAGCTCCAGTTTCAGAGAAACTGATAAATTATGGGGATCCTATTTGGAGAGACAGTGCATATTCATCAAAAGATAACAAATCCTGGTAGCATATTCCAAAGTAGCAAGTGAGTGGCTTGGGCAAGAAGTTTGAAAGACATTTGGAGAGAGGTGTTTGCGAGAGACTCTATGGACCCAGAGATGAGTTTCCTAGTGTTGACAGCTGGGAAGCACTGAGAGAGGACTTCCAGGGGCACTAGAATAAAGGCACCAGCAAAGAGTAGGCAGAATAGTGTCTCATGTGTCTGAGTCAGGATTTATATCTGTATGGATAAGCCACACAGACATAAAACATAGAAAAGGTTCATTTGCTTATTCATTCATTCATTCACCAGCTACTTAGTGAGTGTATACTATGTGCTAGCTCTAACTTAAGGTGAAGAACTTAGAATTTTCTGAATTGGCAATGAGAAACTTGTGATCTGAGAAGATTCACGTGACTGCTGCTGTCTCCAGTGGACTGGAATGGGGAAACATTGAAAATGGAGAGCTAGCTGTATTAAGGAAGGACTCCAGGGGAGGGACTTAGATAAACGAGCTAACAGAGGGAATGACTATACAAGATATTACTGGGTAAGAAGGCTTCATTCTTCTGTATTTCTGCAGAACACGGTGCTTGCTAAGACGTCTATTCCCCACTAGACGGTATGGCTGGCTGATTGTATCACGCTAGCTGCTAATACTGTGTCTCACACTGGAAAGTTCTCAATAAGTCCCAATATTGGCTTCCTGATCATTGGAAACTGATTAGATGTGGGACATGAGGAGAAAGAAGAGTTAAAGTAGACTTACGTTTTCCAACCCAGGGCCCAGGAGAAGGTCACTTACTAGCTACTGATAAAGACATGATTACAGCAGAAGTGCTTCCAGGAAAGGTGACCTGCTGACCCCTTGGTGACAATGACACATCAGACTACCGACTTCAGTTTCTAGATTACATTTTAGGAAGACCAGGTGGCACAATGGTTAAGGACTCACCTATTAAACTGAAAGGTTCCCATCAGCTCCATGGGAACAGGCCTGGCCATCTGCTCCAGTAAATATTGTTGTTGTTAAGTGCCATCAATTCAGTTCCAACCCACAGCCACCCTGCATAAGGTTTTCCAGGAGCGGTTGCTGAGCTTGAACCACCTACCTTGCTGTTCAAACGGACTTTGCAGTCCAGCGCATTAACCCACAGCGCCACACCAAGACTCCTTATGGGGTCAGAATCTTCTTGCTGACACCCAAAAGCAGCAACAGGTTACTTGTTAGGAAGGAAAACAAAGGGACACAACTCCTAGGAGAGTGTTTCAGAATCTTACAGACTAGGGAAGCGGATTATGGTTTGAAGCTGTGGGTTAACGCACTGGACTGCAAGGTTGAACCACAGTTCCTTGGTTAAATCTGGTTCTCTGTCTTTTATCATAAAGTTTTATTGGAACACAGCCATGCCCACTCATTTATATATTGTCTATTTTTTACTCCTTTAGCAAAGTGGAATCTCTGGATAGGCAAATCTGACAGTAGCCGAGTAGACGCTCTTAACAATTTGGACATTTTAACCTTTTATTTTTTATGCTTACAGTTATAGTCTTATCTTTCAACTTTGCTTATGGTTTCTTATCAGAGTCCTAGCATGGCGCTGTAGGATAAGCACTCAGCTGTAAGGTTGGCTTGAACCACAGTTGGTGGTTCAAACTCACTAGCGGCTCCTTGGAAACTGTTAGTGTCACTATAGGTTGGAACCGATTCTACAGACAGAAGTTAAAAAAAATGTATTTAGTCAAATCTATTACTTTATTCCTATATGGCATCTGGGTGCTGTGATGACCTTCTCCCCTCCAAGATTGTATATATAAAAAAGGAATCACCTGTATTTTCTTCTAACACTTGGATAGTTTGCTTTCATTTTCATTTTATTCTTTAAGTTATTTGAGATTTAGTTTTATATATGTAAGAAAGGAATAGAACTTCATTTTTCAAATGTGTAATTATCCGAATTCATCTATTAATAAGAACTGCATTACATATATGTATACTCTTGTTTTTGGACTATCTGGTTTTCCAATAAATTCCTTCCACTCAGTTATTGCAGGGCCAGTATTAACTGGAGGCAAGAGTATCAGACTTCAAAACTGAGTGAAACCCAAGGGAACTCCAGATGTATCGATGTACATTTATTTTTGGAATCTTGTGTATTTATAGCTGTTGGTATATTTACTTTCTTCTATTGCTATGACAGTAAATTTATTACTGTGTTTTCTATAATATATATCTGATGTAGTAAGCACTCCTTTTCAAAACTCTCTTGATTATGCCTTTTTCTAAAACAGACATTCAAATAACTGTATTAATTTCCATTTATAAAATTACTTTGAGAATTTTGCTGAGACTACATCGATTTATATATTTATTTGGGAATAATGGATGTCATTGTAATATGGAATCTTCTCATTGAGAAACATTGTATATCTCTTCATTTATCCAAGAATTCCTTTATATTATTTAATACAGTTTTATCTTTTTCTAATATAGATTTTATGTACTTGTAATGTTCATTCCTGGATATTTTATGGTGTCTATTGCTATTATGTGGAATTCTGGTGTGGCAATGTGGGTTAATGCACTGGACTGCAAAGTTGGTTTGAACTACAAGGTTGGCAGTTCAAGCTCACCAGCCGCTCCTTGGAAATCCTATACAGGGTCACTATGGGTCAGAACTAACTCAATGGCACTTAACAACAACAACAATTGGTATCATGTATGTGCCATTTTCTATTAAATTTTCCAATTGGCAATTGCTTCTATATGAAAGCGATTGATTTTTATAAGTTCACCTTATATTTGAACACCTTGCTGAACTTTCTTATTAGTTCTAATAAGATATTGATGATCTTGGATTTTCTAATTAGAAATACTATTATCTGAAAATATGACAGCTCATCTCTTCATTATGTATATGTATATATGATGTGTACATATACATATATGGTGGTCATGTACCATGGAATCAGTCCTGACTCATAGTGACCCTTATAGGGTTATTGAGGCTGTAAATCTTTATGGGAGCAGAAAGCCTCATCTTTCTCCTGTGGAACAGCTGGTAGTTTCAAACTGCTGACCTTGAGATTAACAGCTCAAATCATAACCACTACGTTACCAGGGCTCCTTACACATACAGGTTGCTGGCTTAAAAGAAAGCCTGTTCCTTCAGGGCAATTCCAACTCCACTTGCTGGCCAACCAAGTATAGGCTGAAGTTGGACTTGCAGATTCTCTGTAATCATAACTCGCAAATAACTTTTGCCCTAGGTGACTCCAGTAGCCTTTGTCTCTCAGCTGCAGCGTAACATCTCTTACTTTTCTTTCAGTTACAGGTAATAGTAAACAAAGCAACTATTTAAGAACCAAGTTTCACTTTCCATGTCCCTTCATTCTTTCTCTTACCAAATCCCATACTTCTGTGAGTCTACAATGAACTTCACTTCTGACATCAAACTACAAAAAATGTGCACCAAACCAACCCTCCCCCGACACACTCTACTTCTCGGATGGGCTCAGTAACCCTTTGCAACGGCCACAGTGGAGTTAGACCCCATACTCATAGTTATGGGGTTTATTCGGAAGTCAACAGTTTACAATTTGGAGTCTGAAATACTCAGGTTACGTTGTTCCCGTCAGCTGATACATGCCCACAGGACACACCATTCCACCATAAGCATAAGTCTGAAGGCATGGAACTGCAGCTCCGTGGGTCAGCAAACTTAGCTCCCCCACTCAAGTACCTGCAGGCATCCCATTCTACAAGCAAGCTTCCTGCCCACAACCACTCAGCTTTATTGCTCCATGGGATGTGAAATCCACTGATCTGTCTCATGCTCTGGTTCTTGGGTCTTCTGATGTGGTTTCTCTGTCACCCGTCCAGTGTCACAACTTTCTATTCCTGGGTCAAGGAAGTTCAGTGCACAGAGATCTTGGGGTCCAAAGGATATACTACCCTCCTGGCTCTTCTTTGATGATAGTGTGATCCCCCTCCTTCTTTTGACTTGTCTCCTTTTTAACCCAGGCTGAAGTTTCAAGGTTTTACAATTACAATGGACTCTGCTAATATCCACAGATGAATCATGCCGTCCTATCAGTATCTTCTCCTAACTACTCTTACCCAGAAGGAGCTCTGGTAGTGTAGTGGTTATGAATCCAGATGCTAATCTTCTGATCAGCGGTTTGAAACTACCAGCAGTCCCACGGGAGACCTATCAGGCTTTTTGCTCCTATGAAGATTTGCAGACTTGGAAACCCTATACAGGGTCACTATGAGTCGGACCCAACTCCATGGCACACCATCATCACCACTACCATGAGTCTTACCCAACCTAGCAGGGCAGAACACTGTTTTGTGGGAGTTACAGCCTACAGCTAGGAGAGGCATTATATAGTTCACTAAACTACTGATTTCTTACACAATCAATCAAAACCAAACAAAACAAGGAGTGAGGAATTTGATTACAAAAAAATCAAATTTTTTTTTCAGTTCAGCCAGTGAATAGGAAATTGAAGAATTCAACCACCTTCTTCAGTCTAAAATTGGTCAAACTTGCAATTGTGATACACCAATAATTACTAGTGATAGGAATACAAAAGTTGGAAATAAAGATGAAGGATCCATAGTTGGAAAACATAGCCTTGGTGGTAGAAACACTTCTGTAAATTTCCATAATAGAGTTTTGCAAGACCAATGACTTATTCATTTTATTCATTGCAAAGACTTTTTTTTTTTTTTTTAACTACATTTATGGCAACTATGTACCTGTACCTTATAAGATGGAATATACAGGAATCAAACTGACTACATCTGTGGGACGAGATGTTGTTGTTGTTATTAAGTACCATCCAGTAGTTTCTTACTCATAGAGACCTTGTATACGGTTTCTAAAGTTGGTGGGTTTGAATCCCCAACTTTTCAGTTAGTTGTTGTTGTTGTCAGGTGCCATCGAGTCGGAACCGACTCATAGCGACCCCATGCACAGCAGAACGAAACAATGTTCGATCCTGGGCCAACCTCACTACCGCTGCCACACTTGAGTCCATCAATGATGCCACCTGGCTGATCCATCTCGTTGGGGGTCTTCCTCTTTTTCTCTGACCCTCCACCCTACCCAGCATGACATCCTTCTCCAGCGATTGTTTCCTCTGGACAATATGTCCAAAGTAGGAGAGACGAAGCTTAGCCATCCTGGCCTCCAAGGAGCACTCTGGCTACACTTCTTCCAAAACAGATTTATTGGTTCTTTTGGCAGTCCATGGCACTTTCAGTATTCTCCTCCAACACCACAACTCAGTTAGTAGTCTAGTGTTTATCCAATAGTGCCACACCACAACTATGGGACGAGACAAAGAGAAGCTCAATATCACCAGCCAAAACAAGGCCAGTGGCTGACTATGGAACAGACCATCAATTCCTTATATACAAGTTTAGGCTAAAGCAGGAGAAAAATAAAACAAGTCCACAAGAAACAAAATATGATCTTGAACATATATCACCGGAATTTAGAGATCATCTCAAGAACAGATTTGATGCATTAGACACTAATGACCGAAGAAGACCAGAAGAATTATGGGATGACATCAAGAACATCATATAGAAGGAAAGGAAAAAGTCATTAAAATTTCAGGAAAAAACATAAGACCTAAGTCAATGTCCAAAGAGACTCTGAAATTTGTTCTTATGTGTAGAGTAGCTAAAGAGACTGACTAGAAGAAATCATGAAATAAAAGAGCCAAGCTGAAAATTTCAAAGGGCAGCTCAAGGAGACCAAGTCAAATATTGTAATGAAATATGCAAAGATATGGAGTTAGAACACCAAAATCTAAGAACATGCTCAGCATTTCTCAAGCTGAAAGAACTGAAGAAAAAATTCAAGCCTCAGGTTGCAATATTAAAGAATTCAATGGACAAAATATTGAATGGTGCTGAAAACAGCAAAAGAAGATGGAAGGAATACAGAGAGTCACTGTACCAAAAAGAAATGGTCATTGTTCAACCATTTCAAGAGGTAGCGTATGATCAAGAACTGCTAATACTGAAGGAAGAAGTCCAAGCTGCACTGAAGGCATTGGTGGAAAACAAAGCTCCAAGAATTAATGGAATACAAATTGAAATGTTTCAACAAACTGGAGGCACTTACTCATCTCTGTCATGTAATTTGGAAGACAGCTATCTGGCCAAATGATTGGAACAGATCCATATTTGTGCCCATTTCCAAGAGAGGTTTCCCAAAAGAATGCAGAAATTATCTGGCTTCAGATACCTCTATTCCGCTGTTTCCAATCTGCTCTTCAAGAGGTCTATTGACTTTTTACATTTTAGAGGAAACAACTACATTAGTCTAGTTCTCCAATTTTTTGTGATGGTGTAGCATTAGTGTGTATGTGTGTGTGGGAAGAGAGAGAGAGATTAATTTTAAAGAAGTGGTTCACATGACTATTGTTGACAAGTCTAAAATTCACAGGCCAGGCAGGTAGGATGTTTGGTCTTGAAAAATCCTTCTCCTGAAAGCCTCAGTTTTTGTTCTTAATTCTACCAACTAAATTGGATCAGACTCACCTACAGTATCAAGAGCCACTCCATGGGAGAAAGATGAGACTATTTGTTCCCATAAACAGTCTCAGAAACCCCATGGGGCAATTCTATTCTGTCCTATAGGATCACTATGGGTCAGAACTGACTCAGTGACAATGGGTTTGGGTTGGGTTTGAATCTTCTTTACTCAGAGCCAGTTGATTGCAAATATTAACAACATCAACAAAATACCTTCACAGCAATACCTAAACCAATGTTTCACCAAACAACTAGGCATCATAGCCTAGCTAAGTTGATGTATAAAATTAGCTATCACAGCAGACATGTCATTCCTAGCTTGTGTTTTAATTTCCTCAGTTACTTTTAATACAATTCCTTTATATTCTTTACTTAATTATTCTTTACTCAGAGTAGTTGCTGACTCTAGAGAAATTTATTTTTTGTTTACTCTTGTTCATAGTACATTTCCCTCATGTTTAGCAGAATTTATCTATGGAAATCCCAAGAAGTCTGGTTTTAGTGCACATTTTACTTAGAGGATCTGCATTTGGTTTTGCCAGAGACCCCATGACACTGCCTACCTGTGAGTTTTTGTTGTTGTGGTTGTGTGCTGTGAAGTCGGTTCTGACTCATAGTGACCATGTATAGGGTTTCTGAGGCTGTAAATCTTTACGGGAGCAGAAAACCTCATCTTTCTCCCATTGAACAGCTGGTAGTTTCGAACTGCTGACCCTGAGGTTAACAGCCCGATTCGTAACCACTATGCTACCTGTGAGTAGTGACAGTTAATTTGTCTCCATGATTCTTCCTTTTCTTTTTTCCTAACTTACCCTCTAATTCACTAATTATGTCTTAAACAGTCTTTGTTGTTGTTGTTAAGTACCGTAGAGTCAGTTCTGACTCATAGTGACCCTGCACAGGGTTTCCGAGGCTGTAAATCTTTACGGGAGCAGAAAGTCTGTTGAATTCGTTTCCTGCTAAACCTATCCATTGAATTAATTTCAGTGATTGTCTTCTTTTCAGTCATATATTTATTTTTTCTTTCAGATTTCAGTTGTGTGCTGAATTTTTTAAGCTCATTATTTCCTTAAATATACTAAGTACAATTATTTTAAAATATATGTCTAATAGCTCCATAGTGTATATTATCTATTGATCTGTTTCTATTATTATTTCTTTTTATTTTTGTTTACATCATCTTGTCTTTTTTGTGTGCCTATTTTTGTGAATCCTGGTGTGGCACTGTGAACTAATATGTGAGATTGCAAAACCATTTGAACTACAAGGTCAGTGGTTCAAGCTCACCAGTCGCTCCTTGGAAAAGCTATACAGGGTCGCTATGAGTCAGAACTGACTCAATGGCACTTAACAACAACATTTATTTTTAGTTGAGTGCCAATCTTTTCTTATGGGAAATTACAGAAAAATTGAATCTTGAAATAATTTTCTCTTCCTCTAGAAAGAAATGGCATTGGTTTTGGGCAGGAGACCAGAGTCATTAGGAATCACAGACTCCCTGATTCAAGTTCAGGGTTTGAGATAATTCAATGTGAGCTGTCCCTGTGAGATGCAATTTACTCATACATCATACTCTTACTCCCATGGTATACTCATACTCGTTTGGCTTCCCAGTTAAAAATCTGGTTAAATTTCTACTTCTCTTCCCTTTGTTAAGTCCTAGACTCTAATTTTTTTTTTTAAAGCTTTTATTGTGAATTGAGTGACAATTTATGCATCATCATTCAACACTATTTGCTTCGATTCCCTCTGTTTTGTTTTGTTTTGTTTTGATGTACACAAAAACACTCAGGAATATGTAATCATGTAAACAACCAACAGGCATATTCTGCAAGCCTGCCTCCTGGCTGTCAGCACACAGCCTTTCTCTTTCCATGAGTCTAGACTCTTCAGCTGCTCTCTTTCCGTGTCCTCATCTCTGTCTCCATCTCTGGTGTCGCTGCCTCTCTGAATAGGGCCCCATATTCTGCTCGTGTTCTATTCTCTTTGATGGTCCTAGTGTTGTTCTCTGTTCCTGAACTGTAAGATTAACTACTCACCACTTTTTGTTATACAACTTCTACCTTTATAATTGTGACAGTTGCAATTAATCATGTTAACAATTACCCACTATTGAGTCATAAGAATCTTATCCCCTTCTCTTTTCACCAGACCCATCTAGACAAAATGAAAACTATTCAGTGGGAACTCAACCTTCCCCCACACACTCTGAAACTAAACTCCCTCTTGAAAACTTATAAGTCAGTCACTTCAGGCCATTGTATCTCCCTCATTCTAGGTAGCCAATGTCTAAGTTGCACATCTTTATCTACCGTGTATACAGAGGGGATAGGATTGATACTTGATGTGAAGACTCCTTCCCTCTCAGTTGGTATTTTGAGCTACTACATCCATAAGTATAGGTCAAGTTCATCAAATTGTAGTAATTTACACTTGTTTCCTTGATCAAAAATAGTTTTTTATCTTCCTTTAGTTGAGTTCTGATTATCAAGCAATCAAGGCCAGGTCAAATGGGTACTCTGCAAGTTTGAGTGTTGTTGTGTATCTCCCCTCACATCATATCAGCTGGATGCTTCACTCTCAGATCTAGCCCTCCGTGGCTATGTCCTTGTCCCTGGGCTCAGGAGTCCCCAAGTCTCATCATACTTCAGACCAACCAGTCCTCATCTCCAAGTTGACGGGAGTGTAGGGAATGTGGTCGAACTCAGCCTGTATCTTCATTGCTGCCTTTCCCCCTTTTCCACTTGTCAGCTGACCAACATGGTCACCAGAAATCTTACATGTCTGCCCATGTATTTCCTTTGAGTTTTAGTCTTGGAGGGGGTTGTTCCTGAAGGGACTTCCTTGCTTGCCTGGATGACTCCCTGGCGAACAACTTGCTTGTTCTTGTAGTAGCCAATCTGACTGCCATTTTTGTTTGAATTTTCCCTACTGGTCTTTCTTTCACAAAGTATCTTCTGTTCCTCTAGCTGCGGCCAGTTAGATTTTCTTAAAACATCTGTGCATGAAGAGGTAGCACTGATCCCAAAAGGATTTACAGGCTTCCATCACCTAAACTACCTCAAGGTAGTTTTCACGTTTGGTGTGAAAGAGAAGTTAAGTCTTTAAATCTATAGTTAGTTCTCAGCTCTTGCCAGACACCTAGAGAAATGAAGTTTCATGTCTGCTTTAGAGTTCCTGTGAGGTTCCTCAGCCCCAGAGACACCTGAGACAGTCAGTCCTTCTTTCAGATAGGGCGTTGTTCCGTAGCACCTTTCCTCTCAGAATCCTCTCTCAACTCCTATGAGCCTACTCGAACATTTCCATCTCTTCATCATGATAAAATATGAAAAACACTGTATCCCAAAAATATGCCAATGATGATGACAACACCAATAGCTGGAGCCATTTACAGATCGTTTATATAATGGCAGTCATTCTCGATGGGTACTGTTTCATGTCATCTGCTGGAAGAATCCAATACAGACGTTCACATCTGACTTTATGGTTAAGAGAACAAAGGCTTAGAAAGGTGAGTAACTCACGTATGGATTATATAGCTAGCAGACGGCAGTGTTAGAGTTTTAACTTTGTCAGAGCCTACTTTTTGCATTACTCTGAGCCATTTTTCAAAATAAAATTTTGTACAGATGCTCTGACAATTCATGTTTATTCCTATATTGCTTTTAGTAATAGTCCTAACAAATGTGTTGAAATAAATCATAGTTAGTTTTATGCTTAGTTAACTATTTCAAGACTCCACATCCAACGTGCAAGACTAATCTTGAAAATTCCCAAAATTCCACTTAGCTTCTTCTCGGTCAGTCACTAGCTTTAGAACCTGAGAATATTCCATGGAATCACCATCTCAGCTTCTTCAATTATTTAGTGCAATGTTTGACTTAGATCATCTCTATTACTCCTTGAGAGGAATACATTTTACGTTCTTAAAAATATCACATTAGCCAAATTGTTTTTAAAATTCAATGTAAGAAAGCTATCTTGTAAATTCTTTACTCAAGTCAAACAAAAAACCACCACCACCAACAAAAAAACACCAGTAGCCATCAAGTCAACTATGCGTGTCCCACTCATGTGTGTCAGAGTAGTAAACTCAGCTCAGTGACTAATAGTTCAGATATAGATAGCCAGGTCTTTCTTCAGAGGTACTGTTGGGTGGACTTGAATCACCTTCCAGTTAGCAGTTGAGCACAAAATGCCCTCAATTCTTTTAAAATCAAACTATCATGTCATTCATAAAAGTGAATGGTTTTAAATAAGATACATATTTTCTTATATAGATTAAAAGTAGATTTAGATATTGGGGACAATGTGTGTGGCAGACACTATTTGCTGTTTTCTCTATCTAATTTTCTTAGTGGCTGTTGAGTAAATTTCAACTCTTAGTGACCCCATGTGTGGAAGGTAGAATTGCTCTATAGAGTTTTAAAGGCAGTGACATTTTAGAAGCAGATCACCAGGTCTGTCTTCCAAGATTCCTTTGGGTGGTCTTGAACCCCCAACCTTTGAATGACTAATTGAGTTAATTCTTTGCACCACCGAGAAACTTCCATCTCACTAACAGAAACCTGATCTACTTTATTTGTCCCAACACAATCTTCTAACTTCACTGTCACACGTTCAAGCAATGAGCATGTGGCCCAGTGTGAGCCAGTGATTTAGATCCTGCCCTGCCCACCTTGCTGTCTTCCTTCTTTCTACTTGGGGGATTGGCACCAGTGTAGAGGGACAGCAATCATTTTGTAGGGCAGTATATGAAGCCACGTGCTGAGGACGGCCAAGCAGAATGAGAAGAAGCCTGATCCCTAAGGGCTCTGCTGACAGGCTAGACAGTTTGTCCCCAGAATTTGTGTTACCCGGGATGAATAAAACCCTCATATTTTAAGCTATTAATAGTAGGGTTGTGCTGCCAAGTCAATTCGTAAGAGATACAGCAGTATTGATTTTATTCCACAACAGCAGAATGAGATATAAGGTCCATTCTTTTTTTGTTCACAGTCAGATTTAATCTCTTCTGAGTGTCTACTCCTTTGGCTGGCAGGAAATTCATCCTCGGTGATTTTTTCAGTTTTCTCAAAATTCTAGACCTAAGCGGTGTTTACAAAATAAGATCAGAGAAAAATACCAGATGCTTGGTCCATGGGAGCTGCACTATTTCCAATAAAATCAGTCATTGCAAACCCTCTGGAACACAGTTCGACTTTGACACTTATGGGTTGCCATACGTTGGAATCAATTTCCACTAATGGAAACCTGTAAAAACTCATTCCTGCACTTGGTCTCGGGACACTTAACCTTCCTTAGGCTCCAGAGCTTCTGCTTCACCCATTTCAAAAAGTCCCTGCAAATTCTTCCCATCCAGAAGGATCTCGACTGAATTCTCAATGAAGATCGCAGCAACTATTTTTATGTTGTGCCAGTTGTATAAGTGAGGCACAGATGCGGCAGCCAGGTTACCCAGTTAATGAGAAGCAGAGGCAGGGTTTGGGTGCAGGTGGCCTGGCTGAGAGTCCTTGCCCCTTATACTGCATTGCACCTACTGTGCCTGCAACACAAATGCGCTTTACCTTCTGCTTGGCTTGCTCTGGGGTACGTGTGAACAATGGCAATTTTTCAAGATGCATTTTTAATAAATTGATTGCCATTGATTTCAACTCAAGGGATCTCATGTCTGTCAAAGTGTATCTGTGCTTTTCGGGTTTTCAATGACGTGACCTTTCAAAAATAGGTTGCCAGGTCTTTCTTTTGAGGTGATTTGGGTGGATTAGAACCTCCAACCTTTCTGTTAGAAGCTGAGATCTTAATCATTCATGCCACCCAAGGACTTCAAAGATGCATTGTTGTGTGCTGGCAAGCAGATTCTGATTTAAAGCAACCCCAGAGGACTAAGGTGCGCCTGACCCAAGCCATGGTGTTTTCAATAACCTCATATGCATGTGAAAGCTGAACAGAGAATAAGGAAGATCGTAGAAGAATTGATGCCTATGAGTTATGGTGTTGGAGGATAATATTGAAAGTGCCATGGGCTGCCAAAAGAACCAATAGAGCTATTTTGGAAGAAGTGCAGCCAGAGTGCTCCTTGGAGGCCAAGATGGCCAAACTTGTTCTCTCATACTTTTGACATATTGTCAGGAGGGAGCAGTCGTTGGAGAAAGATATTATGTTTGGTAAGGTGGAGGGTCAGAGAAAAAGAGGAAGACCCCCATTGAGATGGATTGGCCAAGTGGCAGCATCAATGGACTCAAGTGTGGCAACAGTAGTGAGGTTGGTCCAGGATCGGGCAGTGTTTTGTTCTGCTGTGCATAAGGTCGCTATGGGTCGGTACTGACTCAATGGAACCTAACAACAATATGTTACAATAGAACTGCCCCAGAGGGCTTTGTTGGCTGTAATCAACGAAGCAGATAGGCAGATTTTTCTCCCATAGAGCTGCTGGCTGGGTTCAAACTGCTGGCTGTGGTTCAGTTAACCACAAAGGTACAATAAGCCATTGCCTTCAAGTCAATTCAGACTCATAGTGACCATGTAGAATGGAGTAGAACCGGACCATAAGGTTTCAGAGGTTGTAAATCTTTATAGATGCTGATTGCCTCATTTTCTTTAGTAGAACAGCTGGTGCATTTGAACCACCAAAAGCTTCTGAGCTTTTCCCACTGTGCCACCAAGGCTTTTAAAGATACATAACCAACCTCTTTTCCTGGGGTGAGATGCCAAAAAGGGCTGCTAACTCCAAGTGAATCTTTTTCTTTATAACTTATTCTGTTATATAGCAAATGAAGAAAAAGATGTTGTTTTTAGGAAATGTACTAACTTAAGTTCTCTAGGAATTAGTTTTCTCATACTAAAATGAGAATAATAGTTCCGACTGTAATTTTGTCTCTCTATTTTACCTCATCATAAAAATAAGAGATTGTCTAAGGTTTTTGAAATCTTCAGGACAAAAAACAAAACAGTGATATTCTAACAAGAAAATGGAAACAGCATCAGATGCCACAGCTGTTAAAATAAATTTTAACTTTGGTCTCCCTAGATGCTTCCTATCCAGCTCTAAGTAAAATATATTTCAATCGTGAAGAAAATAGGGATTCTGCCAGCTGTTATTAATGCTGGCTTGCCTTTTAATTGAAGCGCACTCTTGGAAAATGTCGCATGTATCTGGGGACATATAATGCATTCAGCATAAGAATAAATCTTTTTTGAGAGCGTTAGACAGAGGGATCTTTCTCACTTTTCTGTCATTCCACAATCTTTCTGGTTTATCAGCTCCTTTTTCTTTGCTAAGAGATGACGGTAATGCATACATTTGCTTTTTCCAGTAAATCATCCTCTTATAATTTGGCTTTCTTTCAATCTCAGATTCCCATCAGAAGGGTTTTACTTCGAGGCATATTGCAACCAATTTCCCCCATAATTAATGCCATATCTGCCTCTGAGTCCATTTCAACTCCCAAATGAAAACTGATGAAGCAGCCAACCACAAATAAGGATCACATACCACTGATTAAACTATCAGTCTAGTTGCTAGGCTATTGCATTATAGTGCTGAATCATAGCCGGAGCGTGCATTTCCTGGTCTTTTGCAATGTATATTGCTCATGGTAAGTATCCATAAATTGCCATTAGCAGACAAGGAGAGGGATTTTAATGACCCCTATCAAATTCTATCCAGAAAGACAAATGATTGAAGAGGTCTGTGTTACCGGGCCTCAGATTTTTTGGCACATGTAAAAAAAATAAATAAATAAATAAAAATAATAGTGCATCTAGACTTCATAAAATGAGGTACAGACTGCTACAAAAATCATCAGAGGAAGGAAAATTAGCCATTAGAGGTTTCATTTCAGTCAGGTGTAGTGTGGATGGTCTAGGGAACCAGGAGATCAAATCCTCTACCTACCAGCTTTCAATTTCAGACGTTTGAGTGGAAGTGGGGTTGGAGGACTGAGCATGAGACAATTGTTGAGCAAATGAGTCGGGAGCAAGAAATCAGTTATCACTCACCCAATATCTGTATTTCCCAGAACTCTGTAAAGATGGGAAAACGCAATGAAAAGGGCTCCTCTGTTCTGTGGGGATAAGGTAACGTGGGACAAGATGAGGGGGATAGAACGTAAACACATCGTTTACTCCAGGCTCTTGTGGGTGAACACGAGACTGAGTTGACACCACGCAACTGGCGTTTGTGGTCCCAGGGTGGTTGCCAATGGTTGATGAGCTTAGCTTCTCACTGAAAGCCTGGAGGGGTCAGTTCACCCAAGGCGTCTTAACAGGAAGGCCTGCAGATCTACTTCCCAAAAGTTGGCCACGGAAAAGCTTACGGAGACCAGTTCTATTCTGACACATGCATCAGTCAACTATGATGATTGCTTATGGCAGAAACAGCACCAGGTGGTAGATGTGTACGTGTGTGCGTGCGTGGTGGCTTCCGGGAAAAGATCACCAGCGCTCACTTCTAGTCCTGCCGGGTTAAGAATGGGGCGGGGCAAGTCATCTGAGGTAGCAGAATCAGTTCTACCCAAGTGTGAAAAGGAGAGAGAGAACAGCTAATTAGGAAACTCTGAACTGATGATATTGGTTGGATCAAGGGTGTTAGAAGCTGCTGTGGAGGCAAGGAGACTAGAGGAAGGTGACTATGTGTCAATCTCCAAAAGCAGGGAAGATGAAGCTTTCTGCTCCTGTAAAGATTTATAGCCTCGGAAACCCTGTACAGGGTCACTATGAGTCGGAACCGTGGAGTACCCAAACACAGTCATATATACACATAATGCTGCATATCATTCAGTCAGTAATGAATGTTCATTGTTTGGGTACCTTTCTGACATTTTGTTTTTTAAATGGAATTTAGGACAAATATAAGGAGCTCTGGTAACGTAGTGTTACGAATAGGGCTGTGAACCGCAAGGTCAGCAGTGTGAAACACACAGCTGTTCTGCGGGAGAAAGATAAGGCTTTCTGCTCCCGTAAAGATTTACAGCCTGGGAAACCCTGTACAGGGTCACTATGAGTCGGAACCGACTCCACGGCACACAGCCACCAGGACAAATAGAGAGAGGAAGTCTATCTTCTCTTAAGGGACTATCTTTGACACTCCCAAACACCTTACTTTCTGCCCCAATCGGAAGCATTTGACTTGGGTTTACCTGAATCACATCTAGAACTTCTCCAAAGAAGTTGCAGAGCTGGGACAAAAAATTCAACAGCTGTTTCCCATCACAGAACAATCTGCACTCAGGGGACAACTTAACTCACCTAAACTTTGTTGGTGGTATGTGTTGGCAAAGAGGTTTCAACTCATAGTGACCACTCTGAGGAGTGGCTGGTGGGTTTGATCTACTAACCTTGTGATTATCAGTTAAGTGTTTATTCTAAAGCACCACACCAGGATTCCACCTAAACTTAATGAATTTGAAACACTGACCTGTCCACTTCTCAAAGACTCTGCCTCCTTGTCCAATGGTTACATTGCTTGTGACCACTGCATGGTGTGGTCTTTTATAAGGGGGCAGTAGCATTCCAGGGAGGAATCCTGCTGGCACAATAGTGAAACCCTTGGCTCTGGACTAAAAGGTTGGCGGTTCAAATCCACCCAGTGTCTTTGTGAGAGAAAGAGGTGACAGTCAGCTCCCATTAAGATTTGTTGTTGTGGTTGTTGTTAAGTGCCATCGAGTTGGCTCTGTGGGTTTCCGAGGAGTAGCTGGTAAGCTTGAACCGCCAACCTTGCAGTTCAAATGGCTTTGCAATCTGGCACATCAACTCACAGCGCCACAGCAGGACTCCCCCATGAAGATTGGTGGTTGTTGTTGTTGTTGTTATGTGCCGTGGAGTTGCTTCCGACTCATAGTGACCCTGCACAGGGTTTCCAAGGCTGTAAATCTTTACTGGAGCAGAAAGCCTCATCTTTCTCCCGCGAAACAGCTGGTAGTTTTGGACTGCTGACCTTGCTGTTTGCAGCCTGATTCATAACCACTATGCTACAGCCTAGAAAATCCTATGGGGCAGTTCTATTCTGTCACATGAATCAACACAAGTTCTGTAAGACAAATGTCACAGAGTCAACACAAATTGACCCAACCACAGTAGTCCTGGGAAGAGACCATTTGAAGTACACCCATAGAATCTTGAGAATGGATATTCAGAAGAGGACCCTGGTCATCAAAAATAAATAAATAATAAAAAGAAACAACAACAAAACATCGAGCAAATAGGTTAGTATGATTGACTCTACTTGTACTCTTTAATGAGCTGATTTGTTTTCTCAATTTAGTTTAAAAAAAAACAGTCCTGTGGGATAATACACTAGACGGCCAGGTTGGTTTGAACTGCAAGGTCAACGGTTCAAATTCACCAGCCACTCCTCGGAAGCACTATACAGGGTTGCTAAGTATGACCCAACTAGATAGCACTTAACAACAGCAAAAACACATGATTTCATAGCCATTATAATTCTTAAAACTAGCTCATCGTGATGATATCAGTAGTACGGTGTAGTGCACATAGCATGCTGAAGTCAAACCCCAAGAGAGGAACACAAACAAATTCATTTGCATACATAGGGCTGCCTATACTAAAGTCCCTTTGAAGTAGAAATTTCTGAAGGTGCTTTGTGTGGAATGCTACATTATGAGCAGTTTCCAGCCTTTTAACCTCAAGGACATCAAACCGTTGGAAGAGACTCTAAGAAGGATAATACAACTATTATGGGACTGACTTCAGAAGTAGGATAACCGCCTGAGAGAACAGTACTGTTGGATCAGCTCTTGCTGAAGAACATTCCACGGAGGGTTGCTGAAACTCCTCCATTCCCGTCCAGGGGATGAAGGCTTAGACCATGATTCACCAGCTTGCTGGCCCTGCAGCACTGCCCACCTTTGAAGACGGCAGGGGCAGGACATGCTCAGAGCTCGAGCTCAGCTATGTGGTTTCTCCAAAGAAGGTTAACCGCAGGGTTGCATCAGGGTCCTCCTGCTTCCACCATATAGTTTGCTATTAAAAGTGATCATTTCTAAGAGAAGCGATGTACTTCTGCCTTTGTATCCAACAGGTCACCAAATCTTCTGGGTTCATTCTTGCTTCTAGTCATTGAGCTTTCAAAAACACTGTAGACCAGAGTTGGTAAGCACCCTCATTACTTACATATTGGGGTAAATCAACAGACTGGCAGTGAAATTCCAAACTCACCATCTCCCCATTGCACAGAACACATGATGCCTCTTCATCTATCAATTATCACCACCACTCACCATTTAAGTCAAAATGGCCGCCGCAGACCATCTATATCTAACTTCTTTGTGTGGCCATGAGATCCAGTCTGTCTATGGATCGATTCTTGCTCCCCAAATTACCCCAAATATTTATTTTAGCTATCTAATGTTGCTAGAACAGAGCTACCATACATGGATAACTTCAACAAACAGAAACTTACTCCCTCACAGTTTGTTGTTAGAACAGTTGAGTCAGTTACAATTCATACAGACCCTAAGATTACAGAGCAGAAACATTGCCCGGTCCTGCATTGTCCTCACAATTGTTACATTTGAGCCCATTGTTGGAGCCACTGTATCAGTCCATCTATTTAGCCAAGCATGATGTCCTTTTCCAGGGACTGGACACTCCAGATAACAAATCTCTCTGTCTTTGCTTCCAAGGAGCATTCTGGCTGTACGTTTTTCAAGACAGATTTGTTTGTTCTTTTTGGTAGTCCATGGTACTTTCAATCTTCTTCACGGATATCATAATTCAAATGCATTGTCTCTAAGGGAAGTTTTTTTCCCCTCTATCCCTCTAGGCTCTGGAAGAAGGTCCTGTCTCTTCAACTGCTTTTTCCTGGTTCCTTGGAGATCTCTTTGTGGTTTGGCTTCTGTCTTCCCCCCATCTCTCTGTTCCTTTTATATTTTGTAAAAGATTGGTTCAAGAAACACCTTGTCCTAATCCTGTCTCATTAACCAAGACAATCCATCATCAGTGGAATTGTATCAATAGGGTTTACAACAGATATTTGGGGGACACACAGTTGAATCCATTAAGCATCCTGCTTCCCTCTATATGAGCAAGAAGGCAAAGGAGGTGCTGACACGTGTGGTTTTCAAAAGAAATCACAAGAATAGAGGCCTGATAGTCACTCTTAAGGTTCATCTCTCAGTATTTGTTTCTTCATTCCACTCTTGAGAAGAGATGTTGGTAGAAGACGGAGATAGAAGACCCAGAGACCAAGTCCTGTCCTATAACACAGATGGTGGATGTGAAGAAGGAAGAGAGCCATGTTCATTCAGGACCTATTGGTGCACTGAGCTAAGTGCCCTATGGCAGCCCACCTCTTTAAGCCTCAAGTACCATGATGTGTGATTTTTAGCTCTTTGTCAGACTCATACAGTCACGTGCCCAATGGTGGCGCTAAGACCACACCTGGGCCTGTCTAACTCAATCCCCTGAGTCATTCTGTTATGCTATGCTTACTTCACAGGGCATAAAAACTAAGGGTTCAGAGCATTCTAGACCAAATAAAAGAGACTTATCTGTGCTTCAGATCCCAAAAGTGCTAAATCTTTTTCCCTCACCAAGTCTTTTAAAAAAAAAAAAAAACTTTTAAGGAGGATATTGTTACATGCTGTTGAATCACTTCTGACTCACAGGAACCCTGTATAGGGTTTCCAAGGAGTATCTAGTGAGCTTGAACCACTGACCTGTCAACCCAGCCCATTAACCCCCAGAAAAATGAATGAACATAAACTTCCAGATTCTACTCATTTCCTACCTTTCTTAAATATCTCAATCACTAGAGGGAAATAATCTGTTTTAAAATCTTGCCCTCAGGACAGATTTTTGAGGAGCTAGTTGAATTTTTAAATATATTAGCATACCCATGGTGTGGCACTGTAAAATTAACACTGGAGTGCCAGTCAGTTTGAAGCGCAAGGTCGGTGGTTCAAACTCACCAGCCACTCTTTGGAAACCCTATACAGGGTCACTATGAGTCAGAACTGACTCAGTGGCACTCAACAACAACAACTATATATTTCATTTGAAGGCTGGTGTGGCACTGTAGGATGAGCAATAGACTGCTAACCGAAAGGTCAACAATTCAAACCCAACAGCTGCTCCTCAGAAACACTATACAGGGTCATTATGAGTTAGAACCAATTCCATGGTACTGAGCAACAATAATATGCTTCACTCAATAGAGCATATGGTTATTTTCTGCATTTTAAGATTATAAATAAATTCTTTATAGTAAAAGTTAGTCACTCCATGGAGAGAGGGAACAGCTGAGGAGTCTAAATTCATGGAATTAGAGGGACTGAATGCTAGAGGCCAGGAGGCAGACTTGCAGGATGTGCCCTTTGACAGTGAAAATTATTATATATGCCTGAGTGTTTAAAATAAAAAGAGATAAACTGAATATCGAGAAATGGATGGTACATGGAGGGGATTATAATCATTGTAATGAAACAAAGTATATGATGTGTTGAATGTAAAACTGATGATCTGCCCTGTAAACTTTCACTCAAATCACAATAAAAACTTTACTAAAAAAAAAAAAAATTAGTGACTTAGTAGAGTCCTTTAAACACACTGCTTTTGAATCTCTTCTAACTCTAGGATGGGGTAGACCTTCTAGGATGGAACAGGATGTCTCCATGGGTTCCCAAGGCTGTAATCTTTATAGAATTAGAACAAAGGCATAGGTTGGATTTGGTAACTTTTCTGGATGCAGATTGCCACATCTTTCTCCAACAGAGCAGCTGGTAGGTTTCAACCGCTCTGGTAGCGTAGTGGTTACGAATCGGGCTGCTAATCTCACGGTCAGAAGTTCGAAACTACCAGCTATTCCACGGAAGAAAGATGAGGCTTTCTACTTTCTGCTCCCGTAAAGATTTACAGCCTCAGAAGCCCTGTACAGGATTGCTATAAGTCAAAATTGACTCCATGGCACATAACAACAACAACAGTGCCAATATCAAGAAGCATTGGGAGGGCAGGGTTAGTGGGGAGACCAAGGGTAATATCTGAGATTTTTATGCTACAATACCAAGTACTGGAGTCCTGGAATGGCGCTGTGGGATAATGCACTGGACCACAAGGTCAGTTTGAACTGCAAGGTCAGCGGTTCAAATTCACCAGCCACTCCTCAGAAACCCTATATAGGGTTGTCATGAGTTAGAACCAACTTGATGGCACTAAACAACGACAAATACCAAATACCACAGATGGTTGCCGTAAAGAACAGAAAGGTATTTCCCATAGTTTAGGAGGCTAGAAGTCTGAATTCAGGGCGCTGGCTCTAGGGGCAGGCTCTCTCTGCGTCCACTCTGGAGACACATCTTTGTCTCAACTTTTCTAGCAGGCCATCTTTGGAGGTCTTGAACTTGTAGAGTGGTCTGCTTTCTTCATCGTCTTCAGATAGTGTTGACTTTTTCCCTGTTTTTTTTTTGTTGTTGTTGTTGTTTGTTTTTTATACATGTGTGTGTATAATCTGTTTTTTTATATCTCAGAAGTAATTGCTTATAAATCTTACATACATCTTGATATGGTTTCATTAACACAACAAAGAAAGTTCCATTCCCAAGCAGGAATGTATCCACAGGTAGTGTTGTTAGTAGAGGTTAGGATTTACAATGAATATTGGGGTGGGTGGGGTACGGTGGAGAGACAACGTAATCCATAGCAAGTCAGGTGGTCAGGTGGCAGCGGTGTGGACAGGGAAATCGGAGTGAGACCAAGCTCTTATGTACCCATCATAAGAAGGAGCACCAACGGCAACAGAGAGCAGAGACTGGGCACAACACGAAGATACTCCAAGTCAAAAAACACAACCAAATAAAACAAATGCTTCCATGTGACCGTTTGGTCTAGGAGCAAACTGACTTAGTAAGTCTCCATGACTCCTGTGGTTAATATCAGTGGATTATACCAAATGACGCTTAAAATGAGGAGTCTGAGCCATCAAGGATATTTTAAAGTATAAATGCATTCTTTTGTAGACAGCAGATAAGTGTATCATAAATTTTAGCCAGATTTTAATAAAATAGAGTTGAAATGTTAAGTTTTATCACTGAGAGCATAAACATTCAGCCAGAGGCAAGTATTATCAATCCTTAACCATTCCAAATAACTGAAAGAAGCCCAGAGGCCACTTACAATGTGCCAGAGGGACAGAGGTATTGAAAGTGAGGCCACCTTCAGGCAGAGAACGTAGATCCCTATGACTGAGTCATAGGGTGCAGAGAGAAAAATGGGAGTGGGATGGCATTGCATTGCCTCGGGTGGGGGCAATGAAGACGTGAGGCAAGAATGTGCCACGAGTAGACATATGCTTTAAACTCATCATTGGACCAGGGCATGGTAGGAAATTGCACCGAAAGGAGTAGTGGTTATGCAGCAAGGTTGAGACTAGATTAGGGCAAATAAGACATTCATCTTGGGTGCCAACCAAAGAAAACAGTAATCAAGATTAAATGCCATTTTAATGCCATAGTTACAAAATCGAAATCGATGCAAAAAAGCCCATGAAGAGCAAAGTACCAAAAATTTTAAATAATAGAAGACTCAGCTGTGACGGTGGGAAGAGTCATGAAAAGTACGATGAATCAGAGAGAGGCTGAGGAGGAAGCATGCAGTGATGAGCTTCATGTTCACAAAGAAATAGAAAAGTCACAGATAAAACTCAGGCTCATGACTCAGATGGCATTGTCTGTCACAGACCAAGGGGATTCAGAGGAGACGTCATGCTTGGTAGCACAGTGATTAAGCACTCAGCTGTTAACTGAGTTAAAGGGCAGCAGTTCAAACCCACCAGCTGCTGTCTGGAAGAAAAGCTCTGACAATCGTCTCTTGTCAAGAGTATAGTGTTGGAAATCCCCATGGGGCAGTTCTACTCTGTTCCATAGAATCTCTGTGAATCAGAATCAACTTAATGACACACAACAACAACAGCATCTGAGTAAGTCATGTGGGAAGTATACACGGGACATTTAAAGCGAGAAACCCTCCAGTGTCTAGAAATACAAGTGTAGTGCTTGACAGAGGAGTCTGGCTGGCTATACTTATTGGGGCATTCCGGGTACCACTGGAATGTGTGTGGGTTGACCCTACCCAGGAGCAGATGGACAGAGACAAGACACAACAGTATTGAGCATCATAATGAAAAACCACAGGAACATTTAATGACATTTACAATGTGCCTTCCATTCTGTTGAGCAGTTCACAAGCATTATCTAATCAAATCCTCCTTACATCTCTAAAAGGACTGTGTTATCATTACCCTCAAAATCAGTGCAAATTATAAGACATAGGAATGGATATTTTGGGAGGTTAAATAAACCAGAATTGGAGCTCAGTGAGTAAAAGGAAAAACCAATATTGAAAGTCAAGTTGCCTGAAAAGAAGAGGGTGGCAGCTATGGCTTTGAACCACCAACCTTACTGTTAGCAGTCTAATGCTTATCCTAGAGTCCCACACCAGGACTTCCTAGTGCCTCTACTTGCTCCCCTGTAAAGTGGGAACAATAACTATCTCACAGTATTACTGTGAGGATGAAATGGGACATGTCAAGTGCTTGGCACGGTAGATGATCAGGATGAATAACTTTTGCAATAGGAGGGTCACTACAGATTTTATGCAAACATTTTAAGGAGCACGGATGAAGCGTTCTTGGGTACTGAAACTGGTTAAGCTCCCAGATGCAAAGTACAAGGTTGTAGGCTCAAGTGCACTGAAATGCACTTTAGAAAAATAAACACAAAAAAAGACCTGGTTATCTTCTGAAAACTAGCTGCTGAAAACCCTACAGACCACAGTTCTACTCTGACACACATGGGTTGCCCTGAGTCACAGTTAACTTAATGGAAACTGGTAGTCTAAGAAGGAGAACTTGGCGATGAAGTAAGGACAAAGCCACAAGAGAGAGTCAAAGAAAGGATGGAAGGTAACAGTGATTTGTTGGTGTGGCAGCCATTGGTGTCTTTGACTAAACTCCAGTAGGGTTGGTGGCATGGGGAGACATCAACAATCTTCATGAAAGATTGGCTGTGAATAGAAGTAAAGAGAGGAATGTTTCTTGAGGGAGGTACATGGTCAGGAAGAGCACCCCACGATGGGAGAAGTTGGAACACTTCTACTCACTGAGAGGGGACTCCATGGGAAATGAGAAAGAATAATGAGGTCTAAAACAAATAGATCTGTTTTGGAAGAAGTGCATCCAGAGTTCTCCTTGGAGGCTAGGATGGCTAAGCTTCGTCTCTCATACTTTGGACATATTGTCAGAAGGGAACAGTTGCTGGAGAAGGATGTCATGCTGGGTAAGATGGAGGGTCAGAGAAAAGGAGGAAGACCCCTAACGAGATGGATCAGCCAGGTGGCATCATTGATGGTGTCAAGTGTGGCAGCAGTAGTGAGGTTGGCCCAGGATCGGACATTGTTTCGTTCTGCTGTGCATGGGGTCGCTATGAGTCGGTTCCGACTTGATGGCACCTGACAACAACAAAACTAGTAGTGAATTGCTGCCTACACTTGTACAATGGGTTAACACATTCCAATAGGATTTTACTCCCAATGTGGCATGGAGTCTTCACGACAATCTTGTAGAGAAGATTCACTCCCCAGCACCATCAAGTCAATTCCATCCCTTATTGACCCTATAGGATTGAGTATAACTGCTCCATAGAGTTTCCAATAGTGGATTCAAACTACTGACCTTGCATTTAGCAGCCCACATTTAACCCAATGTACCACCTAGGCTCCTTGTAAAGATTGATGGTGGGGTTTGTGTGCCACTGAGTCAGTTACAACTCTTAGTGACCTTGTATAGGGTTTTGAAGGCTATAAATCTTTGTGGGAGCAAAAAGACTCATATTTCTCTTTGGTGTGACTACTAGATTTGAAGCACTGACCTGTGGTTGGCAGCCAAGCTCGTAGTCCACTGTGCTGTCAAGACTCCTTTTTTAAAACTTTTATTGTGAATTATGTGTTAGTTTACATGGATGAACATTATCTTTTCATTCATCCTATCGTATTTTGTCTCATTGCAATGATCACAATCCCCTGCATGCATCATCAAACAACCCCACACACCTGCCCCCCGGCTGCCAGCACACAGCCCCTCTCCCTCCTTGAGTCCAGAGTCCTCAACAGCTCCTTCTGTCCATGTCATCTTCTCTGCCTCCATCCCTAGTGTCACTGCCTCCCTGGACAGGGTCTCGCACTTTTCTTTTCTCCCTTGATGGTTCCAGGGATCTGTGCTCCTGGACTGCAAAATCAGCCACTCCCCTCCTTTTGTTACCAAACATTTATGCTTACCTTTCCAACACTGTCAGACCTGACAGCAATCATTCCCTATTGAACCACAGGAGTCCTTTCCCCCTGGAGTTTTATCAACCCCATACAGACAAGTTGGAAACAATTCTACATTTCCCTGTATCCTTTGGAGCTAGGTTCCCTATTGAAAGCTTGTAAGCCAGTCACCTCTTGCCTTTATAGTACCCCCATTTTGGGTAGCTAATGTCTAAGTTCCCCATCCCTGTCGACCCTATATACCTAGGGGGTGGGAATGATCCTCACTGTAGAGATTTGTCCACTCCTTCCTCATACTGCATCCACAAGCATAAGTCAAGTTCATCCACTTGTAGTGAGTTACTCCTTTTTTTTCCCTTCCTCTAGTCGTGTTCTGATCATCCAGCCATTGATGCTAGGACAAATGGGTACTATCTGCAAGTGTGGGTGTTCTTGTGCATCTCCCCTTACTTCATATCAGCTGGATGCTTCACACTCCATTCTAGCCTTCTGGGGCCATGTCCCTGACCCTGGGTCCAAGAGTCCCAAGGTCTCCTCATACTGCTAGTTAACCAGGTCTCAATCCAGGTTAACAGGAGTCTATTGAATGTGGTTGGACTTAGTTCACAACTTCATTGCTGTTTTTCCCCATCTTCTCCTTATCGGTGACCAACATGGTCAGCAGCAGGACCATATGCCTGCTAATATATTCCATTTGAGTTTCAGTCTTGAAAGGGGGTTTGCCTTGAAGGGACCTGACCACTTGCCTTGATGGCTCCCTGGGGAACAATTTGCTTGTTCTTGAAGTAGTCAGTTGGACTGCTGTTATTGTTTTTGATTTTTTACTGCTGGTCTTTCTTTCAAGAAATATCTTCTGTTCTTCTAGTCTCTCCAGACTGGTCTGCTTGTCCTTTCAAGTGGAAATGTCCCACCTCAGAAGATTCTGGATGGGCATCAGGATTCCACCTATGGTCTTGTTCAGTGCAAAGGCTCTGCAAGGAGCATCCTTCACTGGGCAAGTTCTAGCCCCTTCAGTTATAGGCTGAAGACAGACTTACAAGCTTTCTCTGGTGATGTTTCTGGCTATTCCTCTCTCTCCCCTTCAAGTGTCTATTTTACATTAGTAGGCAAGGGAAACCAAGATTCAAGAGACAGCCAAGCATCTTAACATCATTTTCCCACTTTTACCCATTCAAACTGTGCCTCAATCTTTGTATCCACAAGCCCTGTTGTTTCACTTTTGTGCTTACATTGTTATTTACCTCTGTCCTATTTAGTCCATGTAATCCTGCCTAGCTATTCTCCCATCTGCCTTTGTTTTCCTTTTCCCTTCCCTTTCTAGTGTATGTCCCCGCCAGCACCCACACTACCCTGTGTCTATTCTATACCCTATGCTCCACTATCCTGTGCCTATTTCCTACCCTGTGCTTCACCTTCCCCTCCCTCATACTCACCCCACCCCATACACCCTGGTAGCCACCAACAACAAAAATTTTATAAGATAAAAAATGTCCCTCCTTTTATCGTGCTTTTTGTTAATTTTTGACAATAATGGACCTATGCCGTATTTCTCTTTTTGTGACTGACTTCACTCAGCATAATGTCCTCAAGGGTCATCCATGTTATGCAGTGGCTTGCTGCTTCCCTGTTATTCTTCAGGGTAGCATAATATTCCACTGTGTGTATGTACCAAAGTTTGTTTACCCATTCTTCCATTGATGAGCATTTAGGCTGTCTCCATCTTTTTGCTATTGTAAATAGTGCTGTTATGAACATTGGTGTGCATATATCTACTTGCATTATGGCTCATATTTCTTGTGGATAAATACCAAGTAGAGGAATTGCTGGATCATAAGGTATCTCTATTTCCAACCTTCTGAGGAAGCACCATATTATTTTCCAGATTGGTTGGACCATTTTGCAATCCCACCAGCAACGTAGGAGGGTCCCAGTCTCTCCACATCTCCGCCAGCTTTTATTGTCCTCTATTTTTTTTTAATCTTTGCTGTTATTGCTGGTGTGAGATTATATCTCACTGTTGTTTTGATTTGCATCTCTCTAATGGAATCCTGGTTTGGCATTGTGGGTTAATGCACCAGACTGTAAAGCCATTTGAACTGCAAGAGCAGTTCAAGCTTACTAGCTACTACTTGGAAACCCTACACAAGGTTGCTAAGGGTTGGAATCAACTCAACAGCACTTAACAACAACAACAATGGCTAGTGATTGTGAACATTTCTTCATATGTTTGTTGGCTGCCTAGATCTCCTCCTTGGTGAAGTATCTATTCATGTCCTGTGCCCATTTTTTAATTGGGTTATTTGTCCTTTTCTTGTAGAGGTGGTTTTGTTGTTGTTGTGCCACCTCACTTTCTGGAAAGATTTCAATTTTTATTCCATCAATTCCTGGTGCCTTGTTGTTTGCCAATTCCTTCAATGCACCTTGGACTTCCTCCTTCAGTATCATTGGCTCTTGATCATATGCTACCTCTTGAAACAGTTGAACATTAAC
>NW_006408540.1:16144243-16146042 GCF_000296735.1 Chrysochloris asiatica | reverse complement strand
CTATGCTGGAGAGCAAGTTTCAGTGTCTCTTCTGACATCCATTTTGACCTTTTCCTTCTTTCTTGTCTTCTTAATGACTTTTTGCTTTCTTCTGGTATGATGTTCTCAGTGTCATCCCACAACTCTTCTGGTGGAAAACAGTTTGGTGGTTCCTCAGGAAGTTGACATACAAATACAATTACCATATGAACCACCAATTCCAATACAAAGTATACACACAGAAGGCAAGAAAGCAGGAAAGCAAACAGAACCGTGTATGTCAGTGCTCATCGCAGCACTTTTTACAATAGTCAAAATGTGGAAATAACCAAAATAGCCATCAACAGATGGATGAATAAGTAAAATATATGTCCATTGACTTACAATGGGATATTATTGCGTTACAAAGAGAAATAAAGTCTTCATGCATATCACAACATGGACAGACCTAGAAAACGTTCTGCTGAGTGAAAAAAGTTACAAAAGGACAAATATTGTATTATCTCACTTATATGAAATAAGCAAATATATAAGTACCAAAGATTATTAGTGTTACTAGGGAGAGTAAAGAAGGCTCTGGTAGTGTAGTGGTTACGAGTTGGGCTGCTAACCTCAAGTCAATACTTCAAAACTACCAGTTCAAAACTCTCCATGGGAGAAAGATGAGGCTTTCTACTTCCATAAAGATTTACAGTCTCAGAAACCCTCTACAGGGTTCCTATGAGTCAGAAACTACTCTAAGGCACACCACTACCTACCTATGCAATATTGTCAAGTCCTGGTGTGGCACTGCAGGTTAATACACCGGTCTGCGAGGTGGGTCTGAGCTTCAGGGTTGGCGGTTCAAGCTCACTAGCTGCTCCTCAGAAACCCTATATAAGGTTGCTGAGTTGGAACCGACTCGACGGCACTTAAGAACAATAGAGATAGTAAGGCATGAGAAAGAGAGAGACATTTTGGGGCTTATGTTAATGGTGGTGGAATAACTGGGAAAAGGACAATTTGAAAAAAGTAATCAGTGCTACTGACTTACACATGTAGGAATTGTCTATCTGATATAATTTCATACCAATAGATTCAAAAATAATAAGCACATACACAAAGAATATGCCAACACTGTGTAATTTTCTTTAGAAATTGAGGGAAGACTTTGAATTGTTTTAAGTGTTTTGTCTTTTCTGGTGACCTGAACATGTAGGCTTGGTAATATTTGGATCACGTACGAGTGGTACATGTTAGCACCAAACTTGAATCCAGGGTTTCATATGCAGAGCCTACACCAAATCCACCAAACCACATACCTTTGTTCACAAGCAGGACTTTCAGATTTCAGAAGTACAGGAAAGACAAAGTTTTAATTTGAGGATCCAAAATGTGGATGGAACAAAACTTTTGGGACTTTCTTTTGTTGATGAAGCATGACTCAAAATGAAAAGAAACAGCTGCAAGCAACCATTAGTGCTTAGAATGTGGTATGTCAGAAATATGTATCTAGGAAATTAGAAGTCATGGAACATGAAATGGAACACATGAAGGTCAATATCCTAGGCATTAGTGAGCTGAAATGGACAGCTATTCAGACGAACAAATGGTTTACTATGCTGGTAACAACAAATTGAAGAGGAATGGTGTCACATTTATTGTTAAAAAGAACATTTCAAGAGCTATCTAGAAATACAATGCTGTCTATAATAGGATAACATGTATATGCCTACAAGGAATATCAGTTAATCCACCTATTACTTAAATTTACACACCAATCACCAAAGCCGATGATGAAGAGATTGAAGAGTTCTACCAACTTCTTAAGTCTGAAGTTG
>NW_006408540.1:16137339-16143813 GCF_000296735.1 Chrysochloris asiatica | reverse complement strand
AAAGACCTGGAGTTGCAAAACCAAAAGAAGTGCCAAGAAATTTTGAAGATAATTATTTAGACAAATGATTAGAACAAATCCATATTGGCGTCCATTCTAAAGAAAACACACAACAGAATATGGCAATTATAGGACAATATCATTAATGGCACAGACAAATAAGATTTTGATGATGATAATCCCAAAAATGGTTGTAGCAGTACATTGACAAAGAGCTACCAGAAATTTAAGTCCGATTCAAACGTGGAAGGGGGAACATCATAGCTGACATCAGATGGCTCTTGACTGAAAGTAGAGAATACCAGAAAGATGTTTACTTGTGTTTTATTGATTATACAAAGTCATCCGATTGTGTAGGTCATAACACACTATGGATAGCACTGGGAAGGATGAGAATTCAAGAACACTTCATTGTACTCATGTGGAACCTATACATAGACCAAGAGGCAGTCTTTAGAACAGAACAAGGGAATACTACCTGGTTTAAAATCAGGAAAGGTTTGTGTCAGGGTAGTATCCTTTCACCGTATTTCTTCAGTCTGTATGCTGAGCACATAATCTGAGAAGCTGGATGCAATGAAGAAGAACTCTGGGTCAGGAATGTAGGAAAGCTCATTAACAACCTGTGGTATGCAGATGACACAATCATCCTTGCTGAAGTGAAAAGGACTTAAAACACTTGCTGATGAAGATCAAAGAATACAGATTTTAGTATGGATTACAACTCGATATAAAAAAAGAAAAACCTCACAATGGGACCAATAAACAACATTATGATTTATGGGAGTAAGGCTGAAGTTATGAAGGATTTCATTTTATTTGGATCCACAATCAGTGCTCATGGGAGTAGCAGTCGAGAAACCAAACAACATACAACATATTGCATAATTGTTGCAAAAGACCTATTTTAAATATGTTTAAAAAACCAAGATGTCACTGTGAGGACTAAAGTGTGCCTGACCAAAGCCATAGTATTTTCAATCACCTCATATGGATGTGAAATCTGGACAGTGAGTAAGGAAGACCAGAAAAAAATAAATGCTTTTGAATTGTAGTGTTGGCAAAGAATATTGAAAGTGACATCAACTGCCAAAAGAACAAATAAATCTGTCTGGGAAGAAGTACAACCAGAATGCTCCTTAGAAGCGAGAATGGTGAGACTTCATCTTATGTAGTTCAGACAGGTTGTCAGGAGGAATCAATCCTTGGAAAAGGGCATCATATTTGGTAAAGTGGAGGGTCATCAGAAAAGAAGAATACCCCCGACCAGATGGATTGACACAGTGGTTGCAACAGTGGCTCAAACTTAAGTCTGAAGTATGAAGACCAGGCAGTTAATAGTGCGTAGAGTCAGTATGAACCAGAACCAACTGAACCTAATAAAAACAACAAACTTAGCTTCACTGAGGATCATAAAGAAAGCTTCCAGGGACACAAAAGGTCAGGGATGCCTAGTGTGATGTTGTGGGTTAATGCACTGGACTGAAAAATCGGTTTGAACCACAAGGTCAGCGGTTCAAGCCTAACAGCTGCACCTATCCAGGGTCACTATGGATTAGAATCGACTCAACAGCACTTAACAACAACAGCCAGATGAAAATGGCTTTTGTTTCATTAGAGCTATTTAATTGTTATTGAGTGATGGATGCCACACAGAACTTAGGGGGTGGGATTATTTGTGTAGAGAAACTAAACAACAAACAAACAAAACAAAGCAAACTCATTGCTGTGGAGTCAATTCCAATTCACGGCAACCCTAGAGGACAGAGTTGAATTGCTCCGTAATGTTTCCAATGCAGTAAATCTTTACAAAAATAGACATGACGGTGTATCTCACAGAGAGGCTAGTGGGTTTGAACCTTTAACTTTTAGGTTTGCAGCTAAGCACTTAACCACGGTGCTACCAAGCCTCCAGAGAAACTAAAAGGAGGCCAAGCTTAAACTTTTCATTGGAGTGATCCAAGCCTAAATTTAGTCATGCTAGAATAGAATTAGATTCATTAGCATGTACCTGATGTGCCCTTTAGAAAGTGTGTTAACCATTTTATAGAAGAAATGGCATTTCATGCAGGCTCACAAATTTACACACTTGTGATTTCATTTGCATATATTTTACTGTCCTGCTCTCTGGAAACATATTCATTTATTTCTAGTTCTTTTATAGTGGAAGGACTGCAGAAGACTATATACTGAGGAACATGTTCTGGTAAAAAAAAAAAAAAAAG
The DNA here is from genome assembly GCF_000296735.1 of Chrysochloris asiatica. Lineage (NCBI taxonomy): Eukaryota > Metazoa > Chordata > Mammalia > Afrosoricida > Chrysochloridae > Chrysochloris > Chrysochloris asiatica. Next base: position 16,141,588 of record NW_006408540.1, on the reverse strand, counting down.
ATAGTTATCAAGCCTCTATAATAAATCATCAGAAAAGATTCAAGTTGTCAAGAATTGCATTTTGTTTGGATCCACAATCAACGCTCATGGAAGCAGTAGTTAAGAAATCAAATGATGCATTGCATTGGGCAAATCTGCTGGACAAGACCTTTTTTAAAGTGTTAAAGAGCAAAGATGTCACTTTGAGGTTTAAGATGTACCTGACCCAATCCAATGCATGTGAAAGGTGGACCCAGAATATCTGCAGAATTGATGTCTTTGAATTATGGTGTTGATAAAGAATACTGCATATACTATGGACTGTCAGAAGAACAAACAAAACTGTCTTGGAAGAAGTGTAATCAGAATGCTTAGAGTAAGGATAGCGAAACTTTGTCTTATATATGTTGGACATGTTATCAAGAGGAACTGGTCACTGAAGAAGGATCTTGGTAAAGTAGAGGGTTAGTAATAAAAAAAGGATGTCCTATGAGTGGACACAGTGGCTACAACAATGGATTCAAACACAGCAACAATTGTGGGCTGGTGCAGAACTGGGGAGTACTTTGTTCTATTGCACACAGGTGTCTGTGAATCTGAACCAACTCAATGTTACCTAAAAGAACCATATTACATCAAATCAAAACTGACCCTTTCTCGCCATTTCCTCCCATTTTCTTTCCCACTGCTCCCCTCTAGGCCAGTTATTTATTATTAGCTAGTTGGTTTACTGGGGTCTCTGCATGGAGCAAATTGTTAATGCTTTCAACTGCTAACGAAAGGTTGACAGTTTGCATGCATTCAGAGGTGTCTAAGAACAAAGAGCTGTCAATCTACCTTGAAAAAAATCAACCACTGTAATCCCAAGGAGCATAGCTTTACCCTGAAACACATGAGGTAGCCATGAGTCAGAATGACACAAAGGCAATTGTTGGTTTTTTGGTTGTTTTAAGCTGGCTTCCTGACTTTCAGTCAAAACCATCCAATTTAATCTACACCCTGCTTTCTGAATACTTTCTCCAAAATCACCCAATCAGTGACCTTCATGACAATCTAATGGCACCTTTATATTGCTTGGTTAATCATACTCCAAATTCTTCACTTGTGCCATTGTGAAAAGGCCAAAAATTAATAGCTATGAGTATTTATAGCCTTCTCTGCTTTAGCACTAAAGAGAGTTAAGGCTTTTTTTCTAACTCAGTTTCTTCCTTTCTTCTATCAGTCAAGAAGTATTGAGTTCTTGCCAGCTCAATTCTTTGTTGGGACAAAAGAAAAGAAAAGAAAAACAGAAAAGCAAGAAAAGGGGACACATAAGGAGGTCTAGAAATACATGTATGTATGTATACATGTGTGTGTACATACATGTGTGTGTATGAATGAGTGTTACATTATGGTGTATGTGTGTATGCATGTGCATTCATGTAGGCATATGTGTATATGTGTACATATATGTGTGTGTACATGCATGTGTGGTTGTATAAAGAAGAAAGAATGGAGGTGGGAAAAGGTGGTGGAAATGGAAAGGCATATATTTTAAGAAAGAGTGGATTTTGGAGAAGAGTTTAAAGAGTCAGATAAAGTGGCTGAGAGTAAAGTTTCTGGCCGGTTTTGCTAACTTGAGAGCAGCAAAGCTGAAATGGAGAGATGAACTGAGGTCAGATAAGCTGAGGACGAAAGGGAAAACAAGCGGAGGAAAGATTCTGAGCATATCAGGTAGAATATTGATTTGTCTGATTTAATGGTGACCAAAATAATAGTGGCATAAGCCATGTGGCACTGTGGGTTAATGGGCCAGACTGAAAAGCCATTTGAACTGTAAGGTCGGCGGTTCAAGCTCAGCAGCTGCTCCTTGGAAACACGATACAGGGTCGCCATGGGTCGGAATCGACTCGACGACACTTAACAACAACAAAAAGCTAGATAAAAATGTTTATTTTTCTTATGAAAATGTCAGATTGAAGGCACCCCAGGAGGAGAAGGGTGTTCTGAGATACATGGTTTAAAAAGGACCCAGGTTCTTTTAACCTTGTTGGTCTCACAAATGTTAGCCTTTTCTTTATGATCAAAGTTGGCTCTTCCCGTACATATCCAAATTTCAACCCAAAGAGACAGTGACGAGTATGCTGTTCCCTTCTAATAACAGAAACTCTGAACATTACACAGGGCTCTCTGTTCACGTCCCGTGTGCCAGCACATTGTCAGATAACTAAACCTAACTGCAAGGGAGACTGTAAAATATAGTCTCCAGGTTGGCAGTTATGTGCTCTCAGTCTTAACTCAGGGTCGTATGTGATTGTTAAGGACTGAACTGTGGCCCCTTAAAATATGTGCTGGAACCCTAACCCCATACTCTGGGTGTCATCCTGTTTAGAAACAGAGCTAAAGAAGTCATATCAGTATTACAGTGTGTTCTAAATCTAATCATTTCTGAGTTATAGAAAAAGCAGATTAGATACCCAAGCACACAGACCCCAAGGGAAGGCAGACAAGCTAGCTAATGAGGGACGTAGATGTATCTACAAGACCTGGAACACTACAGATTATCGGCTGCTAGACACTGAAACAAAGATTTAGACCTCACTTATAGCCTCGCCTTGAATTCAGACTTCTAGCCTCTTGAAAGGTGAGAAAATAAATTCTGTTCTTTTAACCAGTCATTGAGGTGAGGCATTTCTCTCACAGCCGTACCAAGTGAAAAGGAGCTCCGGAAGCACAATAGTTAAGCACTTGGCTGCTACTCAGAAGGCTGACAGTCTGAGCCCACTCAGAGGCATTGTGGGAAAAAGACATGACAATCTGCTTCCATAGATTTGTTGTTGTTATTGTTCAGTGCCGTGGAGTCGTTTCTTAACCTCATAGTGACCCTGTATAGGGTTTCCTAGGAGCGGCTGGTGAACTTGAACCACCGACCCTGAAGTTCAAACTGACTTTGCAGTCCGGCACATTAACTCTCAGCGTCACACCCAGATTACAAGCCTAGAAAGCCATGTGGTACAGTCTACTCAGCCACAAGGGGTCGCTGTGTTTCACACTCTATTTGACAGTACTCAACAATCACCATTAACGCTGTGGGTTAATGCGCCAGACTGCAAAACCTTTTGAACTGCAAAGTCGGCATTTCAAGCTCACCAGCCGCTCCTCGGAAACCCTATACAGGGTCGCTATGGGATGGAACCGACTCGATGGCACTTAACAACAATAATCACAGGATTGGGCAATGTTTCGTTCTGCTGTGCATAAGGTTGCTATGAGTCGGTACCGACTCGAAGGCACCTAACAACAACAACAACAACAACGTTACTAGAAGGAAAAATGGGAACAATTTACAATCCTTGAACTCATTCTTAATTACCATTGTTAAAAAAGCAGAAGATTCCAAATCCTGGTAAACTTGAGTGGACTATACAGAATCTGAAGGTTAATCTGAGTTTGGAGGCGTGTGGGGTTGCTAGTTTTTCAGTGAAGCATAGGTATCCAAAGGAAGGTTTTACAGGATTAATCTGCATGTTTGATGTGATTGTCTTGGGGTGCATACTCTGGCCTATAAGCATGTCTCTGGTTCAGGGGTCGGGTAACTTATTCCATAAAGAAAGAGATAGCAATTATTTTAGGTTTGTAGGCCATTCATCTCAGTTGCAACTACTCAATTCTGTCACTGGGGTGTGAAAACTTCCCAAACAATGTAAGAACAGATGGGCATGGGTGGTTTCCGAGAAAGTTTTCTACAAGAAATAGGCCATGGGCCAAATGTGACCTGTTAGTCACATACTGCTGATGGCTGCTGTAGTCTACTACTGTCAACGTTCTTAAATTGACAACAGTAACTACAAAGATTAGCTAGGAAATTTAGGGGGCAGTGACGTTAATGTTGTTGTTAATGTTGTCGCTTGCCATTCAGTCAGTTCTGATGGATAGCAACCCTATGGACAACTGACCAAAACACCGCCTGGTACTGAGGCATCCTAATTGTTGTTATGTTTGAGGCCTTTGTTGCTGCCCCTGTGCCAATCCATCTTGTTGGGGGTCTTACTCTTTTTCACTGACTCTCCACTTTACCAAGCATTATGTCCTTTTCCAGGGATTGGTTCCTCCTGGCAACATGTCCAATGTATGAGAGACTAATTATCATCATTCTCTCCTCAAAGGAGCATTCGGACTGTACTTCTTCCAAAACAGATTTGTTTGTTCTTTTAGCAATCCATGGTACTTTTAGTATTCCTCACCAAAACCGTATATCAAATGCATTGATTCTTCTCCAGTCTTCCTTACT
>NW_006408540.1:16099840-16136479 GCF_000296735.1 Chrysochloris asiatica | reverse complement strand
TGCATTCCGTTGGGTCAGCTTTCTTCGGAATGGGCATGGATATAGACCTCTTCCAATCAGTTGGCCAAATCTATTCTTGAGATGGTCTTCCAAATTTCTGGTATAGACAAGTGAGTACCTCCAGAGTTGCATCAGTTTGTTGAAACATTTCAATTAATATTCTGTCAAGCCCTGGGGCCTTGTTTTTCCCCAATGCCTTCAGTGCAACTTGGACTTCTTCCTTCAGTACTGTTGGTTCTTGAGCATGTGCTTCCTCTTGAAATGGTTGATCATCAAGCAATCCCTTTTGGTGCAGTGACTCTGTGAATTCCTCCTATCTTCTTTTGGTGCTTTATGCATCATTCAATATTTTGTCCATTGTTGTCATTTCTGTTAAATACTGTTGACTTGGTTCTGACTCATAGGGACCCAGTACAGGGTTTCCAAGTGGGTTTGAACTACCTACCTTGATAGCAGTTCAGTGTTTATCCTACAGCACCACACCAGGAGTCCCTTATACCCATGTTGTCATTGTTAAGTGTCAGTTCCAACCCTGAATAAGGTTTCCAAGGAGCAGCTGGTGAGCTTAAACCATCAACCTTGTGGTTCAAAACGCTTATGCAGTCCAGCACATTAGCTCACAGCACTACTCCAGGACTCTAGAAACTTTAAATATTGTAAGTAGAAGCTTGAAAGTTTTCTTCATTTCTTTCAGCTTGAGAAATTCTGGACATGTTCTTCCCTTTCAGTTTTCTAACTCCAGGTCTTTTCATATTTCATTATAATACTTAAGTTTGTCTTCTTGAGTGAGCTGCCCTTTGAAAATTTATGTTCATTTATTTATTTCTAGTTGCTTTAACTTCTCTATGCTCAAGAGTAAGCTTCAGAGTTTTTTCTGACATTCCTTTGGCATTTCCTTGCTTTTAATGACCTTTTGCTTTCTTCATATATGATGTTTTTAATGTCATCCCACAGCTCTTCTGGTGTTCAGTCATTAGTGTCTAATGCATCAAATCTATTTTTCAGATGATCTCTAAATTCAGGTGGGATATATTCAAGGTCATATTTTGGGTCTCCTGGATTTAAGTTTCTTCACCTTCTTATGAACTTGCATATGAATAATTGATGATCGGTTCTACAGTCAGTCCCTGGCTTTGTTTTAATTGATGATATTGAGCTTCTTCACCACCTTTTTCCACAGATGTAGTCAATTTGACTTCTGTGTATTCCATCTGATGAAGTCCTCTTATATATGGTGATGGTGGTTATGTGCCGTGGAGTTGGTTCCGACTCATAGTGACCCTGTACAGGGTTTCCAAGGCTGTACATCTTTACGGGAGCAGAAAGCCTCATCTTTCACCTGCGGAACTGTTGGTAGTTTTGAACTGCTGACCCTGAGGTTAGCAGCCCGATTTGTAACCACTACGCTACCAGAGCTCCTTCCTCTTGTATATAGTTGTTTTTTATGTTGTTGACAAAAAGTATATGCAATAAAGAAGTCATTGGTCTTACAAAAATCTATCGTGTGATCTCCAGCATCATTTCTATCACCAGGGCCATTGTGAAAGAAAACATCAATCAGTGATCCTTCCTCTTTGTTTCCAACTTTCACAATGCAATCTCCTGGTTGCACGTTTGATCACTTTCAGAAGTAGGTAGAAGTCTTCAATTTCATCATCATGGCTTTAGTGGTTGGTGCATATTTGAATAATAGTGGTGTTAATTGGTTTCCTTATAAGTATATGGATATTATGCCATGACAGAGAGCATTATAATTTAAGATGTATATTGACATGCTCTTTTTGATGAGGTAGCATGTTCATAAATATGGAAATAAGAGCTTAGCATGTTTGTTGTTGTTGTTGTTAAGTGCCGTCGAGTTGGTTCGGACCCATAGCAACCCTGTATAGGGTTTCTGAGGAGAAGCTGGTGAGCTTGAACTACCGACCTTGCAGTTCAAACAGCTTGGCAGTCTGGTGTATTAACCCACGGAGCCACACCAGGACTCTGTTGTTGTTATTAAGTGCCATCAAATCAGTTCTGACTAATAGCAGCACTGTATAGAGTTTTCAAGGAATGACTGATGGGTTTGAACTGCTGACCTTGTGATTAGCAGTCCTACAGTGCCACACCAGGACTCCATAGCATGTTTGTGGCTGTAGTTGTCCTTGTTTCTATAAAGTCTATAAAGACTGTAGCTTTGGAAACCCTTTGGGGCAGTTCTACTATGTCCTATAGGGTCACTGTGGGTCAGAATTGACTCAATGTCAGTGGATCTAGGCCACTGCAAGAGCTTCAGTAGAGCAGCGGAGTATGAAGGTTGAGGGGCTCAGAGTATATAAGGCTGTATGTATATCAGTCTAAGGAATTTTGTTTTTCTTACAGATAATGGGGAGCTATTAGAAAAACAAGCCAAGCAGTGTCATGGTCTGTGTGTTAGAGAGATCCCTGCTGCAGGAGTGTGTGCCACTGATGGGAGGGATAGGGCTAGCGCAGGAGAACCAGCAAAGGGAAAAAAGGCCTGGAATTCATTGGCAGTGGTAGAAAGCAGGGAAAAGGGATGGAGGCAAGAGATTTTCAGAAGTTCAAGGAGTTATGAACTGGTGGTTTATTAGAAGCAAAGTGGATAGGGAGAGGAAACAACTAAGATTTCCACAGTGCTATGGAGTCCTGGAGTCCTGGTGTGGCGCTGTGGGCTAATGTGCCAGACTGCAAAGCCGTTTGAACTGCAAGGTTGGTAGTTCAAGCTCACCAGCTGCTTCTTGGAAACCCTATACAGGGACACTATGGCAATTAACAACAACAACAATGGCATCCTGGTGTGATACTGTGGGCCAATGTGCTAGACTGCAAAGTTGGTTTGAACTGCAAGGTTGGTAGTTCAAGCTCACCAGCTGCTTCTTGGAAACCCTATACAGGGACACTATGGCAATTAACAACAACAACAATGGCATCCTGGTGTGATACTGTAGGATAAGCACTGGACTGCAAGTCCAGTTTGAATCACAAGGTTGGCAGTTCAAAACCACCAGCCGCTTCTCAGAAACCCGATACAAGGTCGCTATGAGTTGGAACCATCTTGACAGCACTTAACAACAACAACAACTAATGGATCTAATTGCATCCCCCTCTCTTCCCAAATATGTGTTGAAATCCTTTTCTCTGTACTTGTAAATATAATCCCATTTAAAATAGGGTGTTTCTTTGGTTCCCAGGTCGTAGAGGAGCAGGGTAGGCCTAAACTCTGAGTGATCAAATGAGCAGAATAATGATAGAGACACTTAACCAGGGGGAGAGGGGAGACAGATGGCTGAGACAGAGGAATCCGCAAGCCCAGGAAAGTCCAGGATGTCTGGATGCTACTCAAGGGTGAATTAGTCAAGGAAGGGGCTGCCCCTGAGCCACAACCTGGCCTCCTAAACTGTAAGAAAATACATTTCTGTTCTTCAAAGACATGCACATCACACTTGGGAACTAAGACATATAGGCTTCTGACTTGGGTAACCAGGACTGGACTATAAAGTCTGTGACGTGTCTGCTACTATGTCTACTGCGATTATCACTATAAGTAGCATGGACTCCTGGTGTGGCGCTGTAGAATCAGCACTGCATTATGAACCACAAGGTTGTCAGTTCAAACCCACCAGCTGCTCCTTGGAAACCCTATATTGTTGTTGTTAAGTATTGTCAAGTCAGCTCTGACTCATAGTGACCCTATATAGGGTTCCCAAAGAGCAGCTGGTGAGCCTGACTCTCAGATTGGTTCAAATCAATTTTGCAGTTCAGCTCATTAGCCCACAGAACCACATCAGGCCTCCCGGAAACCCTAGACAGCATTGCTATGAGTTAGAACCAACTCAATGTCATTTAAAAACAACATACAGTTGCCTATTTATAATCTGTTTATCTCTATTGCTTGGGAAACTGTCTTGGGAGAAGAGATACTCTACTAAGATGCTTCTTTTGAGTAATTACTTACACTCTGTTCCATTCCAGAAAACCCAAAACATAACACATGGGGAAGTATAGAAGTCATGAGATATAAGGCGTGAAATATAACATGAAACCAAAGCCTGTCCATGCTAGCTGTAAACTTTAAATTTTGCACTGAAATTCCATATAAACAATGCCAAGAATTAGGTTATTGCTGGGGTCACTGGGCTGATAGGATAAGCAATCCATTATTTAGCAAGTCTGGGTATTGAGATTTGAGGGCTTCCCTTAGGATATATGAGCAATTTCTCCAACAAATCCCTATAAGAAATAAAATGAATTTCACTGGACTGCTTGATTTTTGGCTCTGAAAAGGGTGAAATGAAAGCAAAGTTGCGTTTAGTCATTCTCATCTGCCATCTTCATAAATGCTCATGGTCAATAACTTTGCCAGGTGTAGTGACAATGGAAAACCTGAGCCAGGTGGAATCCAAACGTTACTCTGGTTCCTAGAGACTGTTGTCTTAAAAAAGGAACACTTCCTCTTATTTTGTGGATTTTTATCTAAATTTATGCCTTTGTATTATATGAGAAAGATGAGGCTTTCTACTCCTGTAAAGATTTACACCCTTGGAAACCCTGTACAGGGTCGCTATGGGTCGGAACCGACTCGACGGCACTTAACAACAACAACAATTTATATGTTTAAGTGATTTTGCTGAAGAAGGTCAACAGCATAGTACACGTTTTTCAATGTTACTAGGTTTAGATCAGAAAAAAAGCACTTCTTGCTCAAAATGGTGCAAATAGATCACAAAATACAGTTGTTGTAAGCTCTTATCTGGAACATGGGACTGAACGTGTATGGAGCTATTGTTTTTCGGGACATTTTCCTGCCTCAGAAAAAGAAAGATTAACAGAGTAGACTAAAAAAGAAGAGAAGCAGATTAAATTAGTACATATGTTTATCTGTTATCTTCTAAAAAAGAAGGTATCTCAACAGTATAGCCCATCATCTCAACTGTCTTGGTTTTATTCAAGGCTTTGAATTGTTTGTTTTCCTGGTTCAGTCGCAGCACACAAAGTGAAACTGGAACAGATCCAAATCTGTAAAATGTGAGTGTACCAAATGATAATTCGAATGGGAAAAATTGCAGGTTGATGGGCTGCTAGAAATGTAACCTCCCTTTTCGAAAACAAGAGTAGCATGTATGTTGCATAGCGACCAAGTCTCTTGATAGGCAGAGTCAGAAACAAGGGTACTCAACTCAAAGATGGTGGCTGAAGTTGCTCCTCACAGTCCTGCCAATAATCCAGCCTTCTGAATCACAATCCTGAAAGGATTCACTATGCCTTCTCTGAGTCTTCCATTCCAGGACATGGCCCTTTCATTTTTCTCTAGGGTACTAGGTTTGCTGATCCATGCAGTTTGAACTGAACAACTTTGGGCTGAGACTTATGGTGGAGTGCCATGCCATTTGGGCATTTATCAGTAGCACTAAAGGAGCTTTGTAACATTGCCTGAGTATGGCAGATGCCAGCCCAAGATGCTGAGAGCTAGAGAAAGTCCTGCCTTCATGCATGGTTGGGGAAAGACTGTCTTGACCAAAGAACTGTGTCCTGAACATTCCTGACTCCAAATTGTAACCTGTTAACTTTCCTAATAAGCCCCACAATCATGAATATTCTGGTAAGTTCTGTGTGGTCATTGCAATGAATTATTGAGAAGCAGATGGTGGGAGAGACAGTTGGTGTCAGAATTGGTCAGAATAGTTGGAGAATAGAGGCATGTCTGACCTCAGCCTCATAGGAATTGGCCTTGGGCTTGTGCTAACTCTCCTGCCACCGCCTTGTGAAGTTAGAGGAGGTCAGACATCAGCTTCACTTCATTTTTTTGCACCCTTTCTTCATGATCCAATTTTATGTTCATCATTTCCTTTTTAAGTCTCATCAGAAGCACAGTTAACATCTACAATTCAAATAACATTTTGCAATTGATGCCTAATATGTTCTCTAAGAAAATAGAGATTTTTTTCTGTGGCTATGCTCAATGCCTTCTGAGCCCTCACCAGAATTACATTTGACATCCACAAGTCTCTTTAAGACAATCTAGGCTTTAACTATGAGTCATCTTTAAACTCTTCCAGCCCCTACACACTATCCAATTCCAAATCTACTTCCACATTGCCCATGAAAACGGCACCTCACTTCTTGCTACCAGATCCTTAGTTATCTAGTGCTGTTGTAACAGAAATATTTCCATTAGCTTTAACAAACAGAAATTTGTTTTCTCACAGTTTAGAAGTCTGAATTCAGAGCCCTGGCTTTAAACAAAGATTTTCTTTCTCCGTCAATAGCTTCAGATTGTATTTTCTGGTTCCTTGGAGATCTCCTGCTCCCATCTTTGCTTTGCTCAAACGGCTCCTTTTCTATTTTGTAAGAGATAGCTCATATACCTGCACTAATCCTTTAAAATCGTAAAAGCAACCCATTTCCAAATGGGACTATAACCATAGGCATGGAGATTAGGATCTACAATACAGAATTTAGGGGGTACAATTCAATGCATGACAGATCCTTAATATCTAATTTACCACAAACAGAACAATCCCCACTGCCATTGAGTAGAGGCTAATTCCTAGCAACGCTAAGGTAGGGTTTCTGAGACTATTAATCATGGGAGCAGACAGCCTCATCTTCCTCCATTGGTGTGGCTAGTGGCTTTGAACTGCTGACTTTGTTGTTCAGAGCCTAACCCACAGCACCACATATATCACTTAGGCTTCCAGTATTTTTTCTCATAAAAATTTTATTTTCATTTATTATTAAAATTTTAAATTCACTTTTGAGATCATTTTAATGTTGTTTTCTTTTTGTGTGTGGACTGTAATATTAAAAAGATCAAAACATTAATATATTGAAAACAATCATTATCATTAACATTGAAAACAATCATTATCATTAACACTCATGTAACTACCTCCCAGATCAAGAAATAAGACATTCCCCAAATTCTACAAATATCTTCATGCACCCACCTGTCCCTTCCGATCAGAATTTCCTGAATCCCAACTTCATCATGATCCTGGTTTTATGCATATCAGCTTGTTGCTGTTGTTGTTGTTGTTAAGTGCCGTGGACCCATAGCGACCCTGTATAGGTTTTCCTAGGAGCAGCTGGTGAGCTTGAACCACAGACCTTGCAGTTCAAACTGACTTTACAGTCCAGAGCATTAACCCACAGCACCACACCAGGACTCCACATGTCAGCTACACATCCTTAAATATAATTTACTTTTAACTATTTAAATGTTTTATAAGTGGCACCATATCCTTTGTGTCTGGTTTCTTTCACTCAATGGTGTTTTTAAAAAAAAAAACAAAAAACCATGATGCTTTGTGCTGTAACTTGTTCATTTTCATTGTTGTATGACATTCCATTGTCTGTATAAACCACAATAACTTGTGGTTTATACAGAATGGACATTTGGGTTTCTCTTAGTTAAAGCTTTTTTTCTCCCATCCATTTCTCCGCTCACTCTTGTTGCTCTTCTTTTTTTGTTTTTCATTAGTTTTCATAACACAATGGGGTTTGAAAGAGGAATAGAAATTGATAACCATCACAAGCTCTTTCTGGAAGATTATGTTCAATAAAGTCACTTAACTAAACTCATCTTTTGATCAAATATGTTTTGTATAAAAATGTCATGTAGATGGTAAAGTACTGTGAAAATATTGAGTGTTATTTCTTCTGTGCCATTGCTTTAACACTTTTTTAAACCAAGCTGATTTGTTAGCCAATATAATGAATGTATCCAATATCAGACACGGTGAGCTAATCCTTGCAAATCTTTACAAAGTGGGAGCTCTTGCTATCCATTAGACACATGAGAGAACTGAGGCACAAAAGTGAGGTCCTTTGTTCACAGGTACACAGATATTATAATAATGAGTCATCTAGAATTTGACCTAGATGATTGGACTTCAGAATTGTCTTCTAACTATTGCAAACAAAGTGCCGTTAGGAAGAACAAACATGAAGGAGAAAACGTAGAACTTATATTTAGGATCAGGCAATGTCTGTAAGGTCATATCCTCTGTAGTTTTGATTAGAACTGTATTTCTTAACTTGTCTCTTGGTCCACAAGACCTGGAGTCAGCACAGAAGAAGAGCTTGTAGATGGGCTTTCCTGCAGCTTGATTACTCATGTTAGTTGCAGTAGAGTCAGTTCTGACTAGTGGCGACACCATGTGTTATAGAGTAGAACTGTGTTTCCTAAGGTTTCAGTGGTGATTCTTCAGAAGTAGATTCTGAGGTCTTTCTTTTAAGGCACCTCTGGTTCGACACGCTAACCTATCAGACCTTAACTGCACCACCCTGTGGTTTGATAGGATCCTTTGTTTTGGTCTTTCACTGGACCAAGAGATATCCTGCACAATTAGGTTCTGAAAAACACCCTCAAATATAGGTTATAATCTGCAGTTATAATCTGCTTGGACTTGGTCCCATCCCTCTGCCAGTCTCTTGGGGCTACAGAACTATAAGAGAAAACAGCAGTGAGACCTAGGGAAAGTCATTTTGTTCCATCCGAAGTCTTCAGTGCTAACATTCCATTGATGTCTGGAGAATGAATCTGGACAAATACTACACTGTTTGGGCTGGTTTTAGTATCCTGAATCCTTTTACTGTTGGTGAGAATAATTAGAATGTCATTTTGAGCAAAGCTGTGATATGTATGCATCCTTCCTCTTAGGAACCTGCTGCGGACACACACAGAAGCTCATGGTGCTCTTGCCAAAGCATTTGCTTACAGCTGTACAGACATCACCATGAATATGTGGCATTGTTTCCTTGCATTGGAGAGCAAAGGCAGACAATTAAAATCATCATTTATTTATATCTCTCCACTCTTTCCTCAATTGACTCTCTTATTCAGAAGGGTTCTATTAATATGATTTATCACAATAAACAGCATGGTTCCTGCTTTAACTGATTTATCTTTCTTTCCCTATAACAATGTTCCTGCATCTGCTCTACACCAACTTTTATTGTCCTTTTCACCCCCCTAGATCTTTGTTGCCATTGATAATTTCTGCAGGGATGAGATGTTTTGTACAGTCTGCGTATTAAATCATTCATTTTCTCATTTTCCAAGTGCTGACTATAATCGACCCCTTGCATTTACTGAAATTAGCATGGGTTTTAAACCATTAGTCAAAAAGAGAGGATGCTTTTAAAAAGAAGTTTCCTGCTGCTTTTTGTGGATGAAACAGTTGACATTTTGTTAAGAGATTTTTATCTGATTTTAATTCCCTAACTTTAATGTATTCTTAACAGTTCTGAATGGAGTGGTTTGTCTTAAATGGAAGTGTATCTATGAAAGCAGAGTTATATCCAGTCTTTAAACTAGATCATTTCATTTCACACATGCAATAGAATCTTGAATTTCACCTTTCCTCATCTCAATTTCTTCACTAAAAATGACTCCATTCTTCCAAATTCCTACATTGATGAGTTGGCTATACCAAATTGCAGTAGTAATTGTTCATAAGTACATATTCTAGAACATGTACTAATAGAGTAATAAAAAATATTGCAATAACAATATGCTCTGCCTGATAGAGTTTCATCACGAGCCTCCACGAACACATTCAGCTGGGATCAGCTTTTGAAAATGCCTTCCTCTGCAGTACGAAGGAAATGCTCTCTATAAATGAATGGAGAAAAAGGAATTCAAAGAGACATTTCTAGGAAGGCTGGTTAGAATTAAAACTACTGTCACATGAATGGATGCTGACTAATGAGTTTCATATCAAAGGCATTTTTAATAACTCTTGGCATTGGAGTCCTAGTGTAGCACTATAGGAAAAGTACTGGACTTCTAACAGCAAGGTTATCTGTTCAAACCCACCAGCCGCTCCTTGGAAACCCTATACAGGGTCACTGTGAGTCAGAACCAACAGCACTAAACAACAACTCAGCACTGGCTCCATGGTGCTACTCCTTCTACATTTATTCCACTCCTGTCTTTAACCCTTTACTGTCTAGCTGCCCTTCCTCCTGGATGAAATGGCTTTTCACTGGAAACCCCAGCGACCTTATTTTAATCTTCATCTTCCTCATGTAAGCATTGTTGTTGTTAGTTGCCCCCAACTCCTGATGACCCACATACAACAGAAAGACATATTACCTAGTCCTGGGCCATCTTCATGATTGTGTACAAGTCCATTGTTAAGCTACTGTGTATTTTGAGTGTTTTCCAACCTATGGGCCTCATCTTCCAGCGCAATATTGTTGTTGTTGTTGTTAGGTGCCATCGAGTCGGTACCGACTCATAGCGACCTTATGCACAGCAGAACAAAACACTGCCTGATCCTGGGCCAACCTCACTATTGTTGCCACACTTGAGTCCATCTATGCTGCCACTTGGCCAAGTCATCTCGTGGGGGTCTTCTTCTTTTTCTCTGACCCTCCACCTTACTATATTGTTTGGTTGTAATCCAAAAGGTTTTCATTGGCTGATATTTGCAAGTAGATCATAAAACCTTTTCATGTAGATTATCATCGTCTGGAAGCTCTGCTGAAACCTTTCCACTGTGGATGAGCCTGCTGGTGTTTGAAATACTGCTTGGATAGCTTCCAACATCATAGCAGCACACAGCCACGAAGGATGAAAAGCTGACAGGTGGATTGTGGCATGCAGGCATTGCTGTTTTTGTTGTTGGGGGCCATCAAGTTGATTCTGAATCGTATCAACCCATGTGACAGGCTTTAACTGCCTTATAAAACAGATCACCAGGTCATTCTGTAGAGTTGCTGAGTGGATTTGAACTGCCAAACTTTTAGTTAGCAGATGAGTGCCTTACCATTGTGCCACCCAGGGATTTTGAACTGCTGGGATAAATCCCTGAATTATTTCCCTAATTCCTTTCTCCAGTTCTCTGATTTGTCCTGTTCAGTATTAGAAATCATCAGGCCTTATCATGTTCTCAGGCTGATCTTCCAATAGAAAGAACTCCCATGGCTGGCTCCTCATTGTCAATCAAAGTTTGTTATAATTTCTCCCTGTCTAAGTAGTAACTTCCCCCAACTTACTCTACTGACCCAGACTGAACTGCTTATAAACATCATAACTAATGAGTAGATATTATGCCCATTAGTTCTCAGGTATTATGAATGTGCGCACATGGAAATGACAAAACAGCTAAAAAGGAATCACTTGATATAGACCACCTTATCATTACATACTCAATCATGAAATTACAACTTGAAATGCCAGAGTTTTGATTCCTTACTTGTTTCAGTTATGCAGATTCTATTATGAATTATGCTAAAATTGAAGTGACTGCCTTCATTTTTGGAGAAAAGAATCAGACAGTGTGAACCTTAATACCTGACTTTATTTCTTTAATGTTGTTTTGAAGTGCCATCGATTCGGTTCCGACCCATAGCGACACTGTATATGGTTTCTGAGGAGCGTCTGGTGAGCCTGAACCACCAACTTTGCAGTCCAGCACATTGACCCACAATGCCATACCAGGACTGCATATATATATATATGTATGTATACTCACACACACACACTCATATAGACTCCTTTTGTAGGATCAGTACTGGGCTTCAAACCACAAGGTCAGCAATTCAAACATACCTGTTACTCCTCAGAAATCCTATAAAGGGTCATATGCATATGAGTTGGAACCGACTTAACAGCAGTTAATAAGTAACATATATATATGTATATTTATAAAGAGCTCTGGTAGCGTAGTGGTTACAAGTCAGTCTGCTAACCTCAAGGTTGGCAGTTCTAAATTACCAGTGGTTCCATGGGAGAAAGATAAGGCTTTCTGCTTCCGTAAAGATTTACAGCCTCAGAAACCCTATGCAGAGTCATTATGAGTCAGAACTGACTCCATGGCATACTACCACCACCATCTATAAATATACATATGAACATTCATGGAAGCAGCAGTCAAGAAATCAGACATCGTATTGCATTAGGCAAATCTGCTGCATAACACCTCTCTAAAGTGTTGAAGAGCAAAGATGTCAACTTAAGGACTAATATGCACATGACCCAAGCCTCATATGCATGTGACAGTTGGACAATAAATACAGAAGACTGTGAAAGAATTGGTGCATTTGAGTTATGGTGTTGGAGGAGACTATTAAAAGTATCATAGACTGCCAAAAGAACAGATCTGTGTTGGAAGATGTACAGTCAGAGTGCTCCTTGGAAGTCAGGATGGCCAGACTTCCTCTCTCATAATTCAGACATACTATCAGGAGGGACCAGTCCCTGGAGAAGGATATCATGTTTGGTAAGGTGGAGGGTCAGAGAAAAAGAGGAAGACCCCCAACGAGATGGATTGGCACAGTGACAGCAGCAATGGGTTCAGACATAGCAACAGTTGTGAGGTTGGCACGAGACCAGGCAGTGTTTCGTTCCTGTTGTCCGTAGGGTCACTGTGAGTTGGTACCTACTCCATGGCACCTAACAGCGACAACATGGCTGGACAATATTCCATATTTGAGTCATTCATTCAACGGTTGATGGACACTTGAGTGACCATCCATTGGATCTTGTGACTAGGCTGCAGTGAACACTGGAGTACAAGAATTTGGGTTCCTTCTTTTAGATCGTTTTTGCAGGAAACCTAGTAAGATGGGGGCTTAGGCAGACATGCTACCTAGACCCTGTATAACAAAAATGCAAGCGTTTAAATGAAATATCTATGGATGACAATCCTGGAACCCTGAACTGCAAAGGAAAGAATAGAGAAATTGCTTGAATATCTATTAGAGGAAGTGGCAAGTATATGAGGGATCTTCAAAAAGTTCATGGAAAAATGAAATTAAAAGATAGTGGAATATTTCTGTGAACTTTCTGAAGAGCCCTCATATGCTTAGAAGTGGAATTGTTGGGTCATATGGCACTTCTGGAGTACTGGTATGGTGTTGTGGGATAAAGTACTGGGCTGCAAGGTCAGTTTGAACCACAAGGTCAGCTGTTTAAACTCACCAGCCACTCCTTGGAAACCCTACTGAGGGTTGCTGTGAGTCAGAACCGACTTGAAGGCACTCAACAACAATAACGTAGCACTTCTAAGGAGCCCTGGCAGTGTAGTGTGCTGTGAGCTGGGCTGCTAATCGCAAGGTCAGTAGTTCAAATCTACCAGTCACTCCTTGAGAGAATGATGAGGTTTTCTGTTCCTGAAAAGATTTACAACTTCGGAATCAGTCAACAGGGTTGCTATGAGTCAGAACCAACTTGAAAGCATTTAACAACAACAAGTTAGTTCTGTGTTTAACTATTTAAGGAATTGCCAAACTTTTCTGCAGCAGCTGCACCATTTTACTTCCTTTTTCACCTTACTTTCAAAAGAGGGAATTTTTCCCTCTGGGATCCTGTGTTTATAAACAGGTCCTCACACTATTGGGCCCTCTGGTCTACTGTGGTCCTTAGGTGAAAAAGATGCTGAGAGACTCACTCCTGGTAGCTTCTTGATGTTTGGCTCAGTTACTTTGCACCCAATCTGTGATTTCTAATAATCCTATTACGGTGCAGTGGATTCCTATGCCTAGCATTCCTGTAGAACAGAGTCCCAAGGTTGTGATTTTCTTTTTACTGACGCAGACTATCACATCTTTCTTCTGAAGAGCAGTGGGTGGGTTTGAACCACCGATCTTTTGGTTAGCAGCTGAATATGTAGATTTCCAATAGCTACAGAGATCTCCACTGCTTCTGACCTGAATGAATCCAATGTGCAGCTGGCATGGTATGCTAGCTCTAATATGGAGAAAAATGAGCAACAGTTCTCCAAAGGCAGACAGAAGATTGATTTCCAACCTAGGGATTGATTACATTTCAAGTAACTGACTGTAATTTAGCAGGGAGGGGGAAGCTGAGTCAATGAGGCCCATATAATGGTTTCCTTTACTAGAGCTGATGTAATTAGCAACTCATTTTAATTGCAAAGATACAGGAACTCTTGGACTTACTCCTATGGCCTTCATCACAAAATAGGAAATGAAAGGGAAAATTAAAGTAGGATTCATTTTGGTGGGACAGTTAAATGCCAGTCTAGTAAAAAGAAATAATTTGAGTGGTTTAGTTAATGAGTTATAACATATCTTTAGTCTGAACTGACTTTTGAATAAGAGGAATTAAGTGGGGTGACTAATGATTATAACGACAGTACTTCTCCTACCTCAAAGTCCTTTTCCATCATGCAACCCCTACCCATAAATGTTGGCCACCAGAAATTCAACATATTAGCCTTTAAGCATTCTATTAAAGTCATTCCTTAAATGCAAGAACTTATGGAGTGAATTCATTGTTGTTAGGTGCCATCGAGTCATTTCTGACCTAGAGCAACCTTGTATACTGTTTCCAAGGAGCAGCTAGTATGTCCCTCAAAAAAGATATATGAAAGTCCTAATCCTAATCCCTGGTATTTATGAACATGACCTTCGAAACTTTAATAAGCAGAACATCAACTGGAATGATATCCCTCAGATTCTGGTTACTGATATGTTGTTGTTGTTGTTGTTAGGTGCCATTGAGTCGGTACCGACTCATAGCAAACTTATGCACAGCAGAATGAAACACTGCCCGATCCTGGACCAACCTCACTACTGTTGAATCTATCGATGCTGCCACTTGGCCAATCCATTTCATTGGGGGATCTTCCTCTTTTTCTCTGACCCTCCACCTTATCAAACAAGATATCCTTCTCCAGTGACTGCTCCCTCCTGACAATATGTGCAAAGTATGAGAGAAGAAGTTTGGCCATCTTGGCCTCCAAGGAGCATTCTGGCTGCACTTCTTCCAAAATGGATCCTGTAGTTTTCATTTTCTTTAAGCATCTCCAGTGAGTTTGATATAGGTGGTACATGGTGGTGTAAATGGTTAATTTGCTTGGCTGATAATCAAAAGGTTGGAGGTTCAAGTCCACCCAGTAGTCCCATGGAAGGAAGTCATGATCTACTTCCAAAAAATCAACCATTGCAAACCTATGGGGCATAGTTCTATTCGGACACACATAATGGTGCCATAAGTGTGTCAGTTACTTAGTGCTGCTACAGCAGAAATACCTCAGGTAGATGGCTTTGAAAAATAGAAATTTGTCCTCCCACAGTTTAGGAGGCTAGAAGTCTGAACTCAGAGCACTGGCATATAGATGGCTCTTGCTCTGGGGAAAGGTCCTTGTCTTTTTTAAGTATCAATAGGCCCAGCTTTCTTTGGAGTTATCCATGTGTCTTGATGTCAGTCTTCTATGGATCTCGGGGCTTCATAGTACTCCAAAGGATGCAGTCCATCCCTGGCACTTCTATTTTGGTGAGAGAAGGTCTCTCTGAGCTCAGCTCTCTTTTCTCTCCTTTTGTATCTCAAATAGATTGACTCAAGAGACAACCTAATCCTGTAGATTGCATCTGGCCTCATTAACATGATAGAAGTGAGGATTTGCAATGTTAAAATAATGACATTAGATCAAGGCTAATCCCATTAAATCATTTTATGAGTTTGGTGTTTTATAATAAACATCATCATGAAGGTGATAACTACATTTTAACGGAGAATCCTGACACAGCCAAACTGACACATAATCTTAACTATCACAATGAATCAGGGTCCGTTTTATGCCAATTGTTTTGTTTTAATTTCCTAGGGCTGTCCTAACAAAATACTGCACAGTGAATGGTTTTAAAAGACAGAAATAGATTGCCTCACCATTCTGGAAGCCAGAAGTCCTGATCAGCAATGTTGTTTCTTTCTGAGGGCTCTCGGAGAGAAATTGTCCATGATCCGCTCCTAGCTTTGGGTATCTCCTGGCAATCCTTGTCATTTTGTGGTTTGTATCTATCTCCATAATCATATATTCAGCTTTCTTTTGCCTAACTCTCTATCTGTACTTGTTTTTGATCAAGCACAAGGTTGGTGGCTCAAATTCACCAGTTGCTCTTTGGAAACCCTGTACAGGGTCGCTATGAGTTGAAACCAACTCAACGGCCAATCAACAACAACAACTGGTAGTGTAGTTGTTACGTGTTGGGCTGGTCAGCAGTTTAATACATCAGGTGTTCCACTGGAGAAAGATGAGACTTTCTGTTTGCATAAAGATTTACAGTCTCAGAAACCTTATACAGGGTCACTATGAGTCATAATCAACTGTATAGCACACCAACACTATCAAAACACTCAAATAGGATTAGCTTCCACCCTGTTGTTGTATGTCATTGAATCTTCTGACTCATAGTGACCCTATATGGCAGAATAGGACTTCCCCAACAGGACTTCCCAAGATATAATATTTATGGGAACAGACTGCCACAGCTTGTCTCCTGAAGAACCAGTGGGTGGGTTTGAACTATCAACCTTTCATTTAGCAGTTGAGTGTTTAACCATCGTACCACCAGGGCTTCTGGCAGGGTCTACCTTATTGTTATTAAGTGCCATCGAGTTGGTTTCAACTCAAAACAATCCTGTATAGGGTTTCCAAGGAGCAGGTAGTGGGTTTGAACTGCCAACCTTGTGGTTAGCAGTCCAATGCTCACCTTATAGCATCACACCAGACTCCTGCTCTATCTTAAAGGACCCTGTTTCCAAATACCCTTTTGGTGGGCACAAATCAAATCTATAATATTGAGTTGAGTAATACTTTGCATAAAATATGGATAATATTTTGATAAATACTGTCCTAAGTGGTTATGAAAAGAATTCTGGTAGCATAGTGGTTACAAATTGAGCTGCTAATCTCATGGTCATCTGTTCAAAACTACCAGCTGTTCCACAGAAGAAAGATGAAGCTTTCTGCTCCCATAAAGATTTACAGCCTTGGAAACCCTGTACAGGGTTGCTATGAGTCAGACTGACTCCATGGCACATGACAACAACAACAAGTGGTTACGAATCAGCTGATACCTCAAGGTTGGCAGTTCAAAACTACCAGCTGTTCCAAGGGAGAAAGATGAGGCTTTCTACTCCCATAAAGATTTGAAGCCTCAGAAACCCTGTGCAGGGTCGCTATGAGTCAGAACCAACTCCACGGTACATAACAACAACAACAACGAAGATCTATATGAATCCTGGTGTGGTTCTGTGGGTTAATACGCCAGACTGTAAAGCCGTTTGAGCTGCAAGGGCGGTAGTTCAAGCTCATCAGCTACTTCTCGGAAACCCTATACAAGGTCTCTACGGGTCAGAACCTACTCGACAGCACTTAACAACAACCAAGATACATAGTACACACAAATTAGGTATAAATTATTCAATATCTTATGTTTATCTGATCCCATTTTTCCCCAACAGTACACTGAGAGATTGGAACACAAAGCAGTTAAGCTTCAAAAGAGTGTCATAGAAGGAAGACCTTGTGCAGCATGGGGTTGTTGTTGCTGTTGTTAAGTGTCATTGAGTTGGTTCTGACTCATAGTGAGCCTACACAGAGTTTCTGAGGTTTGAACTGCCAACCTTGTAGTTTGCAGTCTAGTGCTTATCCTATAGCAGCATGGGGGTTAGTTGCCTTAGAGAACAGATTCTGACTGAGTATGTTGGCAGGGAGCCCTGATCTTATGACCAGAGGCCAGCATAAAGTCACAGAGTGGATGTGGCAGGCAGCAGGGTGCCTTGTGTGGGGCTAAATGGGATCCACTCTTAGGGTTGTGTACAAATGAGTGTGTTCTTAAAATGTGTACCCTGGACATCTGGCTCATACCACCCTATTCCTGGCTTTGGTAGATAGCTTCGGAGTTGGTTACCAATGATCTTCAACTTTGGTTCATATCTATAAACTCCCGTATGCTGGTGTGTGGGCTGCACCTAGTGATTTGTTTTTAATGAGTAAAACACCAAAAGTGATGTCACTTCCAAGATTAGCCTTGCTCACACTCATTTTCCCCTTTGCTCTCTTCTGTTTGACAACTCTGAAGCAGCAAGGCACCCTTTATGAGCCCCCTCTAGCTGACAGCCAATGAGGAATTGAGTTCTAACAACCACATGAGTGAACTTATAGATGTATCCTGCCCTGTAGAAGACCACAGCCTCAGTCTGCACATTGACTGTAGCTCTGTGAGAGACCCTGAGCACAGGACCCAGGTAGTGTGCGCTCAGCTCCCTGACCACAGAAACCGTGAAGTAATGGTAACTACTGCTTTAAATAAATCCCTATATTTGAAGTCGTTTTTGATGCGCAATAGGCAATGCACAAAGATTTGGGTGGTGGTGGTGGTGGTGGGAGATGTTGGCTGCTAAATATGACAAACAATGTCAATGAGGAAAGGTAAGACATTACTGGGGAAACATGAAATGTATCCATTTTCTTCAGACTTTCTCCTTCATTGTCTAGCTTTCACATGCACTTGAGACGATTGAAGTACCATGGCTTGGGGAAAGCTCAGCTCTGTGACCTGACATCTTTTGCAGCAGATTTAGCAAAGGTTAGTTAAAGGTTACTTTGACTCACAGTGGTAATATCTTTCTTGTATCCAAGCTCTCCAAGAGCCAAAGCTTCAAGAATAGTGAAAATTTAAAAATTGGGCATTCTCAGTTCTGCCATGCATGTGGAGAAACTAGAACTCTTATGCAAAATGATGCAGAAATTTTAGAAAATAGCATAGCTGTATCTTATCAATAAGCATATATCTACCAGATGACTTGAACACTACTTTACTGTTAATGTGCCATGGAGTCAGTTATGACCCATAGCGACTCTGTTAAGTGTCTTAATTTCCTAGTGTTGTCATAACAAAAATGCCACAAGTATAGTTTTAAAGAACAGCCTCGTAGTCCCAGAGACTAATTTCTAAATTCAGGGTGAAGGGCTAGAGGAGGCATGTTCTACAGACTGTAGAAAGGCATGTTTGTTTGCTCTTAGCTTCATCACTATTAAATGCCCACCATCTTGCTGCTGGTGTATAGTTCATGTGAATGGAAGAGAAATTATTTCTAGAGCTGGGGTGACTACTAGAAGGTATTCTCATGTTTACTACCAGTCACCAAGTATTAACTAAGCACTCACCATATTCTCCGTTCATCAGGTGCATTACTGTGTTTTAGTGTGGTGACTTATATGTTGTTTTGATGTTGGAAGCTCTGCCACTGATAGTTCTAAAACCAGCAAGGCCATCCATTGTGGGTAGACTAAGGCAGACTAGAAAGAAAGTCCTGACTAGGAGGGATTGATCACTAGAAAAAAATGTCATATGTGGTAGAGGGTCATCAAAGGTTAAGGGGACCCTCAATGGGATGGATTGAAACAGTGGCAACAGCAGTGAAGTCAAGCATTCCCAGGACCATGAAGATGGCACAGAACTGGGCAACATCTCATTCTGTAGTACACTGGGTCACCATGAGTTGGAGTTGGCTTTAGGCAACTAACAACAACACATTAGGGAAACATAGGCAAGTGGCCTGTTTCAAAACTTGTGGAAGCCATGCTTCCTGAGAGAGCTGAGCCCTGTGCTGTGGGCCCTGGGTGGAAATACAGACACAGGTCTTATTTCTGGTGGCCTTTTTGTTGTCCCAGCTGAAAACTTTCGGGGTAGCATGGCTCTTTGGTGGGCTGCCTTGGCCGAGGCTCTCTTAGCTGAATCTTTCAGGACAGAAGCACAAGTCCACACTTCCTGTTGAGTAATATAGCCTAGGAGGAAGAGATGAGAGAAACCTCAACATCAGCAATTTTACAGAATAAGCAAGCAAACAAAACTGCAAACATTCACGTATGTGTGCACATTCTTTTACTCCTCCAGTGAGGGAAAGCATAACCATCGTCCATTGGAGGCCAAATTTGTACTCTCTGTGAGGACCGGCACTGTATTTTCCTTCTTTTGTGCATTTCTCATTCAATTAATGAATAAATACTAAATTACTTATGAACATGAAAAATGTTTTGGGAAGGAACTTGAGCACTGAGGAAACTTTGCCTGAATTGCTTATCTTTAATATCAAACTTTCTTCAAACCAGAAACACAGTTATTAGATCTTCCTCAGTGCTTCCAAAGTGTGGCCTGCAGACCACCTACCACAGAATCATCTGACTGAGGTCAGGTACAACTGAAAAACACTTGTTAGAAAAGCAGATGTTTGAGTCTACTCCAAAGACTTGAATCAGACACCCAGAAGGTTAAGCAGAGTCCACAGGTGAATTCTATGAACCCTACACATTGAGTCAAAAGGTCCAATCACCTGTGGTCCTGCAAGAGAAAAGTCCTGCCAATCTGCTCTCATAAAGTTGGCAGCCTAGGAAATCCTATAAGATAGTTTTACTCGGTCTTACAGATTCACTTTGAGCTGGAATTGATTCCATGGTACACAACAACAACAAACATTGAACAGGAGTCTCTGTTGTTGTTGTTGTTAGGTGCCATCGAGTCAGTACCAACCCATAGCAACCTTATGCACAGCAGAATGAAACACTGCCCGATCCTGGGCCAACCTCACTACTGTTGCCACGCTTGAGTCTATCGATGCTGCCAGTTGGCCAATCCATCTTGTTGGGGGACATCCTCTTTTTCTCTGACCCTCCACCTTACCAAACGTGATATCTTTCTCCAGTGATTGGTCCCTCCTGACAATATGTCAGAAGTATGAGAGAACAAGTTTGGCCATCTTGGCCTTCAAGGAGCACTCTGGCTGTACTTCTTCCAACATAGATCTGTTTGTTCTTTTGACAGCCCATGGCACTTTCAATATTCTCCTCCAAAACCATAACTCAAAAGCATCAATTCTTCTATGGTCTTCCTTATTCACTGTCCAGCTTTCACATCCATATGAGGTTATTGAAAATACCATGGCTTGAGTCAGGCACACCTTAGTCCTCAAGTTGACATCTTTGCTCTTCAACACCTTAAAAAGATCTTGTGCACCAGATTTGCCTAATGCAATAGTCGTTTTATTTCTTGACTGCTGCTTCCATGAGTGTTGATAGCTGATCCAAGAAGAATGAAGTCCTTGACAACTTCAATCTTTTCTGCATTGATAAGAATGTTGTTTATTGGTCCAGTGGTGAGGATTTTTGTTTTCTTTACGTTGAGATGTAATCCATACCAAAAGCTGTGCTCTTTGATCTTCATCAGTAAATGTTTTAAGTCCTCTTCACTTTCAGCAAGCCAAGTTGTATCATCTGCATATCGCAGGTTGTTAATGAGTGTCTCTCCAATCCTGATGCCACTTTTTTTCTTCATATAAACCAGTTTCTCAGATTATTTGCTCAGCATAGAGGTTGAATAAGTATGCTGAAAGAATACAACCTTGTCACACACCTTTCTTAATTTTAAACCACTCAGTGTTCCCATGTTCTATTCGAACCACTGCCTCTTGGTCCAGGTAGAGATTCCTCAGGAGCACAACGAAGTGTTCCAGAATACTCACACTTCACAATGTTGTCCATAGCTTGTCATGATCCACATAATCGAAAGCCTTTGCATAGTCAATAAAGCACAGGTAAACATCTTTCTGATATTCTTTGCTTTTAGCCAAGATCCATCAGCCATCAGCAATGATATCCCTCATTCCATGGCCTTTTCTGAATCTGGCTTGAACCTCTGGAAGTTCTCTGTCAATGTATGCTTGCAGCCATTTCGGTATTACCTTTAGTAAAACTTTATTTGCATGAGATATAAAGAGATTGTCTGATCATTTCCGCATTCTGGTGGGTCACCTCTCTTTGGAATGGGCACAAATATTGATCTCTTCCAAGCAGTCAGCCAGATAGTTGTCTTCCAAAAAGGAGTCTCTAGGTGATATAAACTGTTAATGTGCCCAGCTGCTAACTGAAAGGTTGGCAGTGTGAGTCCAGGCAGAGGATCCAACTTCAGGAGAAAGGCCTAGTGATTTACTTCTGAAAAATCACCCACTAAAAACTTTATGAAGCAAAGGTCTACTCTGACACACATGAGTCAGAATCAACTTCACCATACCTGGAAAAACAGTGAGTTCTAAGATTCATTGAAAGAGTTTTAGAAGGTGTTGTGGATTAGGCATTACACTGCTAACCACAAGGTCAGACATTTGGACTTGCAAATCATTCCAGAGGAGAATGATGAGGCTGTATGGTCCCATAAAGATTACAGTGTCAGAAACCCAAAGGGGCAGTTCTACTCTGTCACTGTAAATCTGACTCAACTCAAGACAGTAGGTAAGGGTTCATTGATTCCTATGGAACTATACTCCACAAGCAAATCTACTAGACGGCATTTCTGCAGCATTTCAGATAGACATGGAATCAGATTGAGTCCTGACTCCTCCCTTTACTAATTGCATGACCCTGGTCATAATGACTGATCCAAGTGCCAATTTTCTCTTCTTTGAAATGTCAGTTATAAAAACACATAAGCAAATCTGCTGCAAAAGACCTTTCAAAAACAACAACAACAACAACAAAGATATCAGTTTGAGGACTAAGGTTCACCTGACACAAGCAATGGTATTTTCAATTGCCTCAAATACATGTAAATACTTGGATGTGGAAGAACTGATGCTTTTGAGTTACGTGTTGGAAAAGAATATTAAAAATACTATGGACTGCCAGAAGAACAAACAAATCTGTGTTGGTAGAAGTACAGCCAAAATTCTCCTTAGAAACCAGGCTGGAGTAACTCAGTCTCTCATACTTGGAGCATAGTATCAGGAGGAGCCAGTCTCTGGAAAAGGACATCATGCTTGAAAAAGTGAAGGGTCCGCAGAAGAAGATTCCCAGCAAGATGGATTGGCACAGTGGCTACTACAAGGGGCTCAAACATAACAATAATTGTGAGGAACACAGGACAGGGCAGTGTTTTGTTGTTTTGCAAAGGAAGTCCTGGTGTGACTCTGTAGGATAAGCATTGAACTGCTAACCACAAGGTTGGCAGCCCAACCCACCAGCAGCTCCTCAGAACCCTATACAGGGTCACTATGAGTTGGGACCCACTCAATGGCACTTAGCCACAACCACTTGGCAATGCATGCCAAGTGTTTAGAACAGGTCCCAGCACATACAAAACCCTCAGTTTTTATGAAACCATTTGCAAAAATGGTTTTGCTTTTGCATAAACACCAAAACAATACGTGCTACTGTTAAAACGAGTAGTTCAAAAATAAGTTTTGTGTTCAGAGAAGAGCATGAGAGAGCAGAGCTGCAGCCTGAAAACACTTCTTAAAAGAAAAGGGATTTAACAACAATTACACCTTTCAGGAGTCCTGGTGTGTCACTGTGGGTTAATGCGCCAGACTGCAAAGTCATTTGAACTGCAAGGTCGGCGGTTCAAGCTCACCAGCTGCTCCTTGGAAACCCTATACAAGGGTTGCTATGGGTTGGAACTGACTCGACTGCACTTAACAACAACAACCATCTTGATCAAGTGACATAAACTGATTGGACATCAGTTTCCCACAGCTGTAGAACACACAAAAAAGCAAATCAGTTGCTGTCGAGTTGATTCAGACTCATGGCAACTTCCAATCTGTCAGAGTAGAATTGTGCTCCACAGGGCTGAATTTTTGGAAGATCACCAGGCCTTTTTTCTGCAGTACATCTGGATGGACTTTAACCACCAACTTATCGGTTAGCAGTCATGTTTGTGCCACCCAGGAACTCCCACAGCTGTTAAGTTGGAAAAACAAATGTTATTGGGAGCACTTCAAGCACAGTGTCTGGCCCACAACGAATGCTCAATACAGATGAGTATTATTGTTGAGAACCAACCCAACCTCTGAGCTCACACAACCAGCAAGGGACTGAGCTGTGTCGTCTGATCCCAGACTGGCTTCCAAAACAGAAAACAAACAAACCAATATGTTCACTGCCATCAGCCGATGCCAACTCACAGAGACCTTATAAAATAGAATAGGGCTGCTACACAGGGTTTCCGAAGCTGTGAATCTTGGTGGAACAGCCAGCCTCATCTTTCTCTCATGAAGTGGCCGGGGCGTTTGATCCACCAACCTTGCGGTTAGCATCCCAACACTTAACTTCCTGTACCACCAGGGCTCCTATAGTTCCCTAAGCTCAGGGCCATTTCTATTAAATCCCCAAACCACAAACAACAACAGTCCAGTTACCACCAAGTCAATTCTGACTCTGATTTTTCAGAAGTAGATTAACAACCCTCTCTTCCAAACTGTCTATGGATGGACTTGAACCTCCAGCCAGTCAGTAGCCAAATGCTCAACTGTTTGTGCCACAGAAATTTTCTATAGATCTCAGAGAGTTGTTGGTATTTGATTATAACCCATACTCTGATTTTTTTGAAAGCTTCTAATTTACCCATAAACCCTTGCTTTCTTTTGTCAGGGACAGTCATATTTGAACTTGGTCAGCCAACCATACTGATAAAATAGCACACTGACAGAGGCCATTCTATTTGAATGGTTTCTCTGGGAACTCAGATTCCAGCCGCAGCACATGAGTCCCTTCTGGATGATCCTGGTTCAGGTCAGTGAGTAAACTCACCAAGGAACTGCTGGTGTTGAAGACTGTCAATGTGGCGGGTCTGCAGGGCCTCCCATTGGGGGCCACAGTCGTAAATCTTCATGATATTGTACAAGTAGCGCTGCTGCCCCCGGCTCAGGTTCTGTCAAAGCAGAGTGGTTAACTTTGATGAGTTTGTGAAGTTCGAGAAGATTAAAAGTATGATGTATTTAAAACTAACTTTCACAGAAGTAAGCTACTTATGGTTATCGGGCACCACCGAGTCGGTTCTCTCTCCTGGTGACCTCACATGCTACGGAGCAGAACCATCTCATAGGCTTTGCTTGGCTGCATTCCTCCTGCAAGCAGATTGCCAAATCTTCCTCCCACGGAGTCACTGAGTGGGTTCAAACCACCAATCCTTCAGTTAAGTGCTGTCCAGTAGGTTCTGACTCATAGCGACCCTGTATGGAGTTTCCAAGGAGTGGCTGGTAGATTTGAGTCACCAACCTTTTGGTTAGCAGTTCAGTGTTTATTTTACAGCACCACACCAGGAATCTGCTCTTCCAGTAAGCAGTTAAGTAGTTGACCATTTACACCAGTCAAAACCCACTGCCATCGGGTCAAGTCTGACTCTCACAGCAAACCTATGTGTTGTTGCTATTTGCCATTGAGACAATTCAGACCTACATAATGAGTGGGCTTCAAAAAATTCCTGGAAAAATGGAATGAAAAGAGAATGGAATTTTTCCATGAACTTTCTGAAGCCCCCTTGTACACATGTTACCTTTCCGTTTGTCGTACTGTTGTGGCTTAGATGTGACGCTTATACCAGAAGCTACTCTAATGGTATTTCAAATACCATCAGGGTCACCCATAGTGAACAGGCTTCACCAGAGCTCCCAGACTAAGACAGGCTAGAAAGAATGGCTTGGTGACCTATTGTATAAAATTCTTATTGTTGTTGTTAAGTGCAGTCAAGAGTATTCCAACTCACAGTGACCCTGACTAGGGTTTCCAAGGAGCAGCTGGTGAATTTGAATTGGTAACCGTGAGGTTCAAACCAACTTTGTGGTCCAGTGCATTACCTCACAGCTCCTCCCCAGGACTCCTATAAAACTATAGACCAATATAGTGCTGGAAGAAAGTCCCTTAGATTGGAAGTCACTCAACTATGCATGGCTGTCACAATGGATTTGAGCATACCAATGCTTTTCAAGATGGCACAGGACATGGCAACATTTTGCTTTGTTGTGTATGGTGTCACCATGAGTCAGAGCCTACTGGAGGGCAACTAGTGACAAAAACATGTAGCATTTTCTCTTTTAGTTTGCTTTAATCATCTTCCACTGTTGTAAAAATGGTGTGAAGACCATGTCTAAATTCCTTTGGCTTCACAAGGAGGAAGGGATATCAAATTGAAAATCAACCTAAGGTCAGTTCTTATGAGGCTGAAGTCAGACCTACCTTCACCCTTCAACCTTTATCCTATTCTGCCATTAGCCGACTCTCCCACAGCACTCTTCCTTCTCTGCTGGGTCTATAATCTGTTGCAATGGCCACACAGAACTCAAAGACAACATTCATGATCGTGGGCTTTATTACAGAAGTGAACATGAACAGGGTATAATTCAAGAACAGAAACAACTTAGGATGCAGCAGTTCATTGGCCAGGAACGCCTCTTTTCAGCTACATCCCAGGCATGGCTCTCTTGTCCTTGGCCTCTGTTCTGCTCAGATTAGTGTTACAAAGCTCCTTTCCTGGTGCAGACAAAGGCACAAAGGGTCTGTTCTGTAAGCCAGCCTCCTGCCCCCAGGCACTCAGCTTAACTTGATCTGAGGGCTGCTCTCTCTCTACCACAGCTACTTTTCCACATAGGGGATTTCAGACTCCACTTGCAGCACTTCTTTCTTGATGTTTTGGGCTTATCTGTTCCTCTTTCTGGGGTTATTGTTAAGTGTCGTCAAGTCAGTCCCAACTCATAATGATCTTGTATAGGGTTTCCAAGGAGCAGCTGGTGAGTTTGAACCACCGACTAGACCTTGAGGTCTAGTGCTTTATCTCACATTAAAGGATTAGGTGGGCAATATATTTGCATGGTCCCATCCAATCATTTTGGTGGCAGTTACTATGGTGTTGTTGATGTTAAGTGCTGTCAAGCTGGTTTTGACTCAGGGTGACCCTACATAGGGTTACTGAGGCTGTCAATCTTTACAAGAGCAGAAAGCTTCATCTTTCTACTGAGGAGCAGCAGGTAGGTTTGAACTGTCAAGCTTGTGACTAGCAGTCCAGCGCTTACCCTACAGCACCACCAGCACTTCCCTCTCATAGTTTAGGAGCTGGAAATCCAAATTTAGAGTGTTGACTATGGAGAAAGGCATTTGTCCCCTTTAGCATTTCTAGGCCCAGCATTCCTTGGAGATCTGCATGTGTGTTGGCATGGTAGAAGAGCTATAATTCATTGTACCATAACTGGCCTGTGTGATGGTGAAGCTATAGGGGGAATAATTATGAAAACCTCTTAGACACAACTAAGCACCTTGAGGAAATATGGATCTGGTGGTTCATGACCATAGATTCAGGGACATCTAAGGTCAATTGTCATAACGTACATCCCATTATGTTGAGTGTCGACTTGGATCTTAAAAGCTCATAACCATCTAAGGTCAATAGGGTTCTTCCTGTCGGGAGGAAATAAGAGTGATGAAAATCTAAGCAATTTGTCCAATAGATTAATCGGCCACACAAACATCAACTTCCATGACCCTGAGACCAGAAGACCTTGTACCCAACAGCTACTACCAACTGCACTGAAAGGGTTCACATTAGAAGTTCCTACATGAGTCCTGGTGTGGTGCTGTAGGATAAGCACTGGACTATTAGGTCTGTTTGGGCCACAGGTTGGCAGTTCAGACCCACTAGCTGCTCCTCGGAAACCCTATATAGGGTGGCTATGAGTCAGACCTGACTCAATGGCACTTAACAACAACAATAGAAAAAGTGGGGGGAAATGTGGAACAAAACTCAAAATCATAAAAAAAGATAAGATTTATTGGTTGGATAGAAACTTGTGGAACCCTTGAGACTTCAGCTTTTAGTCAGCCTTCATTTCTGAAAATGAATTCATCCCCATGGTCCCATGGTTCAATCTTCAGCCAAACAATGGTGGTGGGGGTGGTTGTGTGTTGTTGAGTTGGTTCTGACTTATAGAGACCCTGTATAGGGTTTCAGAGGCTAAAATCTTTACATGAACAGAAAGCCTCATCTTTCTCCAGCAGAACTGCTGATAGTTTTGAACTGCTGACCTTGAAGTTAGCAGCCCAACTAGTAACTACTACGCTACCAGAGCTCCTTTCAGCCAAATATTAGACAGGTCTATTAGAGGACCAATGACACTAGTGAGGTATAGGCACCTTAGAATAATCAATTATTTGAGTTCAAAAGTTTGGCATTTACTCAAGGACAAAGAAGGAACAATGGAAACAGGAAACCCAGGGAGGAAGTGGGATCAGTGATGTTACATTGTGGGGATTGTAATCAGTGAAATGAAGCAGAATGTGTACGAATTGTTGAATGGAAAACTGATCTGCTCTGTAAACCTTCACTCATTCACAAAAAAACTGCGAAAAATAGAAAATTGTGGTATAGGAAAAAAAAAAAGATTCAAGTTAAGCAGTTCAAGGTATTGGACTGATGGAGATCCAAGATTTAAAAAGATCTTATAATTTATTGAGCTATTATAATCTGTTCTGAGGAACATGGTCTGTGAGATCTACAGAGGGCCTGAAGTGTGCCAGACTGCTGGATTCAGAGTCCTTCCCCTGAGAGTTCTCAGTGATCAGGGAGGTGTTGGATGAGTAGACAGATAATGTGGTAAATGACATCTTTAGTTATACTATAGAAAAACTCTGCCTACAGCAGCCAAGTACAGCTTTGTAAATGACCACCACATCCGAGTCTTAGAGGGTGAAGACGAACTCTCTACAGGGAGAAGATTTCAAAACAGTTGAGTCTGTGACATAGTTGCTGTTGAGTCAGTGACAACTCATAACAATCACGTGTTTGTCAGAGTAAAACTGTGCCCCATAGGGCTTTTCAGTGGCTGGTTTGGGGAAAGTAAATCTCCAAACCTTTCTTCCCAGGAGCCTCTTAGGTGGACTGAAACGTACAACCTTTGTATTAGCAGCTAAGTGTGCTAACCATTCACATTAGTCTAGAACACTGGTTATAAAAGGTGATTCCCCAACCTGCAGTGCTGTTAGCATCTGAGAACTGGTTAGAAATGCAAATTCTCAAGTCCAACCCCAGATCTACAGAATCAAAAACCCTGGGCAGGTGAGACCAAGGACTGTAGGTTTTAACAAGCATTCTCATTGATTCTGATGCATGCAGACTAACATTTGAGAACCACTGGATTAAAACAAATAGAAAAAGTTAATTATAGCCAGAGGGAGAAACGGGCACACGTTCTCTTGTGGGACACACCGTATCTACTAGATATGTTGCGAACTAGACTTTTTCTTTAGTTCAACTGAAGCACAGAGTTTCAGTAGAAAAGGCTGAAAGGTTATGTAGGGGAAGATTATGATGACCTTTTTTGTTGGATTAGAGTTTTAAGATTGCCTTTCACATGAAGATTGCCTTTCACACCTTTCATGTGAAAGTTTTTATTTAAGGCAATTATTTTCAATGGATATTCTTTTATCCTGAAGGGACATTTGACAATGCCTGGAAACGTTTCACAACTGGGGAAAGGGCTCTACTAACAGCTAGTTGGTAGAAGTCGGAGATGCCTATAAATATAACACATAGGACAACCCCTCAATCCCTGCAATAAAGCATAATTGGGCTCAAAGCCCTAATAGTGTTAAGATTGAGAAATTCTGTCAAAATTTGCATTTTATAAAGATTATATTGGCCCTGCTGTGGATAATGATCGCAGATCAAAAGACAGACCAGAAACCATTTAGAAAGTTTCTGTCATCATGCTAGGGAGAAATGAGAAGAGCTTAGACTGCAATTATTGCTATACCTAATATATCTTGGTGTGGTGTTGTGGGTTAATGTGCTGGGCTGCAAAGTCAGCTTAAACTGCAAGATTGGCCATTCAACCTCACCAGCCACTCCTCAAAAAACCCTATGAGTTGGAACCTACTGGATGGCATTTAGCAACAACAATATAACTTCAATGTCTCTTATAGACTGTGCTAAGTATGGACTCCTGGTGTGGCTCTGTAGGATCAGCACTGGGCTATTAACCACAAGGTTGGCAGTTCAAACCCACCAGCTGCTCCTCGGAAACCCAAAACACAGTCACTGTGAGTCAGAACTGACTCAGCGGCACCTAACAACAATAAATGCTAAGTATATTACATGCATTATTTTCTGAATCATGGTGATCCTATGATATGAGCAACTCTTCTGCTCAAATGAGGAAACTAAGAGGATGGTATCAACATTCTAGAAAAATCAAGATAAAATAAATTAACCTTTGGTCAAAATATCTAAAACAATGATAGAAGTTTACAAAGCTAGTTGTTAGGCATATAAGGACAGCTAATGAAAGCTATCCTAGTGTGGTGCTGCAGGGTAATGCACTGGACCACATGGTCAGTTTTAACTAGCTCGATGCTACTTAAAAGCAGTAACAATAAAAAGCTAAACTTCAGATACTTTACTGTAAGAGTTGAGTAAGGCAACTAACAGAGGATCCCTGGTAGCATAGTGGATTATGAGCTGGGCTGCTACTTGCAAGGTCATCGGTTCAAATCCAGCTGTTCTGCAGGAGAAAGATTGAGGCTTTTTACTCCTGTAAAGATGTACAGCTTCAGAAACCCTATTAGGGTTGTTAGGAGTCAGAACCGACTCCACGTCACACAGCCACCACCAGCAGCACCAACATGTTAGAAATTTTGTGGGCAGTTGAAATCCATGTCAGCATTTTGATGAGGTCAAAAGACTTCCCATTTTTATATAAAAACATACCCAGGTTGAAAATAGCAAAGCCAAGTACTTCATAATTCGAGACATCACTTAAACTTTACAGTTTCTGATTTGGTATTGTTGTTGTGTGCTGTCATGTGGGTTCTGACTCACAGCAAACCTTTATAGGGTTTCTGAGAGCAACTGCTGGGTTTGAACTGCTGACCTTGCCAGTTCAGTGCTTATCCTGAATCAGATGTTTAAAAAAGTAACATATATACTTGAAGAAAGGAATGAATTCCATTCCTGAATAACCAAATAAACCTTTCCAGATGATTGAAAGCAGTAAAACATTATCAAGAGTAAAGCTACAAAGAGCAGTTTGCATTATACAAGATAAAACCTTAATGATTATGGCCTTGTTTTACAAGAAAAAATGCTTACATCCTAGAAACCAGAAATTTTTACAAACAGTATTTATGGGAATGGTTTTTAACAAAATTTGACTGAAAAGGAACTAAAACTCAGAAAAATCTAGCCGTCCAACAGTGGAGCCAAGGTGTGGTCACTCAGTTCCCCAGGCCCACTATTGTGTCTGCAGTACAGAGACAACATTGTACCAGAGCTCCTGAAATGGAACAGCTGCAAGACTGAGCGTTTTTACCTGCCTTAGAGTTAGCCCCTGACTCATGGTCACCCCAGATATGAGGGAACTAAAACATTGCTCAGTCCTGCACTATCCCACGATCTTTTGCAGATCTAGCAGTCGTACCCATAGGGTTCTCAGTGGTTGGTTTTGGGTACTAGATACTCAGGCTTTCTTCATAGTCCTTCTTAGTCTGGAAGTTCTGCTGAAACCTATCAAACATCATAGCAACACACACGATTCTGAAGACAGGAATGTAGAATTAAACCTAGGATTGCTGACGGTGGACAAGAAAGCTACTAAACTATCATTGCCTCGTTGGAGTACATCACTCCAAACTCTTATTCATTCACACAAAAGTGGCTTTAACACACACTGTTTTCAGGGTCTGGGCTGGCCCAAATATTCTGCCTGATGGTGATTCCCGACCTTTGAAGGAGAGACGGTGTGGTCGGTCCTTGCATCTGTGTGTGATATACAAACCTTCAGTAATGAAGTGACTGAGGCAGATGGAGGGACTCGTATGCAAGGAATCTGTGGAACATTCTGAAGCTTTTGTTGTCTTCTCCTATTTTCTCCCATTCTCTGTCCCACAACTCTAAGAGAAAAACAAAACAAAACAAAAAAAACGAAGCCTAGGATAACATTACATTTTGTTCAACCAACTTGGGAGATATCCCTAAGTAAGAAAGCAAATAAATAGATATTATTATGTTCGGAAGTAAAAATGCTTTCTCACATGCTCTGGAGTGATTATATCTCACCAGACTGTCTCCTTGTTCTTTCTTCATGTTTTCCCATTTCTCCTCCTGATTTATGGAAACAATAGTCCAGAACTCTTAATCTTTCACCAGGATTTCAAGGTCATCTTTTATGGGATGAGCCATTGAACATGGTGTGGTATTTTATTTAGAATAAGGGGTATGTAGCGACCTACTTTCTCTGCAACAGTTATGTCATGATCATATAAAATAATATTTATTGCCTTTTCTGATTCTGAAGGTAAGATACAATGGACCTTCAAAAAGTTCGAGGAAAAATTCTATGATCTTTCAGTACCATTTTCTCACGAACTTGTGAAGCCCTTCTTGCATGTCATTTTGGAAAATTTGGAAAAAATTAAAAACAGGAGAAAATATAACTATGTAGACTCTATTCATAACTACTGTTAGCAGTTGACACATTTTCTCTTTTTTCCTGTGCATATTGTGCTATTTTAGGAAAGTGAGATATTGTATGTTTCCAGGTTATTAAATATTCCTTAAAATATTATTTTTAGTGGCAGGATCATATATTTTCCACATCACTTTCTATTGCTAGCACATTTAGATTTGCAATTTTACAGCAGGCAAATACTTAAAAATAAAATTTAAAGCTAAATACTTTAAAACAAACACTTAAACCTAGCCATGTTGCCTACCAGCTGCTTGACAAAGCCATACAATGAACGAGTCACACCTGCAATGTTTAGGCCTTCTCGCTATGTGATTAAGGGGTTATAATCTGAACTGGAGTGGCACTGAAGGATAAGCACTGGGCTGCCAACCATTAAGTTGATGGTTCAAACCCACCAGCCACTCCTCGGAGACCCCATACAGGGTTGCTGTGAGTCGGAACTGACTTGATGGCACCTAACGGCAACAGCAACATATATAATAATAATCATTGAACAGTCAAGGAAGAATAAACATATTGGAAGGGCCAGAGTGCTTGTTTGCCTTGTCAAGTGACAGGAAGTAAGGACACAGCATAGGCCAATGCTAAACCACTGCTGTCAAGTTCATTCCGATTCCCCATGATGCTGCAGGACAGAGCGGAACTGCCCCGTAGGATTTCCAAGACTACAAATCATTACAGAAGCCACATCTTCCTTCCACAGGGCAGCTGGTGAGTTCTAAGAGCTAAGCTTTTAGTTGTCAGCCAAGCACTTACCACTACAATAGCAAGGCTCCTTAAAATAAGACCAGATCCTTTAAACAAAGCAGATGACCCTCAACACCTCCAGTTCATGCTAGTTCGATGAGGTGGAAAAGAATCTAATAGAGGTTGTACGGCCTTAAGAACCAGAAAGACTTGCGTTTCTTACCGTCTTTACCCTCAGTCCTCTCATCTGTCCAATGACCACTACTATGTCTACCACACATTAGGTTGTCTAATTAATTGAGACCATGAATATAGAATGCTCTCACTTTATACCCATCTCCCCTCTCTACCCTCCCTTAGTGTGCTCACATATGTTCAGGTACACATGTATTCATACACACACACACTCACAGATACTTAAGAAGTCATTGAATATGTGAGAAACTCTGGTTCTGAGTTCACAGACCTAATGTTCACATCATCTAGAAAACAGATTTATTAAGGAAACATTAGTCAACACTCTTGGGTGTCTTGTTTCCATGCTAAAAACTTATAAATTAAACTAGAAATATGTTATTTAGTACTGCTTTCCTTCAATGCAAACTCTAGAAAACCATGCCAACCAAGATATACTCTTAATCCTCTTTGTGATGGGAACTTGCATTCTACCATCTACTCATCTTATCTCAACATCCCTCCCCCCATTTTCCAGATCTTTCGAGCAGAGGATAAATATTCTTCAAGCTGGAAAGATGACTTCTCTCCTCAAACTGCACAAGAAAATGACAAATGAGCTTTCTTGTGGCAACAATTCATGTGTGCTTTTCTTGGGCTTGCTGAAGAAATACATCTTACCTAGTCAAGTAGTCTAGACCAGATAATACTTGATTAAAATGCTTGCAGAATTTAGGGAGGAGACATCTGCACAACAATTTATCTGAAACAAAAAGACAGATTTGTTCAGGAAGAACTTACCCTAGATTGTAGTTTGCCTTTTTTATAACCCTGGTGTGCACCTTCAATTTTGTTTTCTCTCAAGATCTTTTTCTTCAAGTAGTAATGGTGGTGATTCAATCTGTTGATATGCTGATATCCAAGCAACATCATGTGATGAAACAAAGAGCTTTGGAGAATTGGCCGGCTGCCTTGCCCTGCTTTTGGACAATATTCAATGGCACAATATAACTGTTTCTTCTTCCAAATTTTGAGCTTAGTAAGTCTCAACTTCTAAATCCATCATATCTGCATTCTCTCAGATAGAACCAGAGAAGGAAGTACCTGGTGGTAATGATACTGAATATTAAAGGTAAAAAATCCAGCAGGTCTACAGGCCTTTATGTGGGTTATTTCCCAGATTTGTAGTCAAGAGCCTACTACCTCCAGGACCTCTATTTTTCAGAAGGATAAAGAACAGTTTCTAAATATTGTGAGCATAAATTTGACTATGGGATCCTATGCAATTGTCCTTTAGTTCAAGATGTTGTTGTTGTTGTTAAGTGCCATGGAGTCGGTTCCGACTCATAGCGACCCTGTACAGGGTTTCCAAGGCTATAAATCTTTACGGGAGCAGAACACCTCATCTTTCTCCTGTGTAACAGCTGGTAGTTTCGAACTGGTGACCTTGTGGTTCACAGCCCAATTCATAACCACTATGCTACCAGAGCGCCTTTAGTTCAAGATAACATGCCGTTATTATCATTTGAGGGTGAAAGAGTCTCTGTATTTGATCTTGGTTGTTGTTGTTGCTGTTATGTGCCATCGAGTCTGTTCCAACTCATAGCAACCCTGTTTCTGAGGAGCAGCTGGTGAGCTTGAACCACCAATCTTGTAGTTCAAATCACCTTTGCAGTTCAGCATATTAATCCACAGCACCATACCAGAGATACTAAACTGATTATTAAGATCTAGCACAAGATTCTTGCCCCTACTGACTTCATCAGCATAAGCCTCAAGTTGTAACTGACTCCTAGCACATCGTGGTTTTTTTTCCCTTCATCTGTGCTAGAATTATGGCTGCAGACTCCCTTTCTTTCCTAAAAATCCTCCTTCTGAATGCTAGCTTATCTGCAAAGATGAAGACTTCCTAGAGAAAATGGAAGAAGAAATATCAAAGGAAAACCATAAGTCTGAAAATTCTCAGAAAGCTGAAGAGCGGTAAAAAACCTGTGAATGGTGAATCCAGTCATATAGCTTAAGGAAAAAAGCAAGCAGATCAACCAACAATAAATCTGAAGGTTTTCAATAATTTGAATGCAGACCTTCTGGGGAATAAACATGGCACAATCATGAGTCTATAAATGTCAGTGAATATGACAAAACCTGTCACTGAACTGAGTGATTGGTGCTTCTCTATGGAGAGTGAAAGGACAGTTGTATGTAGAGCTAACATTGTCAATTAAGTCTTCCTTGAATGTATTTCCAGGATGTAATGAAATGTCTTCTACACCACATCTGCCAGCTAGTGCACACACAGGCTGACCCATAATTGGCTCAATCAGGAATACAGAAACAAATTTAGATACTTGACAGAGAAGCAATTTAATACAGGAAATCAGTTACAAAAGAAATGAACTGGGCTATAGACCCAAACCAGAAAGATTAGGTTATGCAATGATTGACAATTACAGTAAACTACCATCACATTGAACTGTAAGGTCAGCGGTTCAAGCTCACCAACTGCTCCTCAGAAACCCTATACAAGGTCACTATGGGTAGGAACCAACTCGACGGCACTTTACAACAACAACCATCACATTGGAGTCCTGGTGTGGCACTGTGGGTTAATGTGCTAGACTGCAAAGCCATTTGAACTGCAAGGTCAATGGTTCAAGCTCACCAGTGACTCCTCGGAAAGCCTATACAGGGTCGCTATGGGTTGGGATCGACATGGCAGCACTTAACAACAACAAGAACCATCACATTAAGTAGCCCTGGTAGCATAGCGGATTATGAGTTGGGCTGCTAACCACAAGGCCAGTAGTTCAAATCTACCATTCACTCTGTGGGAGAAAGATAAGGCTTTCTGCTCCCATAAAGATGTACAGCCTCAGAAATCCTATAAAGCATTGCTATGAGTTGGAACTGACTCTGTGGCACACAACCACCACCACCACCATTTTACACTGCTGCCAAGTCAGTTCTGACTCATAGTGACCCTGTATAGGGTTTCCTAGGAGCAGCTGGTAGGTTTGAACTGCCAGCCTTTTGGTTCGCAGTCCAGTGCTGATCCTACAGCACTACACTTTAAGTCACATTAAGGAGGCCTGATAGTGTAGTGGACTGCTAACTGCAAGGTCAGCAGTTTGAATCTATCAGCCAGTCTGTGGGCGAAAGATGAGGCTACAGCTCCCATGAAGATTTACAGCCTCTGAAACCCTTATACAGGGTCACTGTAAGTCAGAACCAACTCCACGGTGCACAACTTCCTACAATCTATCCCACTGGAGTTCTGGTGTGGTGCTGTAGGGTAAGCACTACACTGTTAACATAAGCGCTCACAGGGTCCCTATGAGTAGGAACAGATTATAAGGCATTTAACAACAATAACAACAACTGTCACACTGACCCTGAGTAGCCCCATAGGTTAAGCATTTGGGCTGCGAACCAAGCATTTGAACTCACTAGTCCCTCCAAAGAAGAAAGATGAGGCCCACTAAAGATTTATAGTCTCAGAAATTCTATGGAGCATTCTACTCAGCCCTATGGAGCTGCTGAGTCTAAATCAACACAAGAGCAGTGAGTAGGAATCATGACTAAGGAGCCTTGGTGGTGCAAGGTTAAGCACTGGATTGTGAATGAATAGGTTGGTGGTTTGAACCCATCCAGAAAGGCCTGGCAATTAACTCCCACAAAGATTGTTGTTGTTGTTGTTATGTGCTGTGGAGTCAGTTCTGACTCATAGTGAC
>NW_006408540.1:16096853-16098585 GCF_000296735.1 Chrysochloris asiatica | reverse complement strand
CTCTTTGATCTTCATAAGTAAATGTTTCAAGTCCTCTTCACATTCAGCAAACAAAGTTGTATCATCTGCATATCGCAGGTTGTTAATGAGTCTTCCTCCAATCCTGATGCCACTAGCTGTATAAAAGATGTCAAAGAATGAGATGAATTTTTGGACAATAACTTAAGCTATAAGAATGATGAAACAGTGTACATATATTATCAGTTTGGGGCAAAGAAAATGTTTTCTCAAAGACTAGCTAAATAAAAATGACCACTGGTAGTGAATTTTGCATTGGACTACTAAAGGAGCTCAGGTAGCACAATGGTCATGAATCATGCTGTGAACCTTAAGGTCAGCAGTTCTGTGGGAGAAAGATGAGGTTTCTGCTCCCATAAAGATTTACAGCCTTAGATAACAGGATTTTAAAATGAATACAAAGATAATATGGGGGTGTGGTACAGTGAATTACTTGATATAGTTCTTCTATTCATAAGCTTCATAACTCCCACCAAATAATACAATGGCAATAGGGTATATGGAACTGTAATGTGGGGATTGGTTGGTTTTGTCATTCTGTTGGGTCTAGCATGAGTCATCTCAGCAGCAGGAAGGAGGAATCTCATGATCATCACGAAAAAAGAATCAGGAATAGAGCACATCATTTGGACCCTGAGATTTCGGCACAAAGAAGTGGCCAGAGAGCTACACCAAGAGATGGGCTTCCCAGCCCACAGAGCAAACAAAGCTGAGAGTGTCCATTGAACATTTATCAGGAACATGGTAGGAGTCTTGTAGCACTTACCTGAGCAGGGCAGATGACAAAGGGGTCGTGTAGCTGAGAGGATAAGGATGCCAGAGAGTTATGTCTGCAGTAGAGCTGAGAAGAGATGCACCTGACGGGAGAACTGCTATGCCATATCCTGAGTTGTTTCCTGTTTGATCCCTAATGAACCCATAATTATGAGCACTGTCTGTGAGTTCTGTGTGGCCACTGCAATGCATTACCAAACCTAGATGAGAAGCAGAGTTCTGTGTAGAGACAGGGTAAGGAAGTCCTGGAATAAGACAAAGAGGGTGGAGGGTGGAGGTATGTCTGACCTGAGCCTCACAGGATCTGGCCTTGGGCTGATGTGGAGTTTCATTCTCCTCCCAGACTTGTGAAGTCACAGAAGGTCAGACGCCATCTCCATGCCAATTTTTCAGGGAGAAAAAGCCTATCCATTATCTAATTAATAGAAAGAAAATAATATAACTTTAAAAATAAAGAAAAGAAAAGAAGCAGACCTAGTGCATATTGGTTAAACACTGGTTGGGAGCAAAGAAGAAGGATCAGTAGTTGGAAAATATGGCCTTGGTGATAGAAATGATGCTGGAGAACGCATGTTCATTTCAAATACCTTCTTCAGAGAGCATAAGAGACAACTATACACATAGACCTCACCAGATGGAATACATAGAAATCAAAATGACTACATCTGTGGAAAGAGAAGATGGAAAGCTCCATATCATCAGTCAAAACAAGGTCAGGGGCAGACTGTGGAACAGACCATCAATTACTCCTATGCAAATTCAAACTGAAGCTGAAGAAAATGAAAATAAGTCCACAAGAGCCAAAATATGATTTTGAATATATCCAACCTGAATTTGGAGATCATCTGAAAAACAGATTTGATACATTAAACAATAAAGACTAAAGACCAGAAGACTTGTGGGATGACATTAAGAACATCATACATGAAGAAAGCAAAAA
>NW_006408540.1:16078774-16095513 GCF_000296735.1 Chrysochloris asiatica | reverse complement strand
TATTGCATTAGGCAAATCTGGTGCACAAGACCTTTTTAAAGTGTTGAAGAGCAAAGATGTCAGCTTGAGAACTAAGGTGCGCCTGACCCAAGCCATAGTACTTTCAATAACCTCATATGCATGCAAAAGCTGGGCAGTGAATAAGGAAGACCATAGAAGAATTGATGCTTTTGAGTTATGGTATTGGAGGAAAATATCGAAAGTACCATGGGCTACTAAAAGAACTAATAGATCCATTTTGGAAGAAGTACAGCCAGAGTGTTTCCTGGAGGCCAAGATGGCCAAACTTTGTCTCTCCTACTTTAGACATATTGTCAGGAGGGAGCAGTCACCAGAGAAGGGTATCACGTTTGGTAAGGTGGAGGGTCAAAGAAAAAGAGGAAGACTCCCAATGAGATGGATTGGCCAAATGGCAGCATCGATGGACTCAAGTGTGGCAACAGTAGTGAGGTTGGCCCAGGATCAGACAGTGTTTCATTCTGCTGTGCATAAGATCACTATGGGTCGGTACTGACTCAATGGCACCTAACAACAACTAACTGAAAGGTTGTTGGTTGAAGCTTATCGGTGTCTCCAAGGGAAAAAAGAATGGGTAATCTGTTCCATTAAAGATTACTGCATAGGAAACCCTATGGGATAGTTCTATCATATAGTTCTGCTTTGAGTTGGAATCAACTTGATGGTGCACACAATGTTGGGTTAGATAGATAGATAGATAGATAGATAGATAGCTTTCAGAAGACACTCTGAAACTTGCTCTTGAGCATACAGAATGTAATGTGACTGTAAGAAGTAAAGAAACAAAAAAGCCAAATAGAATTTTTCAAAGGACAGCTCAAGAAGACAAAGTAAAGTAGTATAATGAAATGTGCAAAGACTTGGAGATAGAAAACCAAAAGGGAAGAACATTTTCAGTATTCCTCAAACTGAAAAAAACGGAAGAAAAAGTTGAAGCCTTAACTTATAAGATTGAAGGATTTTCTGGGCAAAATATTGAATGAATCATGAAGCATCTAAATAAGATGGAAGGAATACACAGAGCCACTGTACCAAAAAGAATTGGTTGATGTTCACACATTTCAATACGTAACACATGATTAAGAACCTATGTGATTGAAGAAAGAAGTTGAAGCTATACTGAAAACACTGGCAAAAAAAAAAAGGCTCCAGGAATTGACAGAATGCAAATTGAAATATTTCAACAAACTAATGCAGGGCTGGAGGCATTCATTTGTCTATGCCAAGAAATTTGGAAGACAGCTATCTGCTCAATCAGTTGGAAGAGGCCCATATCTGTGCCCATTCCAAAGAAAGGTGACCCAACAGAATACAAAAATAATCTAACAATATTATTAGTCATGCATGCAAGTAAAATTTTGCTGAAAATAATTTTAAAATAATTGCTACAATAAAGCAACAGGGAAATGCCAGAACACATATCAAGGGGATACTGAATGGTTTAAAATCAGGAAAGATG
This sequence comes from Chrysochloris asiatica, assembly GCF_000296735.1. Lineage (NCBI taxonomy): Eukaryota > Metazoa > Chordata > Mammalia > Afrosoricida > Chrysochloridae > Chrysochloris > Chrysochloris asiatica. Next base: position 16,094,036 of record NW_006408540.1, on the reverse strand, counting down.
TGTACCAGGCTTGTATCTTTTCACCATATTCATTCAATCTGTATTCTTAGCAAATAATCCAAGAAAACAGATTATTACAAGCATGTGGCATCAGGATTGGAGGAATACTCATTAACTGCCTTCAATACGCAGATGGAACAACCTTGCTTTCTGGAAGCAAAGAGGACTTGAAATATTTACTGATGAAAATCAAAGACTACAGCCTTCAGTGTGGTTTGTAGTTCACAATTGGACCCATAAATAACAGCATAACAAATTAAGAAAAAACTGAAGTTTTCAGAGACTTCATTTTGCTTGGATACACAATAAATACTCATGGAAGCAGCAGTTAACAAATCAAATGGCATATTGTATTTGACAAGTCTGCTGCACAAGACCTCTTGATAGTGTTCAAGAGCAAAGGTTTGAGGCCTAAGGTGCTCTTGACCCAATCCATAGTATTTTCAATCACCTCATATGCATGTGAAAATAGGACAATGAATAAGTAAAACCTTAGCAGAATTGATGTATTTGAATAATGGTGTTGGAGAAGAATTTTGAAAGTACCATGGACTGTCAGAAGAACAAACAAACGTGTCTTTGAAGTATAGGCAGAATTGTTCCTTAGAAGAGAGGACAGCAAGACTTTGTCTCTTGTATTTTTGGCCATGTCAGGAGATACCAGTCCCTGGAGAAGGACATCATGGTTGGTAAAGTGGAGGGTCAGCGAAGAAGAGGAAGACTCCAATAAGATGCACTGACACAGTGGCAGCAACAAAGGGCTCAAAAATGACAATTGTGAGGATGGTACAGGACCTGGAAATGTTTTATTTTGCTATACATTGGTTCACTATGAGTCAGAACTGACTTGACAGTACCTAATAACAATAGTAAATACCAGTGCTTAGAACATGGGTAGTAACAGATTTTCACAGAGAGCTGAGTAAATATGACCTCATAGGCATTACCAAATTAGGAAAAGGGACTTAGATTTGAATCCCATAGGAGGTCAATCGCTAATTCAAAGAATGCACTCTGTTAGAACAAGACGCAAAGTACCAGTGTACGTCATGGGATAAGTACTTCTCTTGAAAACCTTGAACTCAGGGGTCATTAACCTGCTCACATCCCTGTGCAGCTGCTCTTGCCCCAGGATCCACTTTGCTGCACAGTTTTCCCTGAGGAGCACTCTGCCCAGCCCAGAGCTCCTCCCTCGACTGTAGGAAGCCCTCAGGGGGAGTTCGAATGCCACAATAAAGGTATGGTGGCTTCATTATCCAGAAATGTCACAGGGGGATAGCTTTAACAGAAATTCCTTCTTGCACAGTTTAGAAGATGAGAAGAGCAAGTTCCGAACACCAGATCCTAGGGGAAGGCATCCTCTCTCTGTCTGCTCACAGTTGAGGAGAAAGGTCCTGTCTCCTTCCAGTACCTTTGGGCCACAGGTTTCTTGGAGATCTCCATGTGTCTTGACACCATTCTTTTCTTCCCTTGGATCTAGGAGTATTCAGTCCCAGAACCCCAGTTCCAAAGGACACACTCCACTTCCGGCTCCTCTTTCTTGATAGTAGTTAAGTCCCTTGGACCTCTGTTTTCCGGCTTCTTTTATCTCTGGGAAGATAAAAGATGTTGCAGGCCACACCAGGAAACTCCCCTTACATCGAGCCAGAGCTATGAGGGGGTCCCACCTTTAAGCCTCTTATTTGTTTATCACATCATATCACATCATGGGAGATCATCACATAACTGCCAGATTATATCATTACTGTCAGACCACTAGGATCATGGTCCAGCCAAGTTGTCATAGAGTTTGACGGGTGCACAATTCAATCCCTGACAGAAGAAAAGCAGCCCTTGCCTCCCTCTGTGCTGCTGTTTTCAATCTGGGCTCCTGGGTGACTTCTGCTTAGTCTTGCAGTCCTTGTTGGACTCTGTGTTCTCACAGAGCTACAAGTCCATTGAGCTCAATGTTACAGGGATGGGATGGGGCTTCTTTATTATCTTGTCAGTTTTTCTTACATGTTTATGGGAAACTCTCGCTTTTCTTAGATCCCAAACCCAAATCACTCATGTATATCAACCCTCAGAGGGTCACTGGTCCCACAGAAGAGGAAACTTAGAGTCATAGTTGGGGATCTAAGGTCCATATTTGTTGTGGTGATAGCTGTTCTGGTTGTTAACTGCCTGCGAGTCTGCCCCTATTCATGGCAACCCCATGCATAATGGAATGAGATACAGTTGTGGTCTGTAGGATTTTCATTGGCTAATTTTTGGAAGTAGATTACCAGACCTTTCTTCCTAGTCTTAGACTAGAAACTATGCTGAAACCTGTTCAATTTCATAGCAACACACACGTCATTACTGACAGACAGGTGGTAGCTGTGTTTGAGGTGCATTGCCTGGGGATTGAAGTTGAATCTCCTGCATTTAAGGTGAGAATTCTACCACTGAGATACCAATGCCCCCATCAGGCCCATTTTTGGTGAGTGAAAAAATGACATTCAATTTTAGAAGCAATGATTGCCATAGAAGGAAAAAGTAGAGGTGGTCAGATATGTACTGAGGACTTTGAGAAAACAGATTTTTAAATGTATATGGAAAAAAAAATTAAATATGATTAAATGGTAGGGAGAAATTTTTCTAAAATGACGATAAAGGACTAGAGATTTAACTTTGACTCTATAAACTCTGTGAAATTGTTAAGAAATCAAAAGAAACTAAAGGGGTGCATTAAGAACATTCAGATAATGCTAGACTTGAGGCCAGGTTATTTTAAAAAAAAGTTGTGGGAATTTGACAAAAAAAATTTTTTTTCCTCCTAAGTTCCCCAAGCAATGGTTCTCTAAACACAGATTCCATGGTGTTGTTATCAGGACTCCCTCTATGGTTGTCGGAAGTCTATGATATATTCCCTTGGCCTTTTGAATTAAAGGAGAATGAAATTAGCCTCCAACCTGATGGCGTAGGTCCCTGCTAACTTACAGATTGATGATTCAAACCCAACCAGTAGTGACACAGAGGCAAATACTTGGTGATCTGCTTCTGTAAAGACTGTCTTAGTTAAATGTCAGCTCCAACTCGTAGCAACCCTTCATAGGGTTCCCAAGGAGTGGCTGGTTGGTTTGAACTGCTGACCTGTGATTAGCAGTCTAATGCTTATCCTACAGCAGCACACCGGGACTCCTCTGTAAGGATTACAGCCAAGAAAACCCTATGGAGTAGTTGTACTCTATCATACGAGTTAGCAGTAAGTCGTAACGTAGTAACATCAGTGAGGATGAATTTTTTTTTTCTTTATCTAAGGGTTGCATTGTCTACAGACTAAATGCATGCATCTTGGTTCTTCCTCTTCTTGTGGTATGTTCCTGTCCCATCTGGGATTCTGCCTGTTGCGTATGAGAAATGTCGCTTTCCTAAAGACTTATGGACAGATTCTGGAGAAGAATATTAGTCTAAATATGCCAGGTCACCGACTTTTAAAATAAGGTTCCTGAGTAGAGTACAAGCAAATGGTGCCCAGTGAGTCAACCTCCACATCTGCCCAAGCCTGTTGGGATTCACCATGGATGTGGTGCGCAGTGTAGGTCCTTGCTCATGAAAACACTCTGAAAGAGTATTCTAATTAAGAAAAAAGTAGATTGCATAAAAACACATTCTAGCACTCTATAGTGGATTATCCAAACAATCATTTAAAACTATTTAAAAGATCTACACAGACAGCTAAATTTTAAAACAATACCATTTCCTTTTATTAATACAGATAGGGTTTCAAAGCTTTTAGTTGTTTAGTACTTGATGCTTCTACATATGCAAAGTGTCTTGTGAAATTCCAGTGTATTGTCATTGTTAACTGCTGTCAAGTCCGTTCCGCCCCACAGCAACCCTGTATAGGGTTTTCAAGGAGCAGCTGGTTACCCTGAAGTGCCAAAATTGTGGTTCAAACCGATTTTGCAGTCCAGCACATTAATTCACAGCGCTGCACCAGTACTCCAAGTACAATCTGAAACTTGCTAAAAATTTATCTGAGAGAGTTACAACCTGGATAAGTTTTTGGTGGCATGTCCTGATCTATTGCACAATTTTAGGCAGGATTTGAATAAAGACACAGTGGGAAAGCTCATCAAATTTTCAGATGACAGAAACCTTAGCAGATGGAAAACACAGTAGATGACACAATCAGGCCACAAGAAGATGTTGGCAGGTTAAAGTGATGGGCTACACTTAACAGGATGAAATGCAATAATAAAAAGACAAGATCCTGCATCAGAGTTTCATTGTGAGGTGGATGAATACAGAAAGAAATGATCACATACAGAGACGTCAAGGCAGAATGGATCAACAAGGCAGCTGGAGGGATCCATGAATGTATATGCTGCATAAAAGGAAGTATTAGCTCTAAAACAAGGAAGAAACCAAGTCTGCTAGGACTTTCTGCTTTGTATGACAGTGCTGTGTCTCATAGAGGGGACACAGACAAACTGGGGTGTGTCTCTAAAATAGGGACATCATGCTATAGTATGAAATGGTGACAGGAGGGGTTAATCATAGGCAATAATGCCACAAGTAATATTTTAAGGATTGACACATTCAAGAGAGAATTTGGCTATGAACCAAAAATAAGGAGGTTCAGGTTCATCCAGAGCCACATTAAAGAAAGACGTGTTGGTCTACTCATGAAACCGCTGCACTGATAACTCTGTGTGGCACAGTTCTACTCTGACGCACATGGGTTGTCATGATTTGGAATGGCCTATATGGTTTATTTTGGTTTGAAGGACTACTGTCAAGGAAAAAAGAGAGAGGAATATGGCTTTTGGCAAAGAATAGTGTCTACCACAAGATGGAAATATGAACCAGAAAGAACTTTTATAGCTCTAGCCACGTCTTCAACTATAAAAGCACTAATTTGCAATATGTTTAATCAGGTAATTATCTTTTTCTGCTTCATACCTCCAGGGACACAGGAGAAGACGAGAAAGGGGACTATTATTTATTGTATTTCTAATACATGCCAGAAACTATAAACCCCATTACTATCAAGTCTGCTCTAACTCATAGTGACCACAGGGCAGAATGGAATTGTCCCCTGGGGTTTCAGAGGCTGTAATCTTTACAGAAACCAACTGCCACATCTTTCTTTTCATGGTGGGCCTGAACTGACGATTTTTCAGTTAGCAGTCAAGCATTTAACCACTGCAGCACTAGGACTCCTTGCCAGAAACTATGCTAGACACTTAAGATTTAAATTAAGAAATACATTTTATTTATTTTTCAGAACACTTTGCAACAGCTCTCCATTTCTCCTAGCCTACCTGGGAACCACAAATACATTTTTGTCTTTAGATAAACTATTCTAGCTAATTTTTATATGTGAGATCAATAATATTTGTCCTTTTGTGGTCTGACTCATTTCATTCAGCTTGTTTTCAAGAATGATCCATGTTGTAGCAAATATAGGACTGGGTTTCTCTTTATTTTGGAGTCCTGGTGTGGCGCTGTAGGTTAATGTGCAAGACTGCAAAGTCATTTGAACTGCAAGATTGGTGGTTCAAGCTCACCATCTGCTCCTTGGAAACCCTATACAGGGTCACTATGGGTCAGAACCGACTCAATGGCACTTCACAACAACAACAATACTACATTTTGCTTATCTGTTTATCTGTTGATGGACATTTAATCTGTTTCCACCTTCTGGCTATTGTAACTAATGCTGCTATGAATATCGGTGCACAGATATCTGCTTGAGTTCTTGTTTTCCAGTCTCCTGGGTACCTAGGAGTGGAAATGCTGGGTTATATTGTAATTCTAATAAAAATGTATATGTTTTGTTTTTAAATACGGAAACATCCATCCATTTTCTCATTATGCCCAGGCCCTTGTTTGCATACACTTAATAGTACTTGGTAGGGGGCACTAAAACTATTGTGATCATTGCACAGAGCATGGATAATCATTTAGGGGTTGCTCTGTGGTTGTCACAAAGATGGGACGCACCACTGTATTTCATTGGTGTAGGCCAGAGATGCTAAACATCTCACAGTGCCAGGCAGTGTCAAAAAATAAAATGTCTCACCTAAGATGTCACTAGGACTCCCACTGAGAAGTCAATGGGTCATTTAATTGATTGAATTTCACATTAGCTAGTATAACTCACCAACTCCTGATGTGGTGCTGTAGAATCAGTGCTGGAGGTACAACCACAAGGTTGGCAATTCACACCCACCCGCTGCTCCTCAGAAACCCAATACAGGGTGTCTATGAGTCAGAACTGACTCAATGGCACTTAACAACAACAACAAAGTATAATTCACACCCTTAGTGCATTATCTATGAATTCTCCCACCTTCTCCCGTCTTGTCTTATACAGGGTCCTTGTGTGGCACTGTGGGTTAATGTACTGGACTGCAAAATCAGTTTGAACTGCAAGGTCAGCAGTTCAAGCTCACCAGCTATTCCTTGGAAACCCTGTACAGGGTCACTATGGGTTGGAACTGACTCAATACCACTTAATGACAACAGCAACCCTATACAAGGTCCACTGAATCAGAACCAACTCAACAGCACTTAGCAACAATAACAATTTGTCTTTTGCAATTATCTTACCCATATCTAACTGGTCAATGCATTTTGTTAATTCTAAACATCAAACCAAATTTAGTGGAGATTATTCTTTTTAATTAGCTTATATTTGACTAAAGCATGTGATTATAATAACAAGCACATTAGTATAAACTTGTTAAATATGTCATGCAACTGGGAGCACGATTAGATAATCAGGAGATTCCCCAAAAAATAAGATAGCTTCAGAGTAGTTTTACTAAAATGCATTTCCTGGGATTATCATTAATAGTCTAAGGATAGTCCCTTGCAACCTAATAATAATCTAATAGATGTCCATGTCCTTCACATTCTCAGGATGGTTGTGTGAGAAACATTTTCAATACTGACAAATGCTCAGGTAATCCAATCTGTACATATTCTAGCGCGAAGGGAGTGAGGTTTTCTTTATTCGATTTTGCAAAATCAGGCACCCAACCCAGTAGACACATTGTGTGGCCGGCCCACAAACAGTTTTAGTCCCTTGTCTCTAAAATGCCCCTCCTCCTGGGCCCCCTTCTACTGGGTATTATGGAGTTGACAATCTCCTCCCAAGGTTCCCTATTAGTCCTTATTGGGAGCATTCTCATTTAAAGTTAGTTTCTTGCTTTCCCCATGAATTTCCCCTATTTTCTTGATGGGTGTATTCTTATTTTAAAGTTCCTAGTGGGTCAAACTGGTTCTTCCACTCCTCTGACCTCCTTTTGTTATGGTAGCCTACTAAGCCAAGACTTCCCTTAGTCCTAAAGATGGTCCACCCAACAAGAGTTATTTCTCACAGTTGAAAAGATGGAATGACTTTGTGGTTGAACCCCCCACCCCCATCACTTTTTCTGGGTCTTCTGCCTTTGTCTCCTTTATTTTGGGCCTTTTGCCCTATGCCAAAGTTTGAAGCTGGCTACATGCATATAAGTAGCTTATAAGCCCATATACAAGTAGCTTAGTGAGACACCTTTTATTTTCCATTTAAGTGATAAGAAAGGACTTTTTATCTTGACTTAACCTTTTTTATTTTTTATTGCATTTGGATCTTGTTATTCAGTCACAGACACAAGTGCTGGTGAAAATGACCTGGAAATCATTTATGATTGCTTCTTGTAATTGTTACTTCTTATCCTTCATTATTCCTGCCTTCAACAAGGTCGGTGGTTCAAACTCATCAGCTGTTCCTTAGAAACCCTATACAGGGTCACTATGAGTTGGGACCGACTCAATGGAACTTAACAACAACAACAACCCAGCACAGTGCTCCTGAACACAATTGTCATGTCTCTTCTCATTGCATCATCTAACGTGAAGAAGTAGGCCCTGTGGGTATCATCTCCAACCCTTCCATAGGCTTCAGGTTATGTGGCCATCTTAGATTGCTCCATAGTTTTATGCTGAGATCCCCAGTTGCTTTGAGATCTAGTGAGGAGCAATTTTATGAGGTTAAGATTTTATATGCTTAAATTAGAAAAATCTGAGTTTCCAGACTGGTTCCACAATATTCCACCTGCATAACTTTGAGCAAGTTTCTTAACATCTCAATGTTTTGACTTCTCATGCATAAAGTTATTTCAATAGGTCTTATAAGCTTGTTTTTTTCGGGGCATTAAATGAGATCATGCAAGTCTATGGCATAGCAAATAGCCCACTGAGTTCATTCCAACTTGTTGTCACCCTATAAGACAGAGCAAAACTGCTCCATAGGGTTTACAAAGCTGTAAATCTTTATGGGAACAGTCAGCCTCATCTTTCTCCCTCATATGGGCTGGTGAGTTCAAACTTCCAGTCTTGTTGAACACTTAACCCACTCCATAATTATGCATGAATTGAATAACTGTATGTATATTATATTGTTTAATCCTCACATAACTCCATACAAGTATGATTATTGTTGTTGTTGTTGTTAAGTGTCACTGAGTTGATCTCAACTCATAACAACCCTGTATAGGATTTTCAAGGAGTGGCTGGTGAGCTTGAACCACTGACCTTGCCATTCAAACAAAACTTGCAGTCCAGCACATTAACCCACAGCACCACACTAAGAACACCAAGTATAATTATTAGTGCTAACTTATAAATGAGAAATTTGAGACACAAAGAGGTTTAATATAACTCACTCAAAGTTGTATAACTATTTAGTGGTTGTTGTTGTTAAGTGCCATCATGTCAGTTCCGACCCACAGCAACCCTGTATAAGGTTTCCAAGGAGCGACTAGTAAGCTTGAACCACTGACTTTGTGGTTCAAACCAACTTGACAATCCAGTGCATTAACCCGCAGTGCCACACCAAGACTCCATTAAGTGATAGACCCAGGATTTAAGCCCAGTCAGGTTGGTGATGGTGCAGTTCTTGCTGAGCACTCTGATATGCTATCTATATATTGATAATTCATATTGTTAGTATCACTGTCCATACACACATAGCCTCGAGAGTGGGCAAAGACAGGCTCTCTATGTTTGCATGACGTAATTCTTCCCTGGTTTCTTTTTTTACCACCAGTATATCTTTTCCTTCCACTTTTCCCACAGAGCATAAATATGTAGCCTCTTCATGCCCGCACAGTGTCAGTTTATTGTATTGTGGTGGCTTATGGGTTGGTGTGATGCTGGAAACTACATCATTGGTGTTTCAAATACCAGAAGGACCACCCATAGATAGACAGGTTTCAGCAGAGTTTCCAGAATAAGAGCAGATTAGAAAGATGGAATAGGCAGTATTCCTGAGGGATTAGCCACTGGATATCTTATGACTATAGTACCAGAAGATGAACCCCTTAGGTGGGCTGTTGATGGTTGGTTATGAGCCATGGAGTCTGTTCCAACTTATAGCGACCTTGTGCAAGATATCTGAGGCTGTAAATTTTTATGGGAGCAGAAAGCCTCATTTTTCTCCCACAGAACAACTGGTTGTTTCAAACTGCTGACTTTAAAGTTTGAAGCCCAATTTGTAAGGCACTCAAAATATGACTGGGAAAGAGCTGTCTCCTCATAGTAGAGTCAACCATGATAACACGGACAGAGCAGAGTTTTTGGGACCTTCATTCATTTATAGGGCATGTTACAAAATGAATACAAAAAGCTGCAAACAGCCATTAATAATTGGAACATAAAATAGAAGGCATATGAATCTAGGAAATTTAGAAGTTGTCAAAAATAAATCGGAAGGCATAAAGGTTGATATCCTGAAATGGACTGATATTGGCCATTTTGAATTGGACAATCATGGCTGACTCTGCTGGGAATGATAAACTCAAGAGGAATGGTGTCCCATTCATTGACAAAAAGAGCATTTCAAGATCTATCTTGAAGTACAATGCTATCTGTAAAGGGATAATATCTATATGCCTACAAGGAAGACCAGTTAATATAATTAGTGTTCCTCTGATGAAGAACAAATAATATAGTCCTTAGGATGGATTACAACCCAATGTAAAGAAAACAAACATCATCACAACTGGACCAATTTATCTTCATGATAAATGAAGAAGATATTAAATTGTCAAGGACTTCATTTTACTTGGATCCACAGTCAATGCTCACAGAAACAGCAGTCAAGAAATCAAACAAAGTATTGTGCTGGGAAAATCTGCTGCTAAAGACTTCTCTATAGTGTTTAAGAGCAAAGATGTCAAGTTTAGGACTAAGTAGTTTGTGCAGCACTGTAGGATAAGCACTGAACTATAAGGTCAGTTTGAACCACAAGGTCAGTGGTTCAAACTCACCAGCCGCTCCTCGGAAACTCTATACAAGGTTGTTATGAGTCAGAACCAACTCAATGGCATACAACAACAACAATAACAATTTGTGTATGACATTCTTCTAACACAGAAATAACTTTATCAGAAAGGAAATAGGGCTACTTCAACATGAACTGCTAAGAGAATGAACAAGTCAGTTTTGATGAACATACAGCCAGAATGCTCTTTAGAAAAAATGATGGTGATACTTCATCCTGCTGACTTTGGGCACATTGTCAGGAGTAATCAATTGCTAGAGAAGGTCACCATGTCTGGAAAGTAGAGGGTCAGTGATGGTCAAGGAGAGAAATTGACACAGTGATTCTATAATGGGCTTACACATACCAATGATTGTGAGGCTAGTGCAGGACCAGGCAATGTTTCATTCTGTTATACATATGGTCACCATGGGTCAGAACCAACTCAGTGTCAACTAACACCAACAGCAGCAGCATGGCCTGGTCTTGGGGATTCGTGTGAGTCTCAGTGATGGGTCACTCTCTTCTAAATATCCAGGAACCACTTGTGTAGCAGGAATGTCAGGAGATTAGCTAAGAGCCATACCATGCTTGCTAACCTGTAGCTCTTGTAATGCATTCGTGTTGCCTTTTGAAAGTTTTGTTGTTGTTGTGAAGTACTGTTGAGACTGTTCTACTCATAGCGACCCTGTATAGGGTTTCCAAAGAGCATCTGGTGGTTTGAACTGCTGACCTTTTGGTTCGAAGTCCAGTGCTGATCCTACAGTGCCACACCAGTGCTTCTTTTGAAAAATGGAGTCAATTAGAAGAACATTTTCTTCTCCCCAACATTTACTGTTCTTCAAGAACACTCATAGTGCTGCTGATGTTCATAAGCACCTTCAGTTCCTGGGATGCCAGTCAGCTGAGCTGGAGATGTAAGTTCATCAGAATGCATTTTCTGGCTGGCAATTCCGTCTTTAAATTCCTGGCTCTCTCTACCCTTTCAAGTTTGTTTTCCTTATTAGGGAAAGTAGAAGCTAAAGAGAAGCTGAGTAATTCTTTTCCCTCTTTGTCCTCTACTAAATTATATCCAACATTCCCCAACCCTGTGTGTGCTTATCTGTTTCTTATTCTTCTCACCTCGCACAAGAAGATTAAAAATTCCCTTCTGCTGCTTTGGCATTGTTTTGTTGTTTTTTTAAGTTTCAGTTCATTCTGGATTTTTCTTCTCTGACACCATTTCACAGATTTGGCCATTTAGTCAAAAAAATTATTAAATGCACACATTCTAATGGAAGAAAAAATTTAATAATGCACCAGACTGCCAAGCCGTGTGAACTGCAAGGTTAGTGGTTCAAGCTCACCAGCTGCTCCTCAGAAACTCTATACAGGGTTGTTATGGGTCGGAACCAACTTGAAGGCACTTAACAACAACAACAATTAGGATAACCTCAGTGAGGCAACAATCTTTGAGGTGGGGCTGTGAGTAATCGTTTGGGCTTGCTATTAGTTACATGCTTGTATTTCCCTCTTTTATACATAGACTTGTGTTCTGAATCAATTTTTGGAGAACAACAACAAAAGAGAATGCCCCATTTACTATCCTTTCAATTTCCCATTAACACTCCTTTCTTCTGTTGTCTTCCAGCCAGGTATTAAGAACTACAGAATGAACCAGTATCCTACTCTTAATTCCAGTTGCCAAAAAAACAAAACAAAACAAAACAAAAAAACCCTTTTACGGCATCTAGTTGTTGTTGTTAAGTGCTTTTGAGTTGGTTCTGACCCATAGTGACCCTGTATAGGGTTTCCAATGTGTAGCTGGTGAGCTTGAACCACCAACCTTGCAGTTTAAATGGCTTTGCAGTCTGACGCATTAACCCACAGTGCCACACCAGCATCTAGTAGGAGTCATCACATTGATTCGGACTCAGTGACTCACATGAAGGAGCAGAGGCACCCTCGTAAGATTTTCTGGGCTGTAATTTTCAGAGAAGCCAATTGCCAGGTCTTTCATCTTTGGAACCACTGGATGGATTCAAAAGCTAGCCTTTGCTTAGAAGTACAGTATTTAACCATTTGCGCCACTAGGGTTCCTTAGTAGACACTTTGTTGTTGTTGTTAAGTGCCATTGAGTTAATACCAACTCATAGCAACCCTGTATAGGGTTTCCAAGGAGCACCTGGTGAATTTGAACTGTCAACCTTGTTGTTCAAACCGACCTCGCAGTCCAGTGCTTTATCCCACAGCACCACACCAGGACTCCACTTGACGCTATTAGTTTGTGTTGTTAAGTGCCATCATGTTGATTCTGATCCTTATCCACCCTGTATAGGGTTTCTGAGGAGCAGCTGGTGGGATTGAACTGCTGACCTATGGTTCACAGTCCATTGCTGATCCTCAGTGCCACACCAGAAGTCTTGTTATTAGGTGGTGGTGGTGGTGGTGGTGATGGTGGTGGTTAAGTACCATGGAGTCAGTTCTGACTCATAGTGACCCTGTATAGGGTTTCCGAGCCTGTAAATCTTTACAGGAGAAGAAAGCCTCATCTTTCTCTCTTGGAGCATCTGTGGGTTTGAACTTCAGACCTTGTAGTTAACAGTTTTGTGTTTATCGTACAGTGCCACCAATGTTCCTTTTGTTAGTAGGCAGTTAGTAAATATTTATTGACTGAATGAGTAAACGGCCCAAACCATTAAGTGATGATAGAAAGTACCGACTAATAACCCATTTTGAAGCCTCCAGGAATATATCTCCTTAAATCAAACTCTTAGAAAAGCATTTATGGATGCAAGTCACAAAGGCAGACCAGAGGGAGGCAGGTGGTAGGTTTGTGGTTTGAGGCTGGACCTCACCCTGCTCAGTGCCTTGGGGAAAATCCTTCGTTTGGTGACATAGAAGCTCACTCTCTGTGGCTGCCCCTGAACTTGGGAACTGTACATTCAGTTGTTGGATCTGTGAGAATAGGAAGTGGGGAAATCACCCACGAGGCATTTTCCCTTTAGTTTTTAATCTTCTGAATTGAGCTATGCTTGCCGCTTACCACAAAACAAACAGCAGGCAATTTTTCCCAGGGTCCTTCATCTTGGGCGGGCTGAATGCAAAAGGCTCTTGCCAAAAAGTCCCTGAACTGAGTGTGCTATTTGTAAGGGAAGAAAAAAAAAAAAATGCAGATATTCACTAACCATAGGGTTCTGACATTCTGTGTTGGAAAACTGTCTGGGACATTCTTTTATCCTTGGCTTGAAATATGCACACTGTGGAAAGTTAATGGAGTCTATTTTAGAAAGCAGATAAAGACCAAAAGAGACTTCGAAGATGGATGACCACGTAAATTATTGGCCAAACTGAGACCAATATATGAGTGAAAGGTCTTCATGAATCATCACTCTGGGAAAACAAGCAGAAACCAAGACTTTTCCAGGCGAACCAGAATATATGGTAACCCTATGAAGGAGAATGAGTCCTGGTGTGATGCTGTAGGATAAGCACCGGACTGCTCACCACAAACTTGGTGGTTCAAACTCACCAGACACTCCTTAGAAACCCTACACAGGGTCACTATGAGTTGGAACCAACTCAACAGTGTTTAACAACAACAACATGTAGAAGAAAAGTGCTCTGAACACAATTGGAGACTACTAGCTGAAAATTTAGTGGTTCGAGACTACTAGCTGAAAATTTAGTGGTTCGAGCCAGAGGCATGTTGGAAGACAGGTCTGGCAGTCTAATTCCAAAATATCACAGCCTTCAAAACCCCACTGAGCACCGTTCTACTCTGAACATATGAAATCGCCAAGAGTCAGAATCAGCTATGCAGCAACTAACAATAGATCAGCTTTTTTCCTCCTTCCATCTACTTCACACCCCTTTGAAACTGTTACTCCTATTTTTAGAATTACTCAGTCATAGTATTTTAAATCTCAACGTGTAGTTAGAGATGATCTATATCCTCTTACTCAAAACAAAGTCCGTGTACCAGAAGCGTTGGAATCAACTGGAGGCTAGTTAGAAATGCACATTCTCAGGCCCCAGCTTAGATCTATTGATATAGAATCTGTGCTTTAATGTAACCATCAGGTGATATGTACAACGGGGCTTCAAAAACATCAAAGAAAATTTGAATGAAAAGATAGTGGAATTTTTCTATGAACTTTTGGAAACCTCCTTGCATGCATATTGAAGTTTAAGCAACATAGATTGAAGGCATTTAGCAGATGAAGAAGCAGCCTCAGGAATGTTAACAACCTTGGTCAAGTTCCACTAGTTGTACCCAGAATAGTATATCATATTTTCTATCAATTTAGTTCTTCTTCCAATATGTCTACCAAGACAGTCTTTCCTATCTACCATGTCTGGAAGAACCTGATGCTAGCTAGCAGAGAGGTCTAGATTCTAGTTCTGGCTTTATCTTAAATGTAGGGAAATCACTGCACCCAGTTTCTTCAACATTAAAATGGGGGAATGTAACTATCTATTTTGGCCCATAAGATTCTCTTCAAGTTCTGAAGTCTCATACGTCTTTGAGTTGCCTGAACATCCAGGATCCTGGGTCCAGATGGGTAGAGTCACAGAAAGCACAGGGCAGGGCACATGTCTTGATGAAGACCTTTCATGGAAAGATATGTTGTTTGTGAAGAGGAACAAGAAGGGTGCTCCAGGACATAGAATGCCAGAAGCAACTTTTTGATCAAAGGAATGAGTTTAGAAAACTGAAACAAAGAATAGAGATGGTATGGAATTCTTATGAAAAAATATTTAAAAGAGCTTTGAAAAATTCTTAGTAAATTTGGACTTCATGCATTTGATGTATTTTACACTAAACTCGTGGCATACAAAATACCCTATAAGTTAAAAACAAACAAACAAAAAATCCATCCCTCAAATATAAATAGTTACATAGGTAAATAAATGATTGTTGTTGTTGTTGTCAGGTGTCATCCAGTCGGAACCGACTCATAGCGACCCCATGCACAGCAGAACGAAACAGTGTCCGATCCT
>NW_006408540.1:16058181-16078434 GCF_000296735.1 Chrysochloris asiatica | reverse complement strand
CTCAATCTGACATCCTTGCTCTTCAAGGATGATAGATAGATGATAAATAGATAGATAGATGATAGATAGATAAATGGATAGATGATAGATAGGTAATAGATATATAGATACCTTAGTAGATGGTACCTAGCTAGACAGACAGACAGACAGACAGACAGACAGATAGATAGATAGATAGATAGATAGATAGATAGATAGATAGATAGATAGACTCACTGATCTGAGCCTTTCCCTCCAAGCCTTGGACACCTGTAACTAATGGGTAGCATCACAAATTCCTTTCAACTCTTGTTTTACCAGAAGTAATGGGCAGACAGAGTTTGGGTGATATATTGATGAACGTGTGGAAAGTAGAAAAACCTTAGTTCTCAAGTTCTGCCTCAAGAAGGCAGAGTCCATTTCTGGCTCACCAATCTATCCTCAGTGCCTAAGATGCAGAGGATGTTCTCACTAAATTCTTGTGAATGGATCTATACGGGAGTGCTATGTATATGTACAAAAAGTCAGGCTTAGGCTATGCAGTTGATAGACTAATATTCTGGCAAGTAACCAATAAAGTATCTACAAAGACCTCAAAAAAAAAAAGTCATTTTCTGTAGACAGAGTCAGATAGAAAATCTATGGGATTCCCTTAGCAATACTGGAAGTCTGAGAGCTTGGGAGAAGAAAATGGAACACTTGAATTTCGTCTTAATGCCATTATATCATAGTGCAATAGTAGTAAGAATTTTGGTTGTTCTAGAACTTGTGTGGGCAAAGAAAGGAAGAAAGGGAGAAAGGAAAACATCTGTTGGTACTCTTGAAGAGTTTCCAGTGCTTTTAGTCTCAGGCTGTTGCTGTTAAGTGCCCCCAAGTGGGTTCCAACCCATAGCAACCCTGTATAGGGTTTCCAAAGAGCAGCTAACTAGTGAGTTTGAACCATACTTTGTGGTTCAAACTGACTTTGCAGTCCAGCGCATTAACCCACAGGGCCACACCAGAACTCCAAAATTCCATAAATCTTGGTTTTCGTCCTTCAGACCCATCTATTCCTCAAGAGACCTTTCCTATTTGCCTATCTTCCCTTTGCTTTGTGACAGTTGAACAAACAAATGCTATTCTGGTCTGTCACATGGGTCACATCTAAGGTGCTTTGCCTCTCAGCATTCACACCTCTTGTGGTCGGTTCCCTTGAATCTGGGTTGGCCTGTGTATCCACCAGGATTCTCTCAAGAAACAGAACCATTGGAAACACACACACGACTTCTTCAGCATGTCCACCTCAGCCATATTGAAACCTCACACGCCAAATCAAGGGCAGTGTATGTCATCTTGTTTCTGAGTTCACTATTCCTAAATGATGTAGGAAAATAGACCAGTCTACCAAGAAGAGATTCTAGACTGATTAGAAGTTAAAAAACTCTGCCAGAGCTTTCAAACACCTTGTAGCAATAATTACATGTCAAGTCTGGGGTTACCCTTGAGAGACTTCAGTTTGCAGTGTGAATATCTCTTTGTTATGGGCTGTAGCCAAATGATTTTTCATCCTGTGGAGCTGGGTCATAAGTAAGTAAAAGCAATTTAGGAATAAAGGGCCCGCATGGCTCATTGGTTTTGCCTGTACCATAGACCTTTGGTTTAATAAATCCAATCCATAGCGTAGGAATGATTTTTGAAAAACTGACCGTTGCCCTGTTGAACAGGCACCTTTTAATGTCCCTTACTCACTGAAACACCCTTTCTCTTACTAACTATACAAATAAACCCCTCAGAGTCACTCCTATGATTTACTCAAGTGGTAAAATCAGAAACTATTGAGATCTTAAAATGAAAGGAGAAATCTCAGGTTTGAAAATGGAAAACTTTTTTTTCCCCTTTTTTCTCCCAATTCCATAAAATTGCCTATATCCTCACAGGACTCAACAGGCAATCTTGCTTGACACCTGCCTGTGGACACATGAAATGCATTTTCCAATTGTTCACAAGGAAATGATTAATGATGAGCAAGACACTTAACGACTCAGGAAGCTGTGCTTTATGTCTCTGACCTACTTTTCTGGAAAAGAACTCAGAGGAGTGAGTCTCATTCAAAGGGCTTGGAAGAGAAAGTAGCGTATCTTATCATTGCAACCCAAAAGCCTAGGGTGTATCAGTTTCCTAAAGTTGCCGTACACAAAAATTGGGTGGTTTAAAAGAACAGGAATTTATAATCCCAGAATTCTGAAGACTACTCGCCTGTATTCAGGACATCAGTAAGACCATGTTTTCACTGTGGTGTCTTCTCTCTCCCAGCTTCAAGTAGGTCCAGGTGTTTCCTGCCTTGTGGATATATTTTTATCTGGTCTTCTCGCCTCTGTTTCTCTCCTCTCTGTCTCTTTTACTTCTCTGTGTAAACACACAATTTAGCTTGGATTAGAACCCACCTATATTGGCAGTTCAAATCTACCACCTGCTCCTCAGAAATCTTATACAGGGTCACTATGAGTCAGAACTGACTTGACACTTAACAACACCACCACCACCAGTATGACCTCGTGTTAATTTAACATTTTCAAAGGCCCAATTTCCAGCCAAACACACATTCACAGCTTCCAAAGATAGGACATGAGTATATTTTGGGGGACAGGGGACAATTTAATCCATAATATTGGGAGACAAAAACTCCACGACTAAATTCAGAAGCTGAGGTTTGGATTGAATGAATATAAAGAGATGGAACAACCTCCTCTCTGGGAGGTTGTGTGTCACTACCAGGATGTTGTTGTTAGGTGCCGTCGAGTTGGTTCTAGACTCATGGCGACCTTGTATAGAATTTCTGAGGAGCAGCTGGTGGGTTTGAACTGCTGGCCTTGTAGTTAGCAGTCCACTGCTTATCCTACAGCGTCACACCAGGACTCCACAACTAGGATTTGTTGGTGTTGTACAGTGCCGTCAAGCCAATTCTGACTCACAGCGACCCTGTACAGGGTTTCTGAGGAGGGGCTGGTGAGTTTGAACCTCTGACCTTGCTGTTCAAATCTGTCTTGCCACTGAGTGTTTATCCTATAGTGCGACATCAGGAAAAGCAGTATAGCAACTTGTAATTAAGAATAAGTTGCTTGGGAGGCAGAAGCAAACTGTGGTTTGTTATTTGAATGCCCATAACACTACAGTATGTTATGCTTTTCTATTTTGCAGAATGCCTTCCTATTAATAAGATGCAGTTAGTTTGTTTTCAAAAAGGTCTATGCTTGCCTAGTCCCTGGAAGCCATGTTTCCTTTTCTGATTAGTTAGCTGCTTGGGACAAAGGCAAGAGTAAAGAAAACAATATTTCTAAGGTCCTGGCTGACTGACACACCCCACTTGTTGCAGGATGCTCCCTTCTTAAGATCTAATCAACAAATAGTTATTCAGTGACAAGGAGTGCTGGTGTGGCACTGTAAGATCAGCAATGGACTGCTAACCATGAGATCAGTGGTTCAAGCCCAACAGCTGATCCTCTAAAACCCTATACAGGATTGCTATGAATCAGAACTGACTCAATGGCACTTAACAACAACAAAATATGTTCAAAATTATTTCAGTAGATATTGAATAGTAAAGAAAAAAAAAAAAATCCCAGTTTTAATCACAAGATAATTTCCAAATGTCAATTTTAAAAAATTATTTCTCTAATAGACATTTTCTGAGCCATTAAAATGTGATTCCACGTAATCTAAAAATATTTATTGAATGTCCACTATATGAAAACACAGACGAATTGATTTCTGTATTTACTGATCTGGGGAGAGTGGTCGAGACTGAAGGGAAAGCAGGCACAGATGCCCTGGGGGAGAGAGCGCAAGGGTGGTCTGAGACACTGACAGACACTAATCCCAGAGATCAGGGGGTCCAGAGGAAGTTGAAGATTGTGCATGGTCCTAAAGGGCATGATAAAGATTGGGGACTTTAAATAGAAGTATGGGGAACCATTGTAGTATTTTAAGATCTCTTAGCCTTGCTGTGGAGAATGAATTAAAGAGGAACAAAACAGAAAAAGTAAAGACAGACCTGAGGTTTCAAGAGTCCTGGGAAGTATCTTGGTAGCTTGAAAAAGGCTGAAGGTGCTGGAGACATGGTGGCTAGACTATTAGAGATGGGAGAGCCAAGACAGGAAATTGTGACAAAGAAGATGCATCTGTTTCCTATGGCTGCTGTAGCAAAATTTCATAAACTAGGTGGCTTAAACAGCAGAAATTTATTCTCTCACATTTCAGGAGGGTAAATACGTAAAATCAAGTTGTTGGCAGGGTCATGTTCTCTCTGAAGGCTCTAGGGAAAAATCCTTCATTGACTCTTCTAGCTTCTGGTGATCCTGGGTGTTCCTAGACTTGTTGACACACAGCTCAAATTTCTGCCTCCACCTTCACATGACCATCTTTTCTCTGTATCTCTGTATGTGTGTCTATTTTCTCTCCTTGTAAGGACTGACTATAAGGAGAGTAGGACCTATCCTATCCTACTCCATTAGGAGGGCATGAATGGTCCACTCAACTACTAATTGAAAGGTTAGCAATCCAAATCCAGTCACAGATGCCTCAGAAGAAGATTTGGCAATCTACTTCTTAAGACCACAGCCTTGAATACCCTGTGGAGCACAGTTTTACTCTACGCACATGGGATTATTTATTATGAGCTGGAATCCACAGCAACTAGTTGGGTTTTGTGTTTGTTTTTTTCCTACTCCACTATGAACTCACTTTAATTTAATCAATTGTTGTTGTTGTTAAGTGCTGTTGAGTCAGTTCTGACATATAGCAACCCTGTATAAGGTTTCCAAGGAGTGGCTAGTAGGTTTGAACCACCAATCTTGTGGTAACAGTCCAGTGCTTATCCTACAGCGCCACATCAAGACTCCACTTGTGGTGCTGTGGGTTAATATGTCAGACTGCAAAGTCTTTTGAACTGCAAGGTCAGTGGTTCAAGCTCACCAGCTGCTCCTTGGAAACCATATACATTGTCACTGTGGGTCAGAATCGACTCCATGGCACTTAACAACAACAACAACAACAACAAGCCCCCAAACCCACTGCCATAGAGTCGATTCCAACTCAGAGAAAGCCTGTACAGGGTTTCCAAAGCTCTACATTTTTACGGGAGCAGAAAGCCTCATTTTTTTCCTGCAGGGCCGCTGATAGGTTTGAACTGATAATCTTATAGTTAGCAGTCCAGCGCTTATCCCACAGCACCACCAGGGCTCCATAGTTGTATCTACGACAACCCTATCTACAAAAAAGATTCTGGAGGTTAGGACTTCAGCCTAGCATTTGGGAGGGACACAATTCTAATCATCAGGGAAGGATCCGTGTTGGAAGTCACAGGAAGTGTAGAGCGTGCCAGGGAGCAGTCCTCTGGTGGTCTCAGAGTGTTGACAACACATGACAGAGGAAGGTCATGGCTGGTGTGTGGCTTCCAGGACAAGACAGTCCCATTTCCACTAAAGGCTACACCTGAGCTCACTGTCTGTGATGCTTCAAGATGGGGTGATCACAGGCACTTCCTGGGTTCCAGCTAACAATTACACAATTTTTTTTTTCTTCTGTTTTTATTCTTGCAAGTTTTCTAAAACCCCAAGCTGGAAACATTTGCAAATGGATGAGGGTTTCTCAGTTCATTCAGAGCATTTTGGAGACAAGATCATGGTGTATGTCTCCGCACCAGTGCTGAGCACGAGAGTGAAACAATGCAGCCAGGTTCTGGGGGTAACATGGAGGGCATCACTAAGGCTGCAGGCAACAATGAAATGAATAGACGGACTTGGAAATTTTAGAAATAGGGCTCATTGCTTTGTTATTTGTGTGTGTGCATGTCTGTGTGTGTGTGGTGAGACAGTCTAGGGCTCTGGTTTAAAACAGGGACTTTGAAGACCTTCTTGGAGTCCTGGTGTGAGACGCTGAAGGATCAGCACTGGACTTCTATCCACAAGGTGAGCAGTTCAAACCCACCTGGAAAACCCTATTCAGGGGCACACAATGAAGGCCTTCTTATTTTCCTCTGGCCTAAGAAACGTCAGAAAGAAGAGCCAAGGGGTGACTGACTATCTCCCAGAGCTTTAACAAGTCAGGCCAACTCTGACTCCTGGAAATCCCATGTGCATCAGAGTAGAACATACATGGAGTGTTTTCAATGTTTTTGGTACACCACCCCTCCTTTTTTTCCGAGGCACCCCAGGAAGGACTTGAATCTCCCAATTAGTACTAATGGTTTGTGCCACCCAGTGACTCCTGCAGAATTTGAATTCTCCTTAATAGACAGACAGGGATTGAGATGCCCTTTCTCACTGGCAGCCACACGAGGAATCCTGTGGCTCCATCCCACTCCCACCCCATGGCTGTGACCTTGGAAAGCCCCAGACTCCTGAGCTGTCAGAACGGATTCCACTTCCCCTCCCCCAAGAGCCCCCCTTTTCCAGTTCCCCCCACCCCCAGCACCAGGAGCAGGAAGCAGGGGCAGTTTTGGTGGCAAAAGACTGCAGCTTGTAAACAGGAGGCTTGTCTCCCTTGTTTGACTTCCAACTTACATTTAGTTTTCAAATGTAGGATTTTGGCTGCTTCAAATACCAAGACAACCTAGTGTAAAATGCTGCCCACAGTTAGGAGCTGAGGCCTCTGGAGAGACTCCCCATATGCTCGTGATATGCCATTCTTCCAAGTCCTGGCTCTCTGTCAGCTGTTTTTCTAACTCTTGTTCGTCTTTAGTTCAGGGTATTTTCATTCACCTGGCAGCCTTCCTGTCCTCAGTCAGAGGTAGCACGTGACCCTCATAGGTAAACACTTAATAAAAATCCTCATGATCAGATATGCAAATTAAAGCAGCACTGAGGTATTTTTGGCCTACCCAGTTAGCAAGGCTTTTTCTTTTCTTTCTTTCTTTCCTTTTATTTTTCTTATTAATATTCAGTGCTGTCAGGTTTCCAAGAAAAGGGCACCAACTTACACTACTGGTAAGGATATAAATAGCACAATCTTTCTGGAAGGTAATAGAGCAATTCAATCCCCTCTCTTGAAAATATGCCTATCGTTTGATCTAGCAGTCTCACATCACATCAAGGGCCTGTGCTGGAGTTCTTCCATTTAATCCTCACAATAACTTCATGAGATAATACTTACTGCTATTATCTTCATTTACAATGAGAAAACTAAAATTCAGAGAGGTTCAGTAACTTGTTCAAGGTTAAAACTCGGTGCCATTGACTGGCTTCCAACTCATAATGACTCCGTGTGGTAGTCTTGGGGTCCTACTGTGGTGTTGTAGGATAAGTCCTGGGCTGCTAACTGCAAAGTCAGTGGTTCAAACCCACCAGCCACTCCTCAGAAACCCTATACAGGATCACTATGAGTCAGAATCAAGTGACGACGCTTAACAGTATTCTTGAAGACGTAGATTGCTAGGGCTTTCTTCTGTAGCACTTCTTGGTGGGTTTGGACTACCAGTCATTTGGTTATTAAAGCAAACGAAATCAAACCCATAGCTGCTGAGTCAAATTCAACTCATAGTGACCCTATACAGAACCGACTCGATGGCGCTTAACAGCAACAGCAGCTGGTGCTGGGAAACAGCACAGAGTGGTTGAAAGAACATGGAGCTAAATAGATCTGGAATTGCAATTCATTTTAGCCACTTACCTGAGTACCTTGAGCAAGTTACCTGACATATCTGTCTTCTATTGCATTATCTGTGATGTCAAGTGCATGGTTACCATAATTATTAAGGATGAAAGTTGTCCCCACTCTTGTACCAGCACCTTCTTATTTTTCTCTCACCCAGTGGATGCTGTCACCATTAGAAGGTTGTTTATTCGCTCAAGCTGAGTTGGATTCCTCATCCCTTGAAGGGTTACTGCTGAGCTCCATATGGGGAAACTCCTATCCAGTGTTAATAGGTACTGTGCTTCTGATCCTGTTCAGAAGAGGGATTCATTCTGATTCAGACTCAGGGAGTTCACCAGTTTAATACTTCTCTGCTTTACATATATAAAACAAGAACAAGGATAAAAAAAATCTTTCACTTTGCCAAAAACAAGAAGCCCCAACGTGTTTTTGCTTCTTTAAATAGTATCCACACACATATACAAGTTCCATCTGCTTACCATTTACCTCTGGAGCCTGGAAATGCTGTGGTGCCCACAGCAGCGGCAAAGAGGGAGGGAGATGTTGAATGAGTGCAAGGCCTTATGACCCTGTGGGGAGGTGGGGGGAAGACATGAGCCTGACAGAGAGCAGCTACAACTTTGTGAGATTAATTTTCTTGTAAAATTCAAAGACTGACACATCTCTGCCAAAACACACATTTCTCATTCTCTGGACTACCCAGGTGGTGTGACTTGGAATGGTACCACATAAACAATATCCGGTTAGTTGGTGGACTGGGTGTCTTGCCCAGTTCACAGGGAGCACCCAGTCCAGGTGATCAGTTGTAAGGATGTGTTCTGTCCAAAATCCTTTCTGCTCATGAGGAGACTAGAGGGATATTCTTAAACCCATAGTTCTGGCCAGTGATGGGGCTCAGGTCAGTATGGACAAGACTGCAGGTCTTGGGAATGACCTGAATCCAATCGATGAAGACTGAGCAGAGACTGAGCTATTTCTCCCAAGGTGGGTATGTCCTGGCTGAGACCTCCTGGTAACCAGAACTGAGGTGACAATCCAGCCTGTTCTTCAAGATGTTGCTTAAGTGATGATCAATGTCCTGAAGCTCTTGTGATATCATCCAGGATATCATTCAGAAATGATTTCTGAAATGAATATATCAACAAAATGCATCTTGAATCAGAGAAAACCAGAGATATTCTAGGGTGAGTTTTGCAAACTATGACCATGGAGCTATCCATTCACCTCCTGATACTGTGTAGCATGCAAAAGAAAAACGATTTTTACATGCTGAAATAGCTAGGAAACTTTTTGTTTTAAAAAAAGAATAATATTTGTAACACAAGAAAATAGTCAAATATCAGTGTCCATTAGTAATGCTATTATTAGAACAGCTACACTCATCATTTGTATATTGTCCACAGCTCCTTTTAAGCTACTATTGCAGTTGGGTACTTGCCACAGAGCCCATAGGATCTGCTAAGCCTAAATTATTTACTATCAGGCCTTTTAGAGGAAAAGTTTGCCAACCACTGTTTCTAAGGAAGGGGTTTTGAATGTTACAACACATTTTACAAATCACCTCCACCACTATTGTGTCAGTTTTTTCCACTGTGGTGGCTTGTGGGTTGCTGTAATACTGGAAGCTATGCCATCAGTATTTCAAATACCAACAGGGCCTCCCCTGGTGGACAGATTTCAGTGGAATTTTCAGACTAAGGCAGACTAAGAGAATAGACCTGGAGATCTATTTCCAAAAATCGGCCAATTAAAATTGTATGGATCATCACAGAATGTTTTCAGATGCAATAATAGAAGATGAGCCCCTAGGTTGGAAGGTAGTCAAAACACACAATGGATACACCCCTCATGAAGATAGCACCTGACTGGGGAATGTTTCCATTCTGCCGCACATGGATCACTATGAGAAGGAGCTGACTCTATGGCAGCTAATAACATCAACAACAGAAATTACCTAGAGAGCTAGTAAAATAGATTGCATTACACCCTTAGACTTCTGATTCAATAAGTCTGATGTGAGGCCTAAAATTTGTATTATAACAAATTCCCAAATGATGCTGATGCTGAACACTATTGAAGAGTCCTGGTGTTGCACTGAACCTCCAACCTTGCAGTTAAAACTCACCAGCTGCTCCTCAGAAATCCTACAAGGGGTTGCTATGAGTCGGAACCTACTTGACAGCATTTAACAACAATTCAAGAGTCCTGGTGTGGCGCCATAGGATAAGCGCTAGGATAAGCCATAGGATTAGCACTTGACCTCAAGGTCAGTTAGAACCTCAAGGTCGGCAGTTCAAATTCACCAGATGCTCCTCAACAACTCTACACAGGGTCACTATGTGTTGGAACTGACTCAAGGGCACTTCACAACAACAACAAAGTCAAGAAAAACAGGAACTGTGATCACCACAGGACTTTACTTATTTAAACTTTTTTATTGTGAATCGAATGAAGATTTACAGAGTAAATCATCAGCTTTTACTTTAAGCAAATCATATACATTAGTACATTATAATGATTTCAAGTTCCTCCATGTTGAGAGATTTATCTTCAGATACGGTCATTTGGACTTCCATTGCTTCAGATTTATTCCTTTGCTCTTTCAATGTGCTGTCCGTTTCTGAGATCTTAGTATCACTCTTCTGGATTTCTAATTGCAGGTATTGTATTATTTCAAATTTTGCATTATTTTGCTCATTGTTCTTGTAATGTTTTCCTGAATTCCTCTAAAGTTTTTTCTGTATTCTCTTGTTTTCCTTGATCTTTCTATCAATCCTTAGAAGGTGCCTAAATAGCAACCTCTTAAATTATTTTTCAGTTAGTTCCATTACCTTTTCTTCCCCATAAACATTTTCTGGCTCTGTATCTTGGTCATTTGTTTGACCCATTTTCTCTTGTTTTGTTTTTGTTTTTGTTTTTTTCACGTGAACTAAAATTGCCAGTTGTTTCTGTGGCATTGTGTGGTGTTGTATTTGTATTTAATTCATGATTGTATGTTGATGTGTTCCTAAGCTTTAACCAATTGTCTCCTGTGAGTATAGTTAGAATGTAGTTTGCTGTTTGTACACTTCAGTTTAGGGTCGTTTTGGCTGGTGCTGGCTGCTCTTGGTTGCTGACCAGGTGGTATTGGCCCTTTCCCTGTGGGTGGAGCTGCAGAGGTTATAGTTGTGGCTGGATTTTATAGGTACGGTTGCTGTCTCCTGTCTGGTGGGAAAGAGAAAACTCCTCCCCCTTACTGCCACTCACACAAGAAAACAAAGCATAATAAACAAACAAGGAGCCAACAATGAAAAGATAAAATAATAAAGAGAAAAAGGAAATAAAAACAGGCAGAGCCAGAAAAAAGTAATATAAAAACCACGAAGACTAAAGAGGGGCATGGAAATGAAGGTATAGAAGATAAAAATAAAGAAAGAATTTTACAAAACATTTAAAGAGAAAAGAGGGACAGGAAAGTAGAACTATAGAATAGAAAATAAGAGGGAAATAAAAGAAAGAATTTTAAAGGAAAACCCAAAAATGCTTAGAAACCCGTGTGAGGGGGGATGTGAAGAGAGAGAGAGAGAGAGTAGTAAAGAAAGATCAAAAGGAAAAAGAAAGAATAGGGGAAATGAGAAATGGAAGAAGAGAAGGAAAAACAAAAGCAGAGGTAGAAAGGATAGAATTCAAGGGAATGGAAAGAGAAGACAGAGGAGAAAGAATAGACAAACAAAAACAATGAAACAACAAAAGGAAAAATCCACACTCCAAAACAAAAACAGTGCAGTAGTTGGATCCAGAGTGTAGAAAACTCTGGGGACTCCTGCAAGCCAAGGAGCTCACAAGGTTCATCTTGGAGGAAGTTTCTGGCCCTAGATGGAATTCCTATTGGCCTCGATGTTATCTCCAGAAGTAGTTACTGGAAGCCCTTGATGGAGATAATTTCAGTGTCTGTTAGGACCACAAGACAGCTGGTGTCAGGGTGACTTGTTAAATGCTGGTCTAGTGGCTCTTCTAGTGTTATGCCTAGCCTACCTGAACCTGGGCACCAAAATGGTGCACCCAATTGAAGCAGCCAGACCCTGTCTCACTCTGGTCTGGTCCCCAACCACATGGAACTGAACTCCCAGTGAACAGGATCTGTGCTGAAGTTAGATGAGGATGGGGACTGGCCACACCTCTGCTTACCAGGGAAGCATGGACAAAAAGAATCACACCTTTTCGGTTGCCTGTGTGACTATTCTCCCAGACCACATTCTGTTGCCAAAGCTGCTCACAAAGGTTCTGGCTAGCCTTTCACCAATCAGTCTCCCTCTCTCATTGTCCCTGCTCATCTTCTTCTAGCTAACACTCAATTCACTTCTCTATCTTAGTTTCTGAAGTTTAGGGTTCCAGAATTTTCATCTGTGTCTGTTTTATTTGATCTCTCGTATCTTTGTTGTAGGTCTGTGTAGTGCATCTGCCTAGTCCTCCATCTTACCCAAAGTCACACGCAGGATTTTAAAATAAACAAAAAACAGCTTTTCATTGTGATGGGGTGAAGATTTACAGAGCAGATCAGTTTTCCATTTAATAATCCACATGTATTTGTTTCATCTCACTGATTGCAATCCCCACAATGCCTCATGACTTATCCCACTTTCATCCAGTGTTTCCTGTTTGCATTCTTTCTTCTTTCTTAACCTTTCTGAACTTTGTCCTTGAGTAATTGCTGCCTTTTTGTCGCTTGTTCTAAGGTGTGCATACCCCATTAGTGTTATTATTCCCTGAATGAACTTGTGTTTTTGTTTGGCTAAAAATTGAGCAGTGAAAGTGAATTCATTTCCAACTATGAAAGGTTACTAAGAGCCATAGTCTCAGGGGTTCTACAAGTCTTTATCAGACCAATAAGCTTTGTCTTTTTATGATTTTGAGTTTTGTTTCACATTTTCTCCCATTCTATCTAGGACATCCACATTGGTAGTTGGTAGTGGTAGCTGGGCACCATCTAGTTCTTCTGGTCTCAAGGAAGTCCATTAGTTTATTGCACTAATTATTTTCATGCAGCTTCAATTTTCATCACTCTTCTTTCTTCCAAATAAGGAGAGACCCAATAGTTGTACCTCAGATAGCTGCTCACAAGCTTTGAAGACTTTGTTATGAATATTGATAGAGATCTCTACAACGATGGCTCCTGATGTCAGTGGTAGGAGAGCTGGCAGGTGACAGAGCCTCTTTTGCTCCTTAGCAGGATGCACAGAGCCTTCATGTTGGTGGAGCAAGGGAGTTAGAAGGGAGATTGCCTGATGAGAGCATAACATAGACACGGGAGGTGATGTGGACGAGAGAAGCCCAGAGAACAGGTTAGAAAGAAGTAAACATGCTCACTATTGTAACTCAGTGTCTTCAAATTAATATTCTATTCATTTATTTGTTTGGAAAAGGTGATTAAAGACATGAGAGCTGTTAAAGACAACCACAAATGTGATAAAGCTGGGAAAAGCTACAGCAAATGGTATTTATATGGCAAGTCCTCCCCAAAATACCACACTGTGTTTTTACACAAACACATGATAAAAGACAAAAATCCTGTCAACAAGTTCAACTCTAAGTGAGAATGTGGGGTTGGAAAAAACATGGACAATAATATGGCTCCCTGGATTGTATTCTTGGGTTAAAATATTGACTTACACTTCAGTAGGCCCACTGTTTGGCTTAGTGGGCTGAAAAGGATGGAAAATCACAGTCATTTTTTCTACAAGAGGAATACAAGGTTACTAGTAGTTACTTACTGCTGCTCAGAGAAATCTTTGAAGGTGTCTAGGGAAGTGCAGGTGAAGAAGCTATGAGCTTTCTCACCCATGAAGGAGTTCAATGTCTTTTCCTAGGACCTCTACCTTGTACGACTGCTCTAATAACTGTAATCTTCCCCTCTTTTCAATCCAGGAATCACAGACTGAGCTATTGACACTTAGTATGTGAGAAATTTTCCATTATGTGGTTTTCAGATTCTGTTAGGTGGTTCTGGATGTGAAGAAGGCCTAGGTGGTTTAAGTAGTTAAGGTGCTTGGCTGCTAGTGAAAAGTTTGGAGGTTCTAGTACATTCCGAGATGTCTCTGAAGAAATATCTGCAGATCTGCTTCTGAAGGATCACTGCCTTGAAAACCCTGTGGAGATCAGTTCTCCACTGCAACACATGCAGTCACCATGAGTTGGAATTGACTTGATGACAACTGGTTTGGGTAGATTTTGGTCTCTGAGACCACTTCTTGGTTTCTGAGACCACAACTTGGTCATTTCATAGAAACATTCTTCTCATATCTTCTCCATGGACCTCTGTGGGCTGGTTTCTCAGGGCTGACATCATGACAGAGTCACCCAGAACCTCACCACGTCCCATGTCATACTGTCTGCTTTGAACACTCTCCCCTGACAAGTACACAAACAACTCCATCACCACCACCCTGAGCCCGGGAGCAGCAGTTACCAAAAGTCATGCTGAGGAAAGTCTGACCCTTACATCCTCAGAGGTTCTGGGGTAACATTAACAGAGCAGTGGGCATCTTTCATTTGGCCTTTCTTTCCCAGATGTGTGGGAATAGAGACTTAACAGGCTGAAAAAATCATAGCAACCCCATTTGCAATAGAATGAAACACTGCCAGGTCCTCTTCTCACAATCCTTTCTGTGTTTAAGCCCATTATTGCTGTCACTGTGTCATTGAAGGTATTCCTCTTTCTTGCTGACCTTCTATTTTACAAAGCAAGGTGTCCTTCTCCAGGGACTGGTCTTTCCTGATAATGTGTTCAAATAACATGAGACAAAATGTCACCATCCTTGCCTCTAAGGAGCATTCGGGATATACTTTTTCTAAGAGATCTGTTCATTCTTCTGGCTGTCTGTGGTATATTCAAAATTCATCACCAACACCATCATCCCAATATTTTTCAGTCTTCCTTATTCATTGTCCAGCATTAGCATACATATGAGTCAATTAAAAAATACAATGGCTTGGAGCAGACACATTTTAGTCCTCAAAGTGATATCTTGGAGGTCTTTAAAGAGGTTTTTTTGCAGCAGATTTTCCCAATGCAAAATGTTACTTGATTTTTTGACTGCTGCATTCATGGACAGTGATTGTGGGTCCAAGTAAAATTAATACCTTGACAACTTCAATGTTGTCTCCATTTATCATGATGCTCGTTACTGATGCCATTATGAGGATGTCCTGTTTACTTTATTACAACTCAGAGTGACCATATGGAACAGGGCAGATCGTCACCACAGGGTTTTCAAGACTGTTGTCTTTATGGAAGTAGAATGCCATATATTTTTCCCATGGAGTGGCTGGTGGGTCAACTTTTTGGTTAGCAGTCAAGCATATAGTCACTGCACCATCAGGACTCCTTAAAGGAAAATTGTTGTTGTTGCTAAGTGCCATCGAGTCAGTCCCGACTCATGGCAACCCCGTATAGGGTATCTAAGGAGTGTATCAAACCCCAAACTAAATCCATGCTATCAGGTCGATTTTGACTCTTAACAACTCATAGGACAGAGTAGAACGGCCCCGTAGGGTTTCCAAGATGGCAAATCTTTATCAAAACTGTCTGCCACATCTTTATCCCATGGGGCAGCTAATGGGTTGATAACAGCCAACCTTTCGGTTAGCAGTTGAGAGCTTAACAACTGTGTGACTCTAAAGTTTAGGACCACTACTCATCTGTAAGTTTGTTGTACTATGCTGATTGGCATGTTGTTATGATCATGCAAGTTGTGTCATCAGTTCTTCAAATACCAGAAAGGTCATTCATGATAGATAAGTTTCAGTGGTGCTTCCAGACTAAGACAGACTAGGAAGAAATACCTGGTTATCTACTTCTGAAAATTAGTCTATGAAAATGCTCAGGATCCTAGAATATTCTCTGAGACTGCAGCTCACTTACTGTGAATGCATCATCAGGAAGAACTGATAATGAGAGAAAGAAGGACATCATGTTTGGTGACGTGGAGGGCCAGCAAAGGCAAGAGAAGACCTTAACACATGCATAAATACACTCACACTTGCAGATAAATACCCACTTGACCTGGCTTCAATGCTGGATGATCAGAGCTCAAACAGAAGAAGAAAGAAGAGGGAAAAAAGGATAATCTAATACAATTTGATGAACTTGACATACACCTATGGAAGCGGTAGCTCAAAAGAGGAAATAAATCTTTACAGTGAGGATCATTCCCACCTCCTCCGCACACAGAAAGGACAGGGATGGGTAACTTGGACATTGGCTACCCAGGATGAGGGGACTACAGAGGCAAGAAATGACTGGTTTGCAAGCTTTCAAGAGGGAACCTAGATTCAGAGAGTGTGGAGCAAGGTAGAATCTCCACTGAGCAATATCCATTCTGCCTAATTGGGGCTGATGAAAGGAGATGCAGATAGGTCTCTTGCGATACAATAGTGAATAATTGTTATCAAGACTGATTGTAAGGGCTGGAAATGTAAAGGTGGACATTTTGGGGCAAAGGGAGGGGAGTGATTAACCTTACAGTCTAGGAGCGGAGGTCTCTGGGACCATCAAAGGAAAAGAGCAGAGAACGGAACCCCACCCAGAGAAGCAGTGATGCCAGGGATGGAGGCAGAAATGATGACATGGGGAGATGCAGCGGCTGGAGACTTTGGACCTGGCAGAGGGTGGTGGTGGTGTGTGGACAACAGGGGCCATGCTTGAGGGTATACCCTTTAGTTGATTGATGATGCATGGAAGGGATTGTAACCATGGCAAGGAAACGATATACGACAGAATCAATGTGAAGCTGATGTCCTCCCATGTAAACTATCACATAATGCACAATAAAGCATTAAAAAAAAGGACATGAAAAAATAAGAGAAGCCCTTAAGAAGTTGATTGGCACAGTAGTCACAACAATGGGTTCAATGATTGTGAGGATGATGCAGGAAGCAGGGAAGGTTTAGTCTACCTTCATGAAGTCAGCATGGGTCAGAGTGATACCATGGCAACTAACAGCAACAACAAAGTTTAAGAGCCTTGCAAAACACGTAGCCTTTTTAAAATTTCTCTTAGCTCTGCAGCCCTTTGCTAAGGAGAATCCACCATGGAAGCACATTATGGGAAGCAGAGAAAGGCAGATGTGTTCTCATGGAAGCAGGATGGGACAAGACTTTGCACTCATCCTCTTGGACACCAACTCTAATAACTCTCCTGCCCAATACCCTCCAATATGGTAGTCACTCACCACATGTGGCTGTTTAAATTTCAACTCATATTTAAAAGTTTAAAATTCAGTTTCTCAGTCATGCTTAGCCACCTTTCAAGTGCCCAATAGTCACATGTGGTGACTATTGGATAATATGGATATAAAACATTTCTGTCATTACAGAAAGTTCTGGTAGATGCCATGTTGTTAGCTAGTGCTGTTAGTTGCCATGAACTCTGCTCCAAATCATGGTGACGTGATGTGCCACAGAACGAAACGTTGCCCAGCCCTCTGCCATCTCTACAGTGATCGGTGTTTGAGCCCATGGTTGTGGCTGTTCAGTCAGTTCATCTCACTGAGGTTCTCTCATTTCACCCACCCTCTGTTCTACCAAACAGTGTCCCTTTCTTTCCTGATGTGCGTCCAAAGTGAGTCTTGGCCATCCTCGTGTCTAAGGAACATTCTGGTTATTTCTTGTAAGACTGATTTGTTCATTCTTCTGGCCTTGTATGCCTACTCTTCATTTATGGGCATGGTTAGGTTCCAAGGTTAAGTAATTATGTAAAAATGGAGGATAATCACGTCATATCATGAATTCGATGACTACATAATTACATGGGAAGTGTGCTGGTTCTGTAGGATAAGCAAAGGACTGGGAGCCACAGTTTGGCAGTGTGAGCCCACCAGCCACTCTGTAGGAGAAAGATGAGGCTTTTTGCTCCCACAAAGATATACAACCTTGGAAACACTATACAAGGTCACTGTGGGTTAGAAGTGACATGACAGTACTTACAACAACATGATTACATAACTGACAAATTACATCATTGCATGCTTGACAAATTATATCATTACATGCTTGACAAATTACATCATTACATAACTGACAAATGACATCATTGCATGCTTGACAAAATTACTGTGAATCACAGCCTAGCCAAGTTAACAGATTACATTAACTATCACAGCCAGTGTGACTCTTATCTTGGGTCTTGGCATTTGTTACTTCCAGATATACATCATTAATATACAAAATAATTGAATAGTAGATTGTTTTTACTGTGGTCATAAATGCAAAACGTCCGATAATGAGATAGTCGACAAGTGAGGAGTAGCTGAATTCTGGTATCTTCAATATTCTTTGTAGACACCACAATTCTAATGCATCAATTCTTCTTCTGTCTTCCTTTTGGATTATACAACTTTTACAAGTATATGAGATGACTGAAAAGACCATGGCTTTGGTCAAGTGCATCTTAGTCACCAAAGTGACATCTTTGCTCTTTGAAACCGAAAAGAGGTAATTTGCAGTAGATTTGCTGTCTGCCCTAAGTCCCATACCCTAAGGCTCTATGTAGCCTCCCCAGGACACATTACTACATCTACAAAACCTTTTGTTGACCTCTCCACTGTTTGGAAGCATGATCCCAGAACTCCACCATCTCTGAGGTTTGGAGAGGGACTTTGCAATCAGCTTCAGGCACTTAAAAGGAGACATTTAAACTTACATCAAATGCAAGCAGATGTGGAGGGAAATACTGTCAATTAGCAAGAGGCTAATTAATCTTCCTTTGCCACTATACTCTGGCAGGATCTAGAAGTACTGTTTTGCTCAGAGCTGTGGGAACGCTTGCTATGGAAACAATGCATGATTATAGCGTTGCTTTCTTGACTCTATGCAAAAGCTGGCAGTGGATGGTATATTTCACTAGCAACTACCCTGCAGTTAGAAAAGGAAAGGAATTAGAAAGTCTAAAGATATTTTAATTAGTAAATAGGGTATTTTGCAATCTCTGCTTTTCATAGATAGTATTTTATCCTGCATAGCATCTTCCAATTCAGGTATTTCTAAGTGATTTCCTAATGGCATCTTGTTATTTCTCAATCTCAGTGATAGTATGCATTTTTTTGCGAAACACAGGGCAATGAGAAGCATATTGGAGAGGGGCCTTTCTAGGGGCAGGGCAGCCTCTAGGACCTGGAAAGTGTCCTTTTCCCGATGGCTCAGAACTTGTCCATTACATTTCATGTTGTATTATTCCTCCTATCCTGATCACCCTGTGGCTTCCTCTGAGATGTGTCTATTGATAGGAAGACAAGCTGAAAAGCCTTGGCCAGGTGAGCAATGGCATCTTGACATATCGAGGCTGATAGCCTTCTTTCTAGCTTCCTATTATTGACTCTCAACAGTCCCAACTCATAAGGATCCCATGCACAATGGCACAGAATGCTACCTAGTTCTGCATCATCCCACAACTGGCTTTGGATAGGACCACTGTAATCCATAGGATTTTTCCTGACTAATTTAGAAGTAGATAGAGCCAGCTGTTTCCTCTTAGTCCATCTTAGTCTCGAAGCTTCTTGGAAACCTGTTTAGCATCAAAGCAACACACAGCCTTTAATGATAGACTAATGGTGGCTGCACATGAGATGCATTGGCCTGGAATTGAACCCATCCAGCATGGGAGGTGAGGATTCTACCACTGAACCTTGGCACAGCATGAGCATTAGGTGAATTTTAGTTGTAATTGTACCGTCTTCCTCCAAGCATGCAAATAATTAGAAGATTTGTTCAGCCTTACATAAAATCCCAGACAAGGAATGGGTGTTGTTGTTTTTGTTAAGTGCCGTTGAGTCAATTCCAACCCATAGTGGCCCTGTATAGAGTTTCCAAGGAGCAGCTGGTGAGCTTGAACCACTGACCTTGCAGTTCAAACAACTTTACAGTCTGATGCATTAGCCTACAGTGCCGCACCAGGACTCCAAGGAATGGGTTATTGTTGTTAAGTACCATAGAGTCAATTTTGACTCATGGTAAGAAGGATAAAATTTTCTTCCTATTGCCCATCCCTAACACCATACACATACAAGCCCAGAGACAAGAGTTACTTCACACACAGGCATTGTTTGAAGAAGAATAAAGGAAGGAGAATTAACAAAGAAAAATAATATATATATATAGCAATTCAAGAGAACAAAGGCATCCACATCTCTGTATGTTTCAAACCAAAACAATGAGTCATAGTTTTTGGTTTCTTCAGAAACCAGAAATTGATTACACTAAGGTGACACATTGCTATATGACGTCTTCTTCTTTCAAATTCTAAGAAAATGAGATTAAATTATGCTGCATCTCTACATAAACCTCTGGTCATCACTGAGGAAACAGCTCTAATCACCCTGGTTTCTCTGGTTTAATGTTTATTTCTTTACTCAGTAAGACAGAAGAGGAAGAGGTAACCAGATCGCTTAATATTTAGAATGAACAAAACCACAGAGCCCTTCCCACTTTCCACATCTTTGAACTTGAGCCTGCTTTGTTCTTATAGATATAACCAACTTTGTAGCCCACGACTCTGCATTTGTAAACCCACGACTCTGCATTCACAGGTCACATATGTGAATTTCAGTGAACTATGCCTGAAATTATATCCTAATGAAATTGACACCTAATTTAGTATCTTCTAATCCATTC
>NW_006408540.1:16056243-16057352 GCF_000296735.1 Chrysochloris asiatica | reverse complement strand
CGAGATGGATTGGCAAAGTGGCAGCATCAATGGGCTCAAGTGTGGCAACAATAGTGAGGTTGACCCAGGATTGGGCAGTGTTTCATTCTGCTGTGCATATGGTCGCTATGAGTTGGTATACCAACTCGATAGCACCTAACAACAATAAAAACAACCCATTCTGCTACAACTTGTTGGAAACTTCAAAGAAACTCAAAACAGTGGGCAGTTGATAGGCTATCATGTTATTTGTTAATATTTTAAATTATAAACTAAATCATAAGTATACACACACATATATATGTGCCAATCCATCTCATTGGAGAGTTTCCTCTTTTTCACTGATCCTCCAGTTTACCAAGTATGATGTCCTTCTCCAGGGACTGGGCCCTCCTGATAAAATGTCTGAAGTATGAGAGATGAAGTCTGGCCATTCTGGATTCTAAGGAGCATTCTGGCTGCACTTCTTCCAACACAGATTTGTTTGTTCCTCTAGCAGTCCGTGGTACTTTTTAAGATTCTTCTCCAAGACCATAACTCAAACACACCAATTCTTTTATGGTCTTTCTTGTTCATTGTCCAACTTTTACATGCACATGAGGCTATTGAAAAATACCATGACTTGGGTCAGGTGCCTGTTAGTTCTCAAACTTGCATCTTTGCTCTTGAATGCTATAAAGTGGTCTTGTGTTACAGATTTGCCTAATGCAATACATCGTTTGATTTCTTGACTGCTGCTTCCATGAGTGTTATGGTGGATCCAAGCAAAATGAAGTCTTTGGCAGATTCAGACTTTTCTCCATTTGGTATGTTATTTACTGGTCCAATGATGAGGATATTTATTTTCTTTACACTGATGTGCAATCCATATTAAAGGCTATGGTCTTTGATCTTCATCAGTAAGTATTTATAAGTCCTCTTCACTTTCGGCAAGCAAGGGTGTATCTTCTGCATGTTGCAGGTTGTTCAAAAGTCTTCCTCATTTGCTGATGCCAGCTTCATGGATTATTCAACATACAGATTGAATAACTATGGTGAAAGAACACAACCGTGATATATACCTCTCCTGATTTTAAGCCACTCAGTGTTCCTTTGTTCTGTTCAAATAACTGCCTCTTGGTCTAATACAG
>NW_006408540.1:16052543-16055403 GCF_000296735.1 Chrysochloris asiatica | reverse complement strand
TTGTTGCAGTCATTTTTTAATTACCTCTAACAAAATTTTACTTGCATATGATATTAATGATATTGTCTGATGATTTCCACATTTTATCGGGTCACCTCTCTTTGGAATGGGCACAAATATGGGTCTCTTCCAATCAATTGGCCAGGTAGCTGTCTTCCAAATTTCTTGACATAGATGAGTGAGTGCCTTCTGTGCCGCCTCACTTTCTTGAAAGATATCAATTTTTATTCTATCAATTTCCTGTGTCTTGTTCTTTGCCAGTGTCTTCAGTGCACGTTGGACTTCCAGCAAGGGACATTTTCTGGGGTTACTTACAACAGTAGAAGTGAGAGCAAACCAGATATCTCAGTCTGGTCCCAATCCAGGCTGTAAATCCAGTCCTGACTTTACTTACTAAGGGGTGACCTGGTTTCTGGAGACATGATAGCAGGGAACAAAACCAGTGTAATGTGCAGTGAGGACTAAACCTGCAGTGTCCCAATGCTGTCTTCATCTGTGAAAAGAAATGACGTTTAGAGGGAAAGACAGTTGTTTTAAGGACTAAAACACATAGACCAATGTCCAACATCAGTTGTTGTTACTGTTAAGTGTCGTTGAGTCCATTCTGACCCATAACGACCCTGTATAGGGTTTCCAAGGAGCAACTGGTGAGCATGAATCGCCAACCTTGTGGTTTAAACTGACATTGCAGTCCAGCACATTATCCCACAGCGCCACACCAGGACTCCAAGAACTTAATAAATTAACTCAATTAACAGATATTTATTTGATGCAGGCACATTTGAGATATATTTTAGGAGTGAATTCAACATAAGGCTTAGTTAAAAAAAAAAAAAAAGGAATCAAGTTCATTCCTGGGTCTGGAGCTTCCAACTGGATAGATGGCAGTAAGGTCTACTATGACAGGGAAGACTAGACAGCAGACACATTTTAGGAGGAAAAACGCAAGATTTAAGACTTGTTAACAAATGATAGGTTAAGTGTTGTTGTTGTTGTGTGCTACTGAGTCGGTTCTGACTCATAGCAACCCTGTATGGGGTTTCCAAGTAGCAACATCAATGGGCTCAAGCGTGGCAACAATTGTGAGGTTGGCCCAGGATCAGGTAGTGTTTTGTTCTGTAGTGCATAGGGTCGCTATGAGTTGGTACCGAGTCGATGGCACTTAACAACAACAACCAGCAATGGTCTCCAGAATGGCATAAGAAAAGTCAAGAAAGGAAAGTGTGTCAAGAAGGATGACATATTGGAAGTCATGGGGCATCTTTGCAATCACAATCCCAGCATAGTGGTTGGCCAGGCACCTATGGAGTAAAAGGGCATTTCTATGTCCTGCAGTATGGTATGGTAGCTAAGAGATTTTGAAAGCCCTTTCCACTGCAAAAGAACTGGATACAGGATAACATCGCTAACCTTGCACAGAAGAAATCATCAAAAGCTGGGAAAAAGTTCCCAACAGGCTGCTGAAACTAGTTTAGTGGCAAACCCATATCTTGCGTAACCATCCCTCAGTGACCTGCTAAAGGCAATTCACTCAACCTTGAGCCTTGGTAGCATGAGGAGAGCTAGAAATCATAAACTCAGGATCCTAGAAGAAGTGTGTCTTCAGTGCGTGGCCTATAGAATATTTGTCTGCCTTCAACAAAAGAAGTCAATCAAGAAAGCTGGCTTTCTTTGATATGGCTCCAGGTACAAGGAGAATCATCATCATCATAATAATGACAATAGTTTTTGTTTTTGTTTTATAAGTATAGCTGTGCCTTCAGAGGATATTGGAATTCAAATTTATGCTGTTATAAAAATCAAGTCATTTTCAAGTCTGTGGTGGTGATGGTTATGTGCCGTGAAGTTGGTTCCAACTCATAGCAACCCTGCATAGGGTTTCCAAGGCTGTAAATCTTTACTGGAGCAGAAAGCCTCATCTTTCTTCCACAAAACAGCTGGTAGTTTCAAACTGTTGACTTTGAGGTTAGCAGCCCAACTCGTAATCACTACGCTACCGTAGCTCCTTTTAGAACATTACATTAGATTGTTGTTTGTTGCTGTTAAATGCCATTGAGTCAGTATAGAGTTTCCGAGGAGTGGCAGGTGAGTTTGAACCACAGACCTTGTGGTTAGCAGTCTAGTGCTTATCCTAGAGCACCACACCAGAACTTGTTGTTAAGTGCCATCAAGTTGGTTCTGATCCATAGCAACACTGTATAGGGTTTCCGAGGGGCAGTTGGTGAGCTTGAACCACTGACCTTGCGGTTCAAACAACTTTGTAGTCCAGTGCATTCCCACAGTGCCGCACCAGGTAAATAGCACCCTCTTGTATGCAGAAAGCTTGGTTTAATAAATACATGTAGAACCTTCACATTAAAATGAGAGAATGTAAGTTTCTTTTAAGTATATATAATTACCAACATTGTTCACATGGTAGACTGTACATTGGGTATATGCTTATGAAGAAAATCCTGAGGATAGCACAAATGGAATAACATTTTTTAAGACTTAGCAAAGAATTAAAGCATCAGAAATCAGGATAACAGCCACTCTGCAGATACAGGGAAAAGAACAGGTCAGCAGAGTGCTCACGTGGTCTGCAGTAGCATTGTTAATGTTCTGCTTCTTAAGCTCAATGTAGGTACTCACGTGTTGGGTTGTTTTTATTTGAAACTTTTCTCCCTGTTAAACATTATTCCTTATATCTGAAACAAGGAGTCCTGGTGGCACAGTGCTAAGCATTCAGTTATTTTCTGAAAGGTTAGTGGTTCA
This sequence comes from Chrysochloris asiatica, assembly GCF_000296735.1. Taxonomy (NCBI): domain Eukaryota; kingdom Metazoa; phylum Chordata; class Mammalia; order Afrosoricida; family Chrysochloridae; genus Chrysochloris; species Chrysochloris asiatica. Next base: position 16,052,649 of record NW_006408540.1, on the reverse strand, counting down.
AACCTACCTAGAGGCTCCATGGGAGAAAGGCCTAGTGATTTGCTTCTATAAAGAGTTGTTGATGTTGTTAAGTGCCCTCAAGTCAGTTCTGAATCATAGAGTCCCT
>NW_006408540.1:16049413-16051413 GCF_000296735.1 Chrysochloris asiatica | reverse complement strand
GGAGCCAACTCGACAGCACTTAACAACAACAAATAAGCAATATGGGAACAAAGTGGCTCTGGGATAAACAGGACTGTGAACCTAAGGTCTGCAATTCCAGCCCACTAGCCACTCCTCAAGCGAAAGATGAGGCTTTCTGCTCCTGCAAAGATTTAAAAAGCCTCAGAGACCCTCAGGGTCACTATAAGTCAAACGACTGAACAGCACTTAACAACAACACAACAAGCAATATGAAAAAGAACAATTCTAGAGGGAAATGGTCTTCTTTAATCCACTGAAAAATAAATCAGAAAATGGAGGTAAATATTTGAAAAGGTATTCAACTTCATTCATAAGAATGAATTATAATGACAAATTATAATGACACAACTCATTATAATGACAAAAAGGAGTCCTGGTGGTGCCGTGGTTAAACACTAGTGAAAAGGTCAACAGTTTGAGCCCACCAGCTGCTCCTTGGGCAAATGATGTGGCAGTCTTCTTCCACAAAGATTATAACCTAGGAAGCCCTATGGAGCCGTTCTATTCTGTTTTATAGGCTCACTGTGAGTTGGAATCAACTTGACAGCAAGGGGTCTGGGTATTTTGGTCTATTAACCAACATTAAACCTTTGATAAGGAGCTCTGGTAGCGCAGTGCTTAAGAGTTGGGCTGCTAATCTCAAGGTCAACAGTTCAAAACTACCGGTGGTTCTGAAGGAGAGAGATGAGGTTTTCTGCTCCCGTAAAGATGTACAGCCTCAGAAACTCTATACAGGGTCACCATGAGTTGGAAGCGACTCCTCGGCACATAATCACCAACCACCAAACCTTTGATAACACACTCTGTTGCTAAAGCTCTGTCCTGTATTGCTAACGGGGGATAAATTGGCACAATATTTTCAAAGTTGTTTATTAATGTCTTTCCAAATTACATGTGCAAAATACCCTTTGGTTGTATAGATATTCTTCTACAGCTCTGAAATTATGCACATTCAAATATATCAATTGCAGCATTGTTTGTAATGCAGAAAGTCTGGAAGAGCCTAAATGTTCTAATTTAAAGACGTTGCAGGACATGGTTTTTCCATGAGAGAGAGACAGGGAGAGAAAGAGCATGCGTATTTGTTCTTGTTTATGCGTTATCAGGAATGATAGGAAAAGCAACAGTGGTTGCTCTTGAGGAAAGCACCTGGGACTTGGTGAACAGAGTGGGAGAGAAAGGTTTCCATTTACTCCTTTGTACATTTACAATTTTGATTCATATGCATGCATTGCCCATTCAAAATAAGTTTTTAAAAGTGGAAGCTCAAGTTAAGAAATATTGTCTGGTTATCATCAGTGAAAAGTTGCAGTGTTATTTCAGCAACAGATAAAAAGATTTTAAAAATGAGATCTGAGAGTAGTCCCAGTGTGCCTGTTGAACAAAGACAGCAGGACATTTGGGAGATCATAAAACAGTCCACACTGACTTTTGATATGTCCTGAGTGAAACATATGGATTCCCAAGAGCAAGAACGTGGAATAGTTGGAAGATTTAAAGACAAAAGAGAAAATCTTTCCTTTTACCTGTGTAGTTTTCCTGGTAAATATGCTCATGATCTAATCACCTGCTATGTTTGGAGTACACATAACATATATGGAGCGCTGGTAGCGTAGTGGTTACAAATCAGGGTGTGAACCTTAAGGTCAGCAGTTCAAAACTACCAGTTGTTCCACGGGAAAAAGATGAGGCTTTCTGCTCCCATAAAGATTTACAGCCTCTGAAACCCTGTACAGGGTCACTATGAGTCGGAACCAACTCCAGGGCATATCACCACTACCACCACTATCACGTATTGCTGTTGTTGTTAAGGGCCATTGAGTCGGTTCCAACTCAGTGATCCTGTACAGGGTTTCCAAGGAGAGACTGGTGGGCTTGAACAGCTGAACTTGTGGCTCAAACAGATATTGCAGCCCTGCACATTATCCTGCAGTGCCACACCAGGACATACTAAGCACATGTAATTAAAGAGTGAAGTG
>NW_006408540.1:16014616-16048943 GCF_000296735.1 Chrysochloris asiatica | reverse complement strand
GTTTGAACCACCAATGTTGTAGTTAACAGTCCAGTGTTGATCCTACAGTGCCACACCTGGACTCTGACATATATATGTTTAGGTATGAATATGTGTATGTATAGATATACATGTGTATCAGCTATAGGTACTTGCAACTCTATTATTTTTTAAAATCCTAATTAGCAAAAAAAAAACAAAAAAGAGTCCTCATGTAGAGCACTGTAGAAGCACTGGACTACTAACTTAAAGGCTGGCAGTTCAAACCCACCAGCCACTCTTCAGAAACCATATGCAGGATCTCTATGAGTCAGAATCGACTGGGCAGCACTTAGTAACAATAACAATTAGCCATTTCTACAGGATTATATCACTGTAAGAGACTGGTGCTTGGGTGCTTGGCACTGGAGAAACTTCCTAAGAGAAATTGTGAAGTCTGGAATAATGAGAGGTATTCTATTCCAGTAGAAGCTGGTTGTTGGTGCGTGGGTTGGTGTTATGTTGAGAACATCTTGTTTATGCCAGTTTTCTCCATATTTACTTGGTAAGATGCCTTTCTTACCTGCTAGGCTTTGCTCATGTTTCAGTTCCTACAGGCAAGGTCAAACAGTACTGTTCTGACAGAGAAGGTTGTTATTGTGTGCTGTTGAGTCGGTTCCGACTCATAGAGACCTTGTATAGGGTTTCCGAGGAGCAGCTGCCAAGTTTGAAGCACTGACCTTGTGATTAGCAGTCCAGTGCTTATGTTACAATGCTACACCACAACTCCTAACAGAGAGTGGCAAGAGTCAAAGTTGGGGAGGACCAACAGGCATAAATGGAGTCCTGGTGTGGCACTGTAGGTTAAGCACTGGACTGCCAATTACAAGGCTAGAGGTTCAAACCCACCAGCCACTCCTTGGAAACCCTCTTAGAAACCCTATACAGGACTGCTATGAGTCAGAACTGACTCGAGGGCACTTAACAACGACAACAACAGTTATAAATAAGTGTGTGGGGATTTTTATCATTTTGCCTTTACTTTGGGGGTCTTCCTTTATAGACCAAGGTAACAATAAAAAATCAGAGTTCTAGAGTGGACAAACTTCCTAGGTGGTAAAAACTATTTCTACTTGACCTCTAGTTGAGTTAGTGGTTCAAACCCACCTAGTGGTGCTACCGGCTAAAGGCATAAAGACTACAGCCAAGAAAATCTCACAGAACAACTCTACTCTGTAACACATGGAGTTGCTCAATAGCAAAAGGTCCCAGTAGAGTGGATAGGCCTGCATTCACATGGACCACCTCCATCACTTAATATTGTACTAACTGTGTAATCCACGGCCAGTCACTATATGTGTTGGACTTCAGGTTACTAATTAAACATGTAGATAGTAACTACTTTACAGTTATTGTAAAGATTAAATAAGATAAAGATAAATGGCTTATATTTTATAATAGTTTGAAGACATTAATTTTTTATTCTTAGTCCATCTCTGAGCTAAAGTCTTTCCTCCAGGTAGTAAATCCTGGTAGGGAGGTGGTCAAGCCCTTCCCCCTGTGGGGATCTATGCATATCATTAGACCTACTTGTAATCTATTATGGCTAATGCTTGCTTTTCAGTTTACATTATTAATAATACTAATATTTATAACAGTTCTTTATTGATCACCTCTTATCTGCCAGGCACCGTGGACTAAACAATCGCCACAAATCACTACAACACTAGCCCTGTGATATTGGTGAGTTGCTCACAATTATTCACGCAATTTTTATTACAGAATGCAAAACTAAAAAGTTAAATAACTTGCTCTGAATCGCCTGATCATCACAGCATATATTCAAAATTCTTTAATGTGTCCAGCTGTGTCCTGGCATTGTATAAAAGAAATTGATGAGAGGTAATTCCTGTCATTAAGAATTTACTGCTCTAAGAAGGGAAATCAATATCTTATATCACTGAGGACAGGCCTATAATTATGGGCCACAACAGCCAGAGTCAATCTTGCTGAGATGTTAAAAAAACAAAATAAGAAAGCATATACAAAACCTCCGTTAACAGGAATCTAACTGATTATAACAATCAAATAACAAAAATCCCTCTCTTTTTCTCCCCATCCTTCATTTTCTACTCTATATTTGTAGGACAAAGAGACAAATAGCAACAAAACTTCCTATTGGGGATCTAGATGATGTTGTTGATGTTTTAAATTCCAAAGATGTGCTGGTACATGCTAGTCTCCGGGGGATGGTGATTGACAGAAAGCTGCCAACAGAATACAGATTTCTTTATTTAAGGAATACAAGCAAGATGAGTGCTACACCAAGCAGCAGACAGAGTCTCATGGCTGAAGACGCTTGCTCCCTTACCCCTCATAGTTCCTATACCAGAGCAGTTGTAGTTGTCCAATGTCATCGAGTCATCCCCAACTCCTGGCAGCCCTGTGTACATCAGAACAGAATACTGCCTGGTCCTGTGCCATCTTCTTGATCATTGGTCCATTATTGTGACCACTGTGTGTTTTCAGTGCCTGCCAACCATGGGTACAAATCGGGCTGCAAACCTTAAGGTCAACAGTTCGAAACTATTAGCTGTTTTGCGGGAGAAAGATGAAGCTTTCTGCTCCCATAAAGATTTACAGCCTTGGAAACCCTGCACAGGGTCGCTATGGGTCGGAACCAACTCGACGGCACTTAACAACAACAACAACAACCAACCACAGGGACTCATCTTGCAGCACTGTACCAGACAATATATTCTGATGTGATCCATCGGGTTTTTATTGGCTGATTTTCAAAATAGATATCCAGGCCTTCTTTCTAGTCTGTCTTAATCTAAGCAGCTCTACTGAGTTGTCCACCATGAGTGATCCTGGTGGTATTTGGGATACTGATGGCTGAACTCCCAGCATCCCAGAGGCATGCCAGCCACCACAGACCAACAAACTGACAGACAAGTGGTGGCATGCCTAGGTACACACTGCCAATGATACTACCACATGGTAGTGTCTTCCAGGCATTATACTGGGCCCTTTCAGAAGTTTATGCCTCTGTGAACTCTCTTGATTGTGACAGAGGACATTACCAATCCTGGCTGTATGTCTACTGCTTCTGGTGTACCCGAGAGCAAATGATTATCCTTTGGGATTAGGCTGGGAGTACATTTTGCCCTAGTATATCAATTTAGGAAGTGAGCCTCACAGAGTAGCTGCCGTCTTAGTTAAACAAGAACTAACTTCCTGCCTTTAATTGTTCCCTTGTTAAGCAAAACACCAGCTTTCTGCTTAACTGAAAATAAACAAACAAACAAATAAACAAATAAATAAATAAATCCTGAAGTCATAGAACCGGCTACAACCAGATCTGGCCCACCTGTCATGTACAGTATCCGTTAACAGGTTCCAAACCCAACCTTTTTACCTCATAAGGTTGAAAGCACACCTCAGTCAACGTTGCAGACATGGAAAAAACACCATCTCTGTGGGACCCCTGTCTGACTGAACATAACACAGAAGACTATGTTCAGTTCCTCTGCTGAAGCATGCGATTAACAACGGTTGGATGTCAGTCACATCCCAGAAGACCCTAATAAAAGAGTCCTGGACCAAGACTTACAGAGCCATCTTGGCAACATGAACCCTGGTGTAGTCCTTTGCTTAGCCAAACAAGTAAAAGCTGCTTCTTTCACTGTCAACAGTTTGGATGTCCATTGGCAAGCCCAGTAAGGCCTCAGTGCCCAGAATAACAGAACTAGTGTGAGTCAGTTCTGCACAGTGCTGGGTGAAGGCTATAAACTGGATAGATAGACAAAGTCCATCTACGAGGCACTAAGATCTGACCATCTCAAGTAATAGCCTACTTCCATCCTGCTTGAAGTTCAATCCTCACTACTAGGTTCAGCAGCATCCAACAACAACATCAGCAACAAAAACACACTGCCATCGAATCAACCCTGACTCATAGCAACTCTATATAGGATGTCTGATTTGTAAGTCTTACGGAAACAAAGAGTCTCATCTTTCTTCCATGGAGGGGATGGTCGGTTCGAACCACTGACCTTGGAGTTAGCAGTGCCTGGTTATCTTACAGTGCCATGAACAATCTCTAGGACTGAATAAATATGGTTGTAGGAAGGACCTGCTGTCTTGTGTTGACCCTGGATTCTGGTAGTTACCCTTCCGTCTTCCCACTGATCGCCAGTCAGTGGTCCCTGATGTTCTGAATACTAGTGCAAAGCTCTGTAACATCTCAGTCGTCAAAAAATGAAGATCTACTAGTTTATTCAGGTGAAAAATGGGGAAATAAATTTAATGTCATGTTCTCAATGTTCCAAACAAGATGCAAAAGAAAAAGCAGCTGATAAAAAAAATTTTGATGACACATTTCCATTTATTTGGGGCTTTGCATTTATATATTACTTGTACATTTTTATAAATTTTATACTTTTTATACAATAGAATTTACATATCCTAGGAGTCCTGGTGAGGTGCTGTGGGCTAATGCACTAGACTGCAAAGTTGTTTTGAACTGCAAGGTCGGCAGTCCAAAAACACCAGACACTCCTCAGAAACCCCATACAGGGTCACTATGGGTCAGAATTTTTTTTTTTTTTTTTTACCACCTGCATCTGTTTATTGTTCTGATTTCTCCAAACTCAGAAAAGCAGAGCATGAGGCCACCTGGGAATCAACTTGACCTGTTCCATCCAAACGGAGTCAGTGGGGTGGGGGGGGAGAAGGGGGAGGGCTGAGTCCACGAGATATCCAATAGTGAATAAAGACCCAAAATTTGGGGGACCTGACACTCCTCCTCCTGCACCCTCCAAGCTCAAAGCTCCCACTGGAAGTCATGATGAGGCAAGTATGAATGTGCAGGTCTCAAGGAGTGGGAGCAGCCACATTGTCACGTGGCCTTGGAAAGCTCCATAGGAGCCTGGGTAGGCCTCCGGAGGTTTCTGGGCACCACCCTATGCCATGGAAAGAGTTGGGATGCTGGGCTGTTGAGATGGGTCAGATGCATCGGCATCTAACGGCATTTAACAACAGCAACATTACAATCCTGGTGTGGTGCTGTGGGTTAATGCGTTGGGCTGCAAGGTCAGTTTGAACTGGAAGGCCAGCGGTTCAAGCTCACCAGACAATCCTTGGAAACCCTATATAGGGTCGCTATGAGTCGGAATCAGCTTGACGGCACTAAACAACAGTAATAACAATATTTCAATCACAAACGAGAATAAAACCAGTTATTTGCTTACCTTTTCATTTAACCACCCTTCCCACACTTGAGAAGCATTTTGTTGTTGTTGTTGTTAAGTGCCTTCGAGTCGGTTCCGACCCATAGCGACCCTGTACAGGGTTTCCGAGGGTGTAAATCCTTACGGGAGTAGAAAGCCTCATCTTTCTCCCGCGGAGCGGCTGGTAGTTTCGAACCACTGACCTTAAGGTTCGCAGCCCGATTCGTAACCACTACACTACCAGAGCTTTTACGAGGTTTTAATTCTGTATCAAAGAGCGCAGCCTTCGATATGGATTACATCTTAATGTCAAGAAAACAAAAGTCCTCACCACTGAACCAATAAACAACATTCTTATCAACGGAGAAAAGATTGAAGTTGTCAAGGACTTCATTCTTCTTGGATCAACTATCAACACTCAGGGAAGCAACAGTCAAGAGATCAGATGACGTATTGCATTAGGCAAATCTGCTGCACAAGACCTTTTTAAAGTGTTGAAGAGCAAAGATGTCAGCTTGAGGAGTAAGGTGTGCCTGACCCAAGCCATGGTATTTTCAATAACCTCATATGCATGCGAAAGCTGGACAGTGAATAAGGAATACCATAGAAGAATTGATGCTTTTGAATTATGGTGTTGGAGGAGAATACTAAAAGTGCCATGGACTGCCAAAAGAACCAATAAATCTCTTTTTGAATGAAGTGCAGACAGAGTGCTCCTTAGAGGCCAAGATGGCTAAACTTCGTCTCTCATACTTCAGACATATTGTCAGGAGGGAACCGTCGCTGGAGAAGGATATCATACTTGGAGGGTCAGAGAAAAAGAGGAAGACCCCCAATGAGATGGATTGGCCAGGTGGCAGCATCAATGTGTGGCAACAGTAGTGAGGTTGGCCTGGGATCGGACATTGTTTCATTCTGCTGTGCATAGGGTGGCTATGAGTCAGTTCCAACTCGATGGCACCTAACAACAACAAATTGTGTTAAGAGTTGATGTTTAAATCTCTAAGTATGTGACTCCATTAGGTGTGGGAAATGGTGGTCTGGGAGATTAGTCTGTACGTTGTGTCCATCTCCTGATAATGCAGAATGACATGGATAAAGATTGTGCAGGGGACACACAGTGTTAATGCATTTTAAGGGGAAATACAGACTGGATTGAATTAAGAGAGATTCAGTCTGCCTCTCTCAGAGCATGTTGCTGTTAGATTAGCTGAAATAGTAATGTCTCAGATTTCAAAACGTTAGTGGTAATAATCTCATACTCATTTACTGGACAGCCTGCAGCTAAAATTAACATTGAAGTTTTGTGTAGTTCATGAAAGACTAGTGTTGAATCAGACTTACATTGTTTACTACATAGCACTCTGGCGTGAACAGCAAAATTTCAACAGAGGACTAAAATGCTTACTCTCACTTTTCTCTAATTCAGATGTCACAAAATATTTTATACCAGTACAGACAGTCCCATTCTGTATTCTGAATGGATAACGAATTATTCCATTTCTAGATCTGTCTTTAAGTCAAATTTCAACATAAACTGGAACCATTAGGTATAGTTCATATCTAAACTCATTTAGTGAGTTGTTCAAGGGCCTGGGAACATGGTGTATGTGAGACCTGGGGCAGCATGGAGGCGGTGGCTCTCCGATGCTCACACCCGCAGCGGTGTGAGCCTACAATCTCTGGTGTCCACTTTTGCCTGTCCACTTTTAGCTCTTCCAAGGCACCAGAGAGAAGGGAACGCTGACCTGGCTCCCAGTTTTTGTTCTTAATAGGTCAGACTGGGGTAGAGGCCTGCCTGAGCTTCCAAACCTACCTGATAAGACTTCCCTGGTATTGTTGTTGTTGTTAAGTGCCGTTAAGTCGGTTCCGACTCATAGCGACCCTGTACAGGGTTTCCGAGGGTGTAAATCTTTACGGGAGCAGAAAGCCTCATCTTTCTCCCGCGGAGCGGCTGGTAGTTTCTAACCGCTGACCTTAAGGTTCGCAGCCCGATTCGTAACCACTACGCTACCAGAGTATGGACTGTTTCAAAACACCAAGTTAATGAGATTCCATTAGCGTTTTTCTTGCCTAGGTGAAGAATTAGTCCAAGGAAGGGAGCCATGGGAATCTATGGTTTGACAAGTGTTCCAGCTAATTCTCCCTCCCCAGCCCACCCCAAGCTGCCTTATGTAATTCTTGTCAGGTCAATTTGGGAAACCATAGGCAAAGGGATCCTGGTGTGGCTCCATAGGATAAGCGCAGGACTGAAAGGTTGGTTTGAACCACAAGGTCAGTGGTTCAAACTCACCAGTCACTCCTAGGAAACCCTATACTGGGTCACTGTGAGTCAAAATCAACTCAATGGCACTTAACAACAACAACAGGCAGAGTGACCAGGAGTCCTGGTGTCAGTGTGAGTTAAGCATTAAGTTGCTAAACATAAGACTGGCAGTTCAAACCCATACTCCATGTTAGAAAAATGAGGCTGTCCACTTCTGTAAAGATTTACAGTCTCAGAAACCCTATACCTATGAGTCTGAATGGACTCAATGGAAGTAAGTTTGGTTTTTGGTTTAGGCTAAGCCAAGTGTTTAAGGGCAAAGATGTCAGTTTGAGGACTAAGGTGAGCCTGACCCAAGCCATGATATTTTCAGTAACCCCTTAAGCATGTAAAAGTTAGACAATGAATATGGAAGACCATAGAAAAATTTGATGCATTTGAGTTATGGTGCTGGAGAATAATATTAAAAGGACTTGCCTTTTAATATTGCCAGAAAAACAAACAAATCTGTATTGGAAAAGTATAATCAGAAGATTCCTTAGAAGATAGAATGGAGAGATTTTGTTTCTCATACTTCGGACATATTATCAGGAGGGACCCAGAGAAGGTCATCCTTCTTGATAAAATGGATGTTCAGTGAAAAAGAGGAAGATCCCCAATGAGATGGGTTGGTACAGTGGCAGCAGCAATGGGCTCAAGGGTAATAAAAATTGTGAGGATGGTGCATAAGGTCACCATGAATCAGAACCAACTCAAGGACATCTAACAACAACAACAACAAAACAATCCTCAACTCAACTATCATGGCTGTCTAAGGCTTCCTTTCTCATTGCTGAACAAAGCAATTATAATAAGAAGAATGTTTTGATGTGGGCTGCATCAAATAACCCATTTGTTATTACGAACCATTGCATATACCTGGAATTTTTAATATAATGGGCTTTGTTGGATGCTCCTAATGCTGTATCTCTCACCAACTTGTCCCCCATGGAGAGGGAGTACTTATGCTAACTGACTTCTCATTCAGGCTAGGAAAAGGTTCAAGGACTGAACACCTTGAGTGGGAGGAATCAACAACTGAACCAATTAGCCATTTCATAACCTCCCTCTGGTTTGAAGACAGGCTTTCTTTATGCTCAGCAATTTCTTTACAAATGGTAATCATTATTCTATAATTACATTAAAAACAGGCTTCTGTGATCTCTCTTAAACCCCCATAAATCAGCAAAGCAATCCACCTAGGCCATGATGAACTTTCTAAATTAGACACAATATACTGATTTAATGTGGCTACAACTCTAGCCCTGTGGGTGTAGCTGATTATTTGTGGTTATGAATGTTAACAAATAAGCAAGAAAGATTTTCAGTAATTGCTTTCTCTGTCTCTCTCTCACACACATCATTATTGCTAAGTTGCAGGTCAAGTATAATATTTTAAATGATAAAATCATGACTATTGCACAAGTGTAAATTGGACACTTGTCCAAGATTTTATGTAACTCTTTAATTAAAAGGAGAACCCAAAAGATGGAGAAACAGCTTCAAAGGAAAGTTTGAAGTTCAGACATATATACAAGGATAAGTCAAAAAAGTATTGCTACTAGGGTACTAGTTCATACATGCACGGGTGTATTCCAGACAAAATGTGCCTTAATCTGGAAGCTCTGCTGAAAACTATCCACCATGCAAGACCCTGCTGGTATTTGCAATACATTAGCATAGATTCTATTATCATAATAACACAAAAGTGACCATAATAGGGCAAACTGACAGATGAAATTGCTTCAAAGGAGATTTTGAGATCATGGAAATTTAAAAATAAATAGGAGAATTTGAAGTTCAGACATACATATGAGGGTCAAAAAAGCATTGCTTCTAGAGTTCCAGGTCATACATGCATGGGTTTGTCCCAAACAAAATGTGTTTAAACATTTGTCTGTGATCAGTGGTTGGCTGCAGCCAAGTTCTCTCAGTGATGCACTTGTCTTAGTCTCATTAGGAAGATTTCAAAAGAAGGTTCAGTCAAAACAGTGGCTTCCTAGGGGATCTGCTGGGCCAATAAACTTCAAGGCAGAAAAGTTTATAGTCATTGTTTTGGGAGTTTCTCAAAGAACACAGGATGATAATAAGGGATTACAATGAAGAAACCTTAAGAAAATAGAAAATTGCATTGGTGAGAAAAGGACCAGAAGACTTGCACCAAGGAAATTGTTTCTACCAAAACAGTGCCCTGTTCATTCTTTGAGGATAGCAAGGGTTGTTCTATGAGAATTGCATTGGGAAACCTTACCCCATCCACCCAACAGCACCGATCTTGCCACTGCAGACTTTTTTTCTTCCTCAAACTCAAAGAACATTTAAAAGAAATATGATTTGAATTGCTCCAAGATGCCCAGATTGCTGATTTGACATGGTGCAAATTAAAGAGCGTAGAATTCTTCACGGAAGGGCTAAAGAGATGGAAACATGACCTTCAGAAGAATATAGATCCAGATAGAGGATATGTTGAGAAACAATAGCTTCATGTTTTGATATTTTTGTTTATTAAAAAGTATCTATGATTTTGTAGCAATACTTCTTTACTTAACCTCATATTATAGACAAACAGAATGTTGAAATGAATTTACTTATAGATGCCAAGCTGCTTAGTATGCTATGATGCAATAAAATGTAATGTTTGGGCTAATTTTTTCTACAGATTGGAAATTATTTGCATATTTACCAGATATGATTACATTAAGTATGGTATGGATAAGAACAATATCCATTCTCATTAGTTTTCCATGACTTTATTCTACAGCTAGAGTTCAAACAATGGAGCTCTGGTAGTGTAGTGGTTACGAATCCGGCTGCGAACCTTAAGGTCAGCGGTTCGAAACTACCAGGTGCTCCGCGGGAGAAATATGAGGCTTTCTACTCCCGTAAAGATTTACACCCTCGGAAACCCTGTACAGGGTCGCTATGGGTCGGAACCGACTCGATGGCACATAACAACAACAACAGAGTTCAAAATTAGCTGTGGTGTTTTTGTTGTTGTTAAGTGCTCCCATGTTGACTCCAATTCATAGCGACAACCCTTTATAGGCTTTCCGAAGAGTGACTGGTGGGTTTAAAGCTCCAACCTTGTGATTAACAGTCCAGTGCTTATCCCACAGCACCACACAAAAGTCAACCAAAAGTGCGACCACCATAGAATCAAATGATCCCCTAAAGTTCTGCTTAGACAATACTCAGCACACAATTGAAGAACACACTGCTGTTTACTATGCCCATTTATAAGTATTTAACCTTTTGCCTTCCTAACATCATATAGTTCCTAGTTAATGTAGACTACCAGACTGCTATTTTAGAGAAAGGGGAAACTTTGTCATTGTTATGTGCCATCTAATTGATTCCGGTTATGTACAACATAACAAAATATTGGCCAATCCTGATTTATCCTCACAATCATTGTTACACTTAAACAATCCATCTCATTGGGGGTCTTCCACTTTTTTACTGACCCTCCTTTCACTTTACCAATAATGATGTCCTTCTGCAGGGACTGGTCCCTCCTGATAACAGGTATGAAGTTTGAGAGATGAAATCTTGCCATTCTGACTTCTAAGGAGCATTCTGGTTGTACTTCTTCCAACACAGATTTGTTTGTTCTTCAGGCATCTCTGGCACTTTCAGTATTCTACTCCAACACAACTCAAATGCACCATTTCATCTACGGTCTTCATTATTCATTGTCCCACTTTCACATGAATATGAGGCTATTGAAAATACCATGGCTTGATTTAAGTACACTTTAGTCCTCAAACTGATATGTTTGTTCTTGAATGCCTTAAAGAGTTCTTCTGCAGCAGAGTTGCCTAATGTAAATATGTCATCTGATTTCTTGACTGCTACTTCTATGAGTGTTGATAGTGGACACAAACAAAATGAAGTCTTAGATAACTTCACATTTTTTTTCTCCATTTATCATGATGTTATTTATTGGTGTAGTGGTAAGGATTTTTGTTTTCTTTACATTAAGGTACAGTCCATACTGAAGACTGTAGGCTTTGATATTCATCAATTATTTTAAATCCTCTTTGCTTTCAGCAAGCAAAGTTGTATCATCTGAATATTGTAGGTTATTAATGAATCTTCTCCAATCCTGATACTACGTTCTTCTTCATATAGTCCAACTTCTTGGATTATATTCTCAGTATACAGATTGAACAACTATAGTGAAAGGATACAACCCTGGCACACATGTTTCCTGATTTGAAACCATTCAGTATCCCCTTGTTCTGTTCTAATGACTGCCTCTTGGCCTATGTACAGGTTCCTCATGAGCACAATTAAGTGTTCAGAAATATTCATACTTTGCAATGTTGTCCATAGCTTGTCATGAATCGCACAGTTGAAGTCATTTGAATAGTCAATAAAGCACCTGCTGTAGGGTAAGCACTGGACAGTGAACCAAAACATCGGCAGTTTAAACTCACCAGTTGCTCCTTGGAAACCCTATACAAGGTCAGTATGAATCAGAACCTACTCAACAGCACTTAACAACAGCAAAACATCTTTCTGGTATTCTCTGCTTTCAGTCAAGATCCATCTGAATTCAGCAATGATACCATTAGTTCCATGCCATCTTCTGAAACCAGCTTGAACATCTGGCGGTTTCTTGTTGATACACTATTGACAACCTTTTAAAAATTATCTCCAGCAAAATTGTATTTGCATGTGGTATTAATGATATTGTCTGATGATTTTCACATTCCATTGGGTCACCTCTCTGTAGAATGGGCACAAATGGATCTCTTCCAATTGGTTGGTCAGGTAGCTGTCTTCCAAACATCCTGGCACAGATGAATGAACACCTCCAGTGCTTCATCAATTTGCTGAAAATTTTCAGTTTGTATTTTATCAATTCCTGAAGCCTTGTTTTTCTCCAGTGCCTTCAGTGCAAGTTGGGCTTCTTCCTTCTGTAACATTGATTCTTGACCATATGCTACCTCTTGAAATGGTTGAACATTGACCATTTCTTTTTGATACAAAGACTCTATGTATACCTTCTATCTTCTTTTAATGCTTTCTGCATCATTCCAATAGAATCCTTCAATGTTGCAACTCTAGGCTTGAATATTTTCTTTAGTTCCTTCAGCTTGAGAAATACTAAGCATACTCTTCCCTTTTGATTTCCTGACTCCAAGTCTTCACACATTTCATTATAATGCTTGGCTTTGTCTTCTTGAACTGTACTTTGAAGTTTTCTGTTCAGCTCTTTTACTTCCTCACTTCTTTCATTCGCTTTAGTATCTCTAAGCTAGAAAGCAAATTTCAGAGTCTATTTTGACATCTGTTTTGATTTTTCCTTTCTTTCCTGTCTTTTTAATGACCTTTTGCTTTCTTCCTGTATGATGTTCTCTGTGTCATCCCACAGGTCTTCTGGTCTTTGGTTATTACTGTCTAATGCATCAAGTCTCTTCTTGAGAATATCTCTAAATTCAAGTGGGATAAGTCCAGGTTCATATTTTAGCTCTTGTGGTCTTGAGTTAATTTTCTTTAGCTTCAGTTTGAACTTACATATGAGCAGTTAATGGTTTGCTCCACAGTCTGTCTCGGCCTTGCTTTGGCTGATCATGGAGCTTTTCCACCTTCTCTTCTCAAGATGTTGTCATCTTGATACCTGTGTATTTGTTTCATAAGATCCAAGTGTATAGTCACTATTTATGTTGTTTAAAAAAGGTATCTGCAATGAATATGTCATTGGCCTTACAAAATTCTATCATGTGATCTTCAGCATAATTTCGATCACCAAGGCCATATTTTCCAACTACTGATCCTTCCTCTTTGTTTCCAACCTTCATATTCCGATCACCAGTAATAATCAACATATCTTGATTGCATGTTTGATCAATTTCAGACTGAAGAAGTTGGTAGAATTCTTTAATTTATTCATCACTGGCTTCAATGGTTGGTGCATAAATTTGAACAGTAGCGCTGTTCACTAATCTTCCTTGGAGGAATATGGATATTACCCTATCACAAACAGCATTGTACTTCAAGATTCAGGAATGGTTGTTGTTGTTAAGTGCCTTTGAGTCCGTTCCTACTCATAGTGACCCTATATAGGGTTTCCAAGGAGTAGCTGGTGAGCTTGAACCACCGACCTTGTGGTTCAAACTGACCATGCTGCAGCACCGCACCAGGAATGGCTGTTGTTGTTTGTTGTTGTGTGCCATTGAGTTGGTTCTGACCCATATCAACCCTTTATAAGATTTCTAAGGAGGAGCTGATGAGCATGAACTGCTGACCTTGTGGTTCAAAACAACTTTGCAGTCCAGTGCATTAACCAATAAGGCCACAGCAGGGCTCCTACTAGCATCATTTAATGGCAGGAAGCGTTGTTGTTGTTGTTAAGTACCATGGAGTCAGTTCTGACTCATAGTGACCCTGCACAGGGTTTCCCAGGCTGTAAATCTTTACGGGAGCAGAAAGACTCATCTTTCTCCTGCAGAACAGCTGGTAGTTTTGAACTGCCAACCTTGAGGTTAGCAGCCCTATTTGTAACCAGAGCTCCTTGGCAGGAATGATGGTAGCTGGAGATAAATCAGGTGAATCATTCACATCCAAACATGCAAGGTCTAAATAAAGTTCAGGCTACAATTTAGGAACATTCAAGATCCTAACATTTAGAGAAGGGCCTTTAGAAATCACCTAAGCCTTACCAGCTATGGAAGGAAAGTCTGAAGTTATAGAAGATATAGAAGATAGGCCTGACACAGTCTTCTTGACTGCTGAAAGATGTAAAACAACTTGTGCATTACCCTACGATTCTGTGGCGTCTGCCCCAGGAGATTCCTTTCCTGTATAAAGAATCACCTTTTTTTTTTTTTCATCATTCACACTCTGCACACACACAGGATGTTTCCCTTTTTATTCAGGAATGATCAGGCCTTTGATGGGCAGTGACTCAGTGAAAGAACCCTCACCTTCCAGGTTGGAGACTCAAGGTTTGATTCTCATCCAAATCACCTCATGGGCCATCACCACCAACATGCAAGTGGAGGCTGGCTTGCAATTTTGATGCTGCAAAATATTTTGATACTTAGCTTTCAGGCTAAGACGGACTAGGAAATAAGACCAGGTGATCAACTACCAAAAATCATCCTATGTAAAGCCTCTGATTACAGAGGTCCAATTCCATTGTTCATGAGATGAAGACTGATTTGTTGGCAACTAATTGGACTCCTGGTGTGGTGCTGTAGGATAAGCATTCAATTGCAATGTCAGTTTGAACCACAAGATTGGCAGTTCAAATCCACCAGCTGCTTATTGGAAACCCTATACAGGGTCACTATGAGTCGAAACCAACTCAAAGACATGTAACAACAATCAGAACTAAAATGTACAAAAAAAAAAAGAAGAAATATAGGCAGCACTTTATATTATAAATGCAGGTTTTAAGTGTATTTTCTAATGGAGGAATAGAGCATTTAAAACAGACTTTAAAGTAGGTCTTTCTATTTCAAATAAGTACTGTGGGATACAATGGAAAAGTCATTTTTAGATGGGAAATAGGATCCAAATGTCAAGCTACCTTTCTATCTAGAAGGGATAATGTCTTCTGCAGCTAATAGAGTTAGAAGGTAGTGGAGATTCCATTTCTACTCTTGGGAATACTCTTAATGGGTTGATTCTCTGGTATTTCTCTGCATGCGAAACAGAACCACTGTAACATGATTAAAAAGATGCAAAGCTACAAACCTGTGGCCCTCAAGCAGATCACAAGGCCTTACTACAGTGATGCCATTGGGCGGGTCTGTACACCAAAGCTTTATGTTAGCAATTGAGTTCAAGTTATTTATGCCACATAGGACCTCTGGAAAGAGCAAATTACCTAGGAAAATGAAAACATTTCATTTTCTCTTTAAAAATTGATTTTAAAAAGCATACTTTTAAAATATTCTTTTCCAGGGCTTTTTATGCACATTCTACTAGGGTATGGGGTGAAGTTTATATTATCAACTCCTGTACATTTAACATTGATGAATACAGAATAATGTTGCTCTATGTCATTAAATATATGCTATTTAATTGGTAGATTAAAGATACTTATTAGTTAAAATTAAATGATGCTAGTAGGAATAAAAACGACTTCTCAAAATGTGTCTCATAAAAACTCGGATACTGATTACTGTAATTATTTCTTTCAAAAACATAAAGTATGTGACTATTCACATAAGTGAGAGAAAAAAACAGAAAGCAAGTAGGAAAAAAATGAATTTTGTTTGGCATCTTGTCTTTTGTCTTCATCTCTTAGGCGAAGTTGGTATTATTCCATTTTGTTAAGTGCAGCTCATTTCTGTCAGTACTTTATAGATGGGAATGGAATGAACAAAGCTGCGATGTTGCCCCCAGATTCCATCTGGAAACTTCATAAAGAGAAACATTTATGTAAGCATGGGGTTCTTTGAGAGAGAATGCCTGCCATTTTGTTTCTTGAGTTTTAGAACATATTATTCTGAATACTACCAGTTATGTTTCTATTCCCCCCACTCCCCTCTCAGCCCCCCAAAACCACTAAAAAGAACAAAGACCTGAAGTCTGCCTTCTTTTCACAGCATTCACTATCTGGGCATTGGAAGACGGATTTTCATTTGTATTGCAAGTTCACCTGGGTTGTCTTATCTAAGCTTCACAGCTACCTTCTCAGGGAGCTCTGATGGGTATCCTTAACTTCTGTTTGTTGCTTGTTGCCCTGGGGTCTAGTGAACTCAAGGCAACACTGTGTGCAGAGCAGAACTGCTCAGTATGGTTTCAGAGGGAGATCATAAGGTCTGTCTTATGAGGCAACTTTGGATGGGTTCAAATCACCTATCTTCCAGCTAGTAGTTCAGCACTTAACCATTTGCACCACTCAGAGACTCGTTATCCTGAACTTCCAACAGAAGGAGAAACTGAGCTTCCGGTAGACTGTTCACGGTCACATTTCTAGGAAAGAGTGGATCTGGAAGTCCCTCCCCTGTCTTCTCATTTCCATCGGCCGCTCTTTCTCACCACTGTCTCTATTAGTAAAAATTGTCATTGAAAATTATTAAATTATGAATAATTATGTGTGATAGCTAACAGCATTCTCTAGCCTTAGTTTTTACAGTTACTTCCCAGGAATTAGTACCTCCTAGCTAAAGCTTACCAGCCACTCCTCAGAAACCCTATACAGGGTTGCTATGAGTTGGAATCAACTCCACAGCCCTTCCCAACAGCAACAACAACAAAGCTCTATACTAACCTTGGAAACCAGCATGGCTGTTGTACCCCCAAAGCTTAATGAGGCACATGCAAAAAATGAAATCATCCCTAATGAAGGAGACATTCTGCCCCCCTGGAAACAGAAAAACCATTTATTTCCATAGAAGAGTAAAATGTGTTCCAAATTTAATTAATAAATGCAAATAGATGTCCTTCCAGTGCTAAAGAGAATGCAACAAAGCAAGTCACCGAAGCAATATTTTTTGTCTGTGAAGAAGTGAGTCTGCCTGATGACAAAGATATGAAGGGAAACATGAAATGTGTGCTTACATTCTTCAAATAATGGAACCATTATATATATGTTGGATGCACAAGAGAGAGAAATCTTAGTCTATTAAGAAAACAACATAAACAAACCATTTTCTTTTCTCCGTCATATACAAGGTAATAAGAAATGTTGATCATAAGACAGCAGACTGACAATCAGGCACAAATTGCTCTTGACTACCAGCAGGGACCTAAATTTGACAATGCAGGATGGAAAGGTTTCCAACAGGACACATTGGTTGTTGCTCTGGCAACCCTGGCCTGTTGCTTTACTTCTAAAGGTAGTAAATCTCTTTATCTTGGAGGCTCCTGGGTAAACAACCTAATTGCCTTTCTTTTGATTCTTGTTTGATTCTGGTCATGTATGAGTATGCCCATTGCTAATACAGCAGTAAGTCAAAAGGTATTGCTACAGTTTATACATGCATTGTTTACTCCAAACAAAACTATTTCTAAGGTCGGTGGATAGCTGCAGACAAGTTTCTCAGAAATATACTTGCCTCTGTCTCATTGTTGTTGTTGTTGTTGTTGTTGTTGTTAAATGCCATCGAGTCAGTTCTGTATAGGGTTTCCAAGGAGTGAGCTTGAACTGCCAAACTTGCAGTTCAAACGGCTTTGCAGTTTGACGCATTAACCCACAGAGCCACACCAGCACTTAAATAAACAGTCCAATTAAAACAGTGGCTTCTGAGGGTAACTGCTAGGCTAATGAAACTCAAAACTGAGAGGTCAGTTCAGAAAGTTATGGTCACTGTATTGAGAATTTCATAGGGGTACTCTTGATAGATTTTCTTGAAGGATACAGGATTATCATGAGGGCTTAATATGAAGAAGTTTTAAGAAAATTGAAAACATTGGTGAGAAAAAAGGCCAGGAAAATTGCATTCAGGAATTGTTTTCCATCACAATGCTTCTGCTCATGCTTTGAGGGTAGGTAGCAAGGGCTAAACTATGAGAATTTTGTTGGGAAACCTTACCCCATCCACCCAGTTCTGATCTAGTCCCCTCAGACTTCATTTTGTTCTGAAAACTCAAAAGAACATTTTAAAGGAACACAATGTTAGTCCCAAAAGAATGCCAAAAACTGATGTGTTGTAAATCAAACGGTGCAGAATCAAAGGGGTTGAAAGATTGAAACCCTGCCTTCAGAAGCATATAGACCAAGATAGAGGATGTGTCCAGGAAAAATAGTTCCACATTTCGATATTTTTGTTTAATAAAGGTTTCTAAGATTTTGTAACAATGATTGTATGGTGGCACAAGACCTGGCAGTGTTTTGTTCTGTTGTGCAAAAGTGCGGGGAGACCGGCTCTCCGCAGGGGTAGTGGGACACGAGAGGATACGCGGAATCAGCGGATCGAGAAATGAATACAATCAAAAGGCTTTTCAGCTTGCTGTGCTGTCTGGCTGTTCTCTCCAGCTCCTGCCTTCTGCTTCTTTCTGCCTCTGCCTCTACTGCCTCTGCCCCTACTGCCTCTGCCTCCTACTTCTTTCTGCCGTATGCCTTATGCTATCTGCCTTCTGCCTCCTTCCTCCTCTCTCCTTTCCTCTGCTGCTTCTGTCCTCTTTCTCTTCCTCCTACTTTCTGCTGCTTCTGCCTTCTTTCTCTTCCTCTTACTTTCTGCTGCCTCTGCCAGCCCAGCTCAGCAAGTCTTTATTTTTTATACTTAAAATTACACAGTACATGAATTGACACTTTTATCTTTTCTTGAATTATTACACAGTTAGTCACAACATTCTTGCACCTGGTCATTAGACAACCATGACAAAAATACTTATGTGATGTTCAGACTGACCTTCATCTCCTTTCCCAGTATGAGATAAAATTATTTCTTCTTGTTTCTACTAAAAGATTATAAACTTTCTATCCTACATAATGTGCTATTCTTTTCATAATAAAGGTATTCATTAAATCACTTGGAAGCTATGTGGCATAAAGCCCAACCTGGCTACTTGATTCAAGAAGTGTAGATTATTAAGTCAAAACTATCCTTCACTTAAGTTCATTATTGTATGCTTGTTTACGCAGGTGTCTGTATGTAGGGGTTTGTGAATTCTAGCTAGTGACTGATTGTGGTGCGGTCTATGGGGGTAGATCAGCTTGACTTTAATATGCTATCTGCTTTGGTGGCCTCACAAATGCAGTTACTTGGGTTTTCTATGAAAAGAAGTAATTTACACAATTTCTCTTTGTATTCAATCCACCAAGGCTGAAAGCAATTGTTGATAAGCTAGTTTTCCTAAGGTTTGTAGAATTCATAGTGAAAGGCTGTGAATATGGCCATATTATATATTTTTACAAGTAAATTTAGAGCTAACTTGAAGGGAAGATAGGGGCCAGCTTTTGAGAGTTATTTGCCGTGCATAATGTCTCTCCCCCCATTGCGGCCATGCCAAGCAATGTGAGTTAAGTGCTTCCCTCACAAAAGGCCACAATGACTTGGAACCTACTTGAAAGCATTCAACAACAAGATTTTGCAGCAAAACTTTCTGACTCACTCTTGTCGCTGCTAAGCTCTTGCCTAGTATACACTGTTTGAATGAAGATATTATTAAGTATGTTTCAATGTCAAAATTTTGACTTCATATTTTCAAGGCACCATTTGTCATACTATGGTGCCTTGTGTTGTTGTGATGCTGAAAGCTAGGCCAACAGTATTTTAAATAACAGCAGGGCTACCCATATGGGGACAGGTTTTAGTTGGGTTTCCAGACTAAGACAAGGAAGAAAAAGAGGTGAACTACTTCTGAATGGTTACCCACTGAAAACCTTGCAAATCGCAGCAGAACAGTGCTAATATAGTGCCAGAAGATGAGCCCCTCAGGTTAGAAGCCCCTCAGGTATGACTAGGGAAGAACTGCCTTTTGCAACTAGAGTTGTCCTTAATGATGTGAATGGAACAAAGCTTTCAGGATCTTCACTTGCTGATAGGGTACAAATCAACATAAGAAGAAACAGCTGCAAGCATACAATCTGAACAAGGAATGTTTAAAGTATGAATCTGGGAAAATCAGAAGTCATCAAAAATAAAATACAATGCATAGAGATAAATATCCTAGGCATTATTGAGCAGAAATGGATAGATAGTGTCCGTTTTGAACCAGACAATCATATGGTTTAATTTGTTGGGAATGACAAGAGGAATCACATCCCATTCATTGTCAGAAAGAGCATTTCAAGATGCTTCTTTAAGTTGTTCTATCTTGAAGTACGTGGAGTCTTGGTGTAGCACTGTGGGTTAATGTGCTGGACCACAAAGTTGGTTTGAACTTCAAAGTTGGCAGTTCAAGCTCACCAGCTGCTCCTCGGAAGTCCTATATAGGGTCACTATAGGTCGGAATCAACTTGACAGCACTTAAAAATAACAGCAATATATGTTCATAGACTCCTACACTAGACTGCAAAACACAAGATCAGCAGTTCAAACCCATCAGCTACTCCTCAGAAACCTTAAACAGGGTTGCTATGTATCAGAACCGACTTGATGACACTTAATAACTACAACAACAATCTTGAAGTACAATGCTGTCTGCAATAGTATAATATCCATATGCCTACAAGAAAGAACTAGAGTCCTGGTATGGTGCTGTAGAATAAGCATTAGACTTCTAACTGAAAGGGTGGCTGTTCAAATCCACCAGCTGCTCTTTGGAAACCCTCAAAACTGACTTAACAGCACTTAACAGCAACAACAATATAAGGAAAACCAATCAATATCACTATTATTAAAATTTACACAACAACCACTAAAGCCAAAGATGATGAAATTGAAGAATTCTACTAACTTCTTCTGTATAAAATTAATGAAACATGTAATCAAGATGCATTGGTAAATACTAGTGATTGGAATTCAAAAGGAAAGGTGGAAACAAAGAGGAAGGATCATTACTTAGAAAAAAAGAGTTTGGTAATAGAAATGATGCTGGAGATCACATGATAGAATTTTTCAAGACCAATGACTCATTCATTCATTGTGAATACCTTTTTCAACAGCATAAATGGACCTTGCCAGATGGAATCACACAGGAATCAAACTGATGTGTTTATGGGAAGATAAGATGGAGAAGCTCAATATCATCAGCCAAAACAAGATCAGAGGAAGACTGTGGAATAGACCATCAATTGCTTATTCAGGCTGAAGCTGAAGAAAATGAAAACAAGTCCACAAGCCAAAATATGACCTTGACTATATCCCACCTGAAATAGAGACAATCTCAAGAACAGATTTAATGCCTTAGACACTAATGACTGAAGACTTGGAAGAGTTGAGGACGACATCAAGAATACCATACACGATGAAAGCAAAAGGTCATTAAAAAGACAAGAAAGAAATAAAAGCCCAAAATGGATATCAGAAGATACTCTGAAACTTGCTCTTGAACTTAGAGAAGTTAAAGCAAGTAGAAAAAATTATGAAGCTAAAGAGTTGAACAGAAAATTTCAGAAAGCACATCAAGAAAATTAAGTCAAGCATTATAATGAAATATGCAAAGATCTGGAGTTAGAAAACAAAAAAAAAAGAACAACACACTTAGCATTTCTCAAGAACTGAAAAAAACTGTTTGAGCTTTAATTTGCAATATTGAAGGATTCTATTAGCAAAACATTGAATGAAACAGGAAGCATCAAAAGAAGATGGAAGGGATGTATAAAGTTTGTACCAAAAAGATTTGACTGATGTCCAACCACTTTAAGAGGCAACATATGATCAAGAACTGATGATATTGAAGGATGAACTTCAAGCTGCATTGAAAGCACTGGCCAAAAAAAAAAAGACTCCAGGAATTGACACAGCATAAATTGAAATGTTTCAACAAACTGATGCAATCCTATAGGGGTTCTCTCATCAATGCCAAGAAATTTGGAAGACAGCTACCTGAACAACTGATTGGAAGAGAACCATATTTGTGCCCATTCCAAAGAAAGGTGACTCAACAGAATGTGAAAATAATCTAATTATATTGTTATTATAACATGCAAGTAAACTTTTGTTAAGGATAATTTTAAAAGGACTGCAACAGTAAAAAACAAGGAATGGCCAGGAATTCAAGTCATATTCAGAAGAAGACATGGAACAAGGGATATCACTGCTGATGTCATATGGATCTTGGCTGAAAGCAGAGAATAGAAGAAATATTTTTACTTGTGTTTTATTCACTATGCAAAGGCATTTAACCATGTGGATCATAGCAAAATATGGATAACATTGTGAAGAATGGATATTCCAGAACACTTAATTTTGCTCATGACAAAAATGTTGACCAAGAGGTGGCCATTTGAACAGAACAAGGGGATACTGAATGGCTTAAAATCAAGAAAGGTATGTGCTAAGGTTGTATCATTTTACCATGCTTATTCAGTCTGTATGCTGAGCAAATAATCTGAGAAGCTGGATTACATGAAGAAGAACATGGCATCAGGATTGAAGGAAGACTCATTAACACCCTACACAATGGAGCTGACACAATCTTTCCTGTTGGAAACAAAGAGAACTTAAATACAGCCTTTGGGGTGGATTATGCCTCAATGTCAAGAAGCAAAATCTTCCCAACTGGACAAATAAGTAGCATGGTAAATGGAGAAAAGATTAAGTTGTCAAAGACTTTATTTGGCTTAGATATACAATTTACGCTCATGAAAGCAGCATTAAGGATATCAAATGACATATTACATTAGGCAACGCTACTGCAGAAGACCTCTTCAAGAGTAAAGAGGGTACACTGAGAACTCAGGTGTGCCTGATCCAAGTCATGGTATCTTCAATTGCCTCATATACATGTGAAAGTTAGATAATGAATAAGAAAAATTGATACGTTTGAGTTATGGTGTTGAAGAATAATATTAAAAGTACCATGCATGGCCAGAATAGAGTCCTTGTGTGGTGCTATAGGATAAAGCACTGGACTGCAAGGTTGGTGGTTCAAACTCACCAGCTTCTCTTTAGAAGCCCTATATAGGGTCACTATGAGTCAGAACTAATTCGACAACATTTAATAGCAAATTGGACTTTTCGAAGAACAAAAAAATTTTGTGTTGGAAGAAGCACAGTCAAAATGCTTCTTATAAGACTGGATGGTGAGCTTCATGTCTTGTACTTTGGACATGTTGTCAGCAAGGTCCAGTCCCTGGAGAAGGACATCATGCATGGTAAAATGAAGAGCCAGCAAAAAAGAGGAAGATCCCAATGAGATGAATTGACACAGATGACAGCAACAATGGACTCAAACATACAATGATTGTGAGGCTGGCACATGACTAGGCAGTGTTTCATTCTGTTGTGCATAGGATTGCTGTGAGTTGGAACCAACAGGACAGCACTTAACAACATACACTATGCTTTGCCTCATCTTCAGATATCCTGTTTATTAGGCTCTTTCAGATACAAAGAACATAAATATGCAAGTTACTTTTGTTAATAGGTGCTGTGGTTAGATATGAAGGGACTTCAGAAAGTTCATGGAAAATGAAATTGAAAGATAAAGAAATGTCTCCATGAACTTCCTGAAGCCTCTTGTGCTTGGGGAAGTACAAGAAACTGAACACTATCTCAATAGCATACAACTAAGGTTCATAGAAGGAGTATGTGGCTTTGTAGGATACACACTGAACTTTGAATACCAGGGCAGTGGTTTGAGCCCACCAGCCTCTTTGGGGGAGAAAGATGAAGCCTTCTGCTCCCACAAAGATTTACAGCATCTGAGATTCATCTCGCAATGAGGTGGAACCAACTTGACGGCACCACCACCAACAAGGTTCATTGAGAATTAGAATCCCATTCACCCCATGCAGCATACAACACCTGCAATGATAGTGCAATAACTTGAAGGCAGAAACTATTTCTAGGCCAACCTTGTTTTAGGTCTTCCATCTGCTTTTGTTTTCAAATGCTCCTTCTTGTCACTCTGCAGTCAAATAACTTCTTCCCTTCCCTTGTGCTCCTTCTGCTCTACACTTACTCGTACACCCTGCTTGCTCAAAGTTTCAGCGCTTATTGCCTTTATGTCTAGTCTCTCCGTACCTTTACGGCTCTGTATCCTGCTGACTTTGCAGGTGTTTCATTTAAACTCTCACCCACAGAGGACCTACCCGATCTGCTTGTCCTTGGGCTTATGTCAGGCTTATGTCCGTCTGTGCATCTAGAGGATATCCATCCACTCCACCGGTGACAGAGACACATCCCTGGCTCAGCTTATTATCACCAGTGGCTAAGACATATTACACAAATACAGTGACCTAGAGAAAAGGAGCTGCAGCACAAGACCTCTTCAAAGTGTTCAAGAGCAAAGAGGTCAGTTTGAGAACTAAGCTGTGACTGACCAAGCTACGGCATTGTCAGTACCTTCATATGCATGCAAAAAGTTGGACAGTGAATAAGGAAGACTGTAGAAGAATTGATGCACTTGAGTTAAGGTGCTGGAAAATAAGATTACCATGGGTTGCCAGAAACACAACCAAATCTGTATTGGAAGGACAGTCAGAAAGCTCCTTAGAATCCAGAATGGTGAGACTTCGCCTTCATATTTTGAACATGTTATCAGGAGGAACCAGTCCCTGGAGAAACACATCATGCTTAGTAAAGTGTGTGTGGGGGAGGGGGGGCGGTCATTGAAAAACAGGAACGACCACAATGAGATGGATTGGCACAGTGACAACGGCAGTGGGATCAAACATAACAGCTATTGTGAGAATGGCCTGGGACTGGGCAGTGTTTCATTCATTGTGCATAGGGTTACTATGAGTTGGAGCTGACTTGATGACACCTAACAACAACAACAATATATAAAAGGAAACACTTGGAAGAGAGGCTGGGTGAGTCCAGCATTTTGATATATCAGAAGCGATCAGTGAGATCTGCAATTATGGTATGTTGTTATTAGGTGCCATTGAGTCAGTTCCAACCCATAGAGACCTTGTTTCCGAGGAGCAGCTGGTGAGCTTGAACTGCCAACCTAGCAGTTCAAATGACTTTGCAGTCTGGCACATTAACCCACAGTGCCACACCAGGACAAAAACCACATGGGGACCATGCCTGACTATCTCTGGCTTCACAAGGGGGAAGAAAAATCAAAGTCAAAATCAGAACAAGGCAGACTCCTATGAAGTGGATCTCAGACATGCCTCCAGCCTACAACCTTTTTAACCCTAGTCTGACACCAACCATCCCTCCCACAGCGCTCTCTGCTTCATGTCTGTGACTCCTATGAAGTGGATCTCAGACATGCCTCCAGCCTACAACCTTTCTAACCCTAGTCTGATACCAACCATCCCTCCCACAGCGCTCTCTGCTTCATGTCTGGGTTTGACAATCCATTGCAGTGGCCACCCAGAATTCATAACAGTACTCATGATTATGGGGTTTATTAGGGAAGTGAACAGGCTACAATTCAGAAACAACCCAGGACTCAGTAGTTATCCAGTCACGAACACCTCTTGACTGCATACTGCAGGCATGCCTCTACCCTGTTGGGGCAAGTGTTACAAAGGCTCCTTGAGTCAGTCTGTAAGTGTCCCAAGGGCATAGGCACACAGCTTTACTCAGTACATGGGCCTAGATGCCTACAGCTGCTCCAAATAGCCGACTCTCCCAACACCTCTGCTCTCACCGCGTTTCTAGGAAGGGTTCTCATGCTCCATTCAAGATCTTCTTTCTTGATGATCCTGGAATCATCTGTTCCAGCTTCTGAGATTATTGTTATTGTTATTGTTATTGTTAAGTGCCATTGAGTCTATTCCAACCCATAGTGACCCTTAGAGGGTTTCTGAGGAACAACTGGTGATCTTGAACTGCTGACCTTGCAGCTCAAAGGGCTTTGCAGTCTGACTCATTAATCCACAGAGCCATACCAGGACCTTGCTGGATGGCAAAACCAACCAATCCCAGCCTTAGACTCCCTTATACTTTATTTACATGGTCCCACTCAATCACTTGGCAGGAATTAAGAAGACTTTGAATTAAAAAAAGACATACCAAATGAAATTCAAGGTATGTTGAATTTCATACCTTGAATACCTCAGTTGTCCTCTTGACAATTCTTAACATTCTCACTTCCACAACTTCAAAAATTTGAAGAAGACTGGCATGAGGATAAGCCAGTACTGCAGGATGGGTTTGACCTACACTTGAACTAGACACTAAAGGAAGAAAAAGTCTGAGGATTGGTGTTTGCAACAGGACTCTGAAATGAAGGAGTGAGTGCTCCAGGAAAAAAGCAAATGGAGCTTTGATTATTTTTCTAATGTGACCTATCATTGTTGTGAGTCACCTTCTAGTGAATTCTAACTCTTGGCAACAGTATGTGTGTCAGAGTAGAACTGTGCTCCATAGGATTTTGTCAGAAACAGTCAGCTAAGTTTGTCTTCCAAGGTGCCTCTGGCTAATTTGAAACACCAACCAAGTCATCAAGTACTTAACTATGTGTGCCACTTAAGCTCTCTTTGCACAATGGAACCAATGTTCAAATATTCAATTCAACAAGCATTTAATCGGATTGTAAAAAATCTGTAGTACTTCTTTAAAATATTATGATATAGTCACAGAACAGAGCCATAACTCTTGAAAACAAACCATTGCAGTCAAGGTTAGATACAAGAGGACCTTGTATCTAATCTTGGAAAAATCCCATTATCCTTCATTTCCAATTTTCCATTCATTGTTTTCAACCCCTCATATATGCTTCTTGGCATTCATTTGTACTTTCAGTTACATTCACTGAGGTTACTAGACAGCTTCAACACAAATGAATCTACTTAATAAAAATTGTTGCTGTTGTTATTAGGTACTCTCAAGTCAGTTCTGACTCATAGTGACCCTATGCACAGTGGACCGAAACACTGCCCAGTCCTGCATCATCCTCACACTTGTTACATTGGAGCCCATTGCTGCTACTACTGTGTCAGTCCATCTCACTGGGATCTTCCTCTTTTTTGCTGACCCTGCACTCCACAAGCATGATGCCCTTCTCCAAGGACTGGTCTCTCCTGATAATATGTCCCAGGTATGAAAGATGAAGTATCACCATCCTGGCTTCTAAAGAACTTTTCCAAAAGATTTGTTTGTTCTTCTGGCCTTCCGTGGTACTGTAAAATTTGTCTCAGCACAATAATTCAAATGCATCGATTCTTCTATGGTCTTCCTTATTCATTTACCAACTTTCATATACATATGAGATTATTGAAAATACTGTGATCTGGGTCAGGCACATCTTAGTCTTCAAAGTGATCTCTTTGCTCTTGAACACTTTAAAGAGGTCTTCTACAGCAGATTTTCCTAATGCAATATGTAGTTTGATTTCTTGCCTGTTTCTTTCATGAGTGTTGATAGGGGATCCAAACAAAATGAAGTCTGACAATTTCAATCTTTTCTCCATTATCATATGTTGTTTATTGGTCCAGTGGTGAGGATTTTTGTTTTCTTTATATTGAGGTTCAATCCATATTGAAGGCTGTGGTATTTGCTCTTCATCAATAAGTATTTTAAATCCTCTTTACTTCCAGCAAGCAAGCTCATATCATCTGCATATTATAGGTCATCAATGAGTGTTCCTCCAATCCTGATGCCATGTTCTTCGTCAAATCATCTAGCTTCTCAGATTGTGCTCAGCATACTGAAAAAGTATAGTGAAAGGTTACAATCCTGGCACACACCTTTTCTGATTTTCAAATCATTCAGTTCAAATCATTGTTCTATTCCAAATGTACATATACGCCACAGAATATTTAGCAATCATCACTGTCAAATCTCCCATGTTACATTAAATTGTGCCACATTTTACCATTCTGAAAATATATCTTCTTCTTCTAAACAAGAAAGGTGTTATGTTTTGTTTGTTTGTTTTTAAAAAGTAAAGGTTGCATTTTACAGAATCCACACTCAGCCTATTGTGTTCATTGATCCATAAATTACCATTGACACAAAACCTTTTTCCTACATGGACCTTTAACACTGAGCTGAAACAAAATATTGAACATGTTTGTAAATTATTAAAGTAGAAAATTTTTTGTTAAAAATAGATAAATAAAATACTACCTAACAGGAGATAGTATTCTCTGAAGGAAAGTAAAAACATCATGTCCAAAACACGGAGTTTTTTTTTTTGGGGGGGGAGGGGGGAGCTCAGCACAACATACTGACTTTCCTGAATGAACCCTCCACATGATATGTGTGTAAGTTCTTATGTTCCCATCCAATGCTATTGGAATGAATTGAGTTGAATGCCAGACTGTCAACAAAATTATTTCAAAATACAGATATAACTTAAATCTCTCCCCCAAACTTATCAAAAATTTAGAACCAAATTGTTGTTGTTAGATGCCATGGAGTCGGTACCGACTCATAGCGGCCCTATGCATAACAGAATGAAACACTTCCTGGTCCTGGGCCAACATCACAGTTGTTGCCACACTTGTGTCCATTCATTGATGCTGCTACTTTGCAAATCCATCTCACTGGGGTGGGGGTGAGGGTCTTCCTTTTTTTCTTTGACCCTCCACTTTACCAAACATGACATCCTTCTCCAGTGACTGCTTCCTCCTAACAATATGTCCGAAGTATGAGAGTCAAAGTTTGGCCATCCTGGCCTCCAAGAAGCACTCTGGCTGCACTTCTTCCAACGCAGATCTGTTGGTGCTTTTGGCAGCCCATGGCACTTTCAATATTCTCCTCCAACACCATAACTCAAATCATCAATTCTTCTTTGGTCTTCCTTATTCACTGTCCAACTTTTGCATGCATACAAGGTTATTGAAAATACCATGGCTTGGGTCAGGCGTACCTTAGTCCTCAAGCTGACACCTTTGCTCTTCAACACTTTAAAAAGGTCTTGAGCAACAGATTTGCCTAATGCAATACATCGTTTGATTTCTTGACTGCTGCTTCCATGAGTGCTGATAGTTGATCCAAGAAGAACGAAGTCCTTAAAACTTTAATCTTTTCTCTATTGATAAGAATGTTGTTTATTGGTCCAGTGATGAGGATTTTGTTTTCTTTACATTGAAATGCAATCCATACCTAAGGCTGTGCTCTTTGATCTTCATCAGTATTTTAAGTCCTCTTCACTTTCAGCAAGCAAGGCTGTGTCATCTGCATATCAATTAATGAGTCTCCTCCAATCTTGATGCCACATTTTTCTTCATATAACCCAGCCTCTCAGATTATTTGCTCAGCATACAGGTTGAATAAGTATGGTGAAGGGCTATAACCATGTCACACACCTTTCTTAGTTTTATACCATTCAGTGTTCTCATGTTCTGTTTGAACAACTGCCTCTTGATCCATATAGTACCAAATTAGTAACCAAAATTACATTTTCAGAGTGTACTGAAAGATGGTAGGAAGATTAAAGATAGACAAATGATGCTTTGGATCATCAGCTCATGAAAAGTCACTGAGCACTATTAAGCACTTTCTCACTGCCTGCCCAGTAGACAACGGTACTTGGAAATCAGACCTATATTAAGCAGTGTAGTGGGTTTAATGGTGGCCCCCCCAAAAGATATGGCTATATCCTAATTGATGGAATTGGTGAATGCTACCTTATTTGGTAAAATAATTTTGTGGGGGTTTTTTTAGATATAATTAAAGATCTTGAGATAATGGTATCATCCTGGATTAGCTGAGAGTTGGGGAGTTACTAAATTCAACTACTAATGCTCTTATAAGAGTGAGGCAGATGGAGACTACTCAGACAGAAGAGAAGGATATGGAAACATGTTGTTGTTAGGTGCCTTCAAGTCGGTTCCGAAGCCTACCAATTCTGCATAGGGTTTCTGAGGAGCGGCTGGTGGGTTTGAACTGCCTAGTGTTTCATCCTACAGTGTCACACTAGTCCATAGAGGCAGAGATTGGAATGATGCAGCCACAAGTCAAGGGATGCTGGCAACCACCAAAATCTGGAAGTGACAATAGCAAAATTTCCCCTAGAGCTTCTGGAGCGGGTGCAATCCTGCCCACATCTTGATTTTTAACTCTGGCCTCTAGAAATGTGAGAGAACTAATTTCTGCTCTTTTAAGCTGCCCAATTTGTGGTCACTGGCTACAGCAGTCACAGGAAACGGATGCACCCATCTTTCTATACATACCAAGGTGGCAGTTTTGAGTTACTAGGAATGTGCAAAAGCAGTGTTTGGGGAACAAGTTATAAACAAGTGCTTCGTGCAGGGCTATCCTGAGTGATAATACTCATGCACAAATCTAGGACATGCGCAAATGACATTTCCATTACAAATGGAAGAAATTGGAGAGAAAAAACAACAACAACAGATAAGGGCACCGAGCAAGTAATATGCCCAGCAGAACAACACACATTAGCTCTCAAGGTGTGAAAAGAGTTCTCTGTTCTTTGAGACAATTTAGGCAGTGGTCCTGCCATCCAGACTTTGAGTATCGGCCACACTCCAGATTCTCTCCAACCCTGGGCTCCAGCTCCTCCTGCCAGACCCATTGGGATGGCAACACTGCTCCCTCAACTTTGGGCACCCCTGTTCTTCTGGTCCATCTGAGTGCTAACCCACCCCGTGGACCCTGGCAGTCCCTGTTCTTCCTCTTGAGCATGGCAGCCCCATCACCAGCCATGGGCAGAGAATCCATCTCCATCCCCTCAGCACTTATGAACAGCAGCCCCACACTCAGGAACTAAGTTGGTGATGATTTAACTCTTGGAAACCAAGAAGACCATGGCTCCACCCCCTGAAACCCCAGCAGGCCATGGTTCCACCCGTTGAGACTCGAGAGGTTGCAGCCCTACCCTTTAAGTCTGAGGCAACTTTGCTTCCCATGTTCTTGTCTGAAGAGCTTCTATTTCCTGATTCCTTGGCCTCTAGGACCCTTCTGCCTCTTGGCCAGATTAGATTCTGTTAACTCTGCCAATAAGTGCCCAGAAGCACCCCATTTTATTATGCAGTGTTTCCTAATCTAACATTTGTGTTGTTTTCAGAATTGAGGACAGGAAGATAAGCTGTAATAGATGGACTGAGTCATGTCATTTATTTATTAGAACATTAATGTTCTTATTCAGCAAATAACAAATTCTTGAGCTAGGTGGTAAGGAGATAACAACAATTTATGAGGTACAAACACTGTTTTGATATACTTATAGTGCAGTAGAATAAAAAAACATGATCTGTAACAAATATAACACTGATATTCATGTTGTTGCTATTGTTAGTTGCCACTGAATTGATTTCAACTCATAATGACCCTATCTGGCAGATTAGTACTGTCCCACAAGACTTTCTTGGCTCCCTGAATGCACCCGATCTCAGAGGCTAAGCAGGGTTAGACCTGGTTAGTGCTCGCCTGGAGACTGTATGGGAATATAGGGTGATATAAGGAGCTCTGGTAGCATAGTGGTTACGAATCGAGCTGCCAGCCGCAAGGTCAGCAGTTCGAAACTACCAGTGATTCCGCGGGAGAAAGATGAGGTGTTCTGCTCCCGTAAAGATTTACAGCCTCGGAAACTCTGTGTAGGGTCGCTATGAGTCAGAACCGAATCCATGGCACATAACAACAACAACAACAACAACAACAACAACAATAGACTTAGAAGCCCTGGTGTGGCACTGTGGGAGAATTCACTATACTGCAAGATTGGTTTGAACCACAAGGTCGGTGGTTCAAGCTCACCAGCTCCTTGGAAACCCTATACAAGGTTGCTGTGAGTTGGAATAAACTCAACAGCACTTAACAACAACAACAGCAATCTTTAAGAGAGCAGAGTACCAGGTCTTTCTCCCATACTGGGTGGATTCAAACCACCAACCTTTCAGTTCGTAGCTGAGTGCTTAACCATTGTGCCACCAGGGCTCTTTATAACACAGACAAAAAGTGACAAATGCCCAAGAGGACTGTGGAGAATTGTGTAAGTTCACTGCTGAAAGTTATCCTGTTCTTTGTCATTATAACAGCATTTGGGTTTTCATTATAATTTTTGCCCAGTGTCAAAGATCTTTGAGGTTCTGAGTACATAGCACTTGACTCCGTTTTCTTAAATCTTGTCTTGCCTTTGAGCACTGTCCCAGGGTGGAGGTGAGGGTAGGGGAAGCTTTCAAATTTCCTTTATATTTCAGAAACAGTGGCACAAAATTAGAAGAGCTTCAGCCATCACTGGGGTGACTTTTTCCATGACTAGCCATGAATACCTCTCTGGAGCTATTATAACCACCAGGAAGTGTAGACAAAGAAAAACCCAAACCAATACTTAACATCACAGTGAAATAATGTCTTGTTTCTTCTTTTCAGTGGAACCTACATGAAACCCCTGTTACAGCCCATTGTTTATGACACTAACAATTACGTGATGCACCAGCGTACTTTGTGACTAATCAACTCCCTCCTTCCAGAGCCCCTCAGCGTTCTCATACACAGTGAGTAATGGCTCATAGAGACATTGCGTCATAGCCACAATCACTTTAATCTGATGTGATTCTCAAAATGCATTCTTCTTTTCCAATAAGTGATCAATTATGAGGCACTGCCTGGCAAAGGGAGACTATTGACTCATTTTGTGACCCCAGTCAAAGATGTATTTCCAAACCCACTTGGTTTTAGATCCTTGAACATCACTTTCAGCTGTTTTCAATTCCCTAAACAAGTATCTGACAATCACCCAAATGAGTGAGGGAAAATGCCAGAATGTGAAGCTATTTAACAGGAGAATGGAAGAAGTGGTATACATCTGAGGGGACGACAAGATGGAATCGGGAGGATACAGGAAGAAAAACAGGAAATGAGGAGGGAACAATTCACACAGATGCAATGAAGACAAAAATCTCACAAGTAGTCAAACCTCAACAGACTGAGCTAAGCAATAAAAAATGTAGCGAAATCTATGAAAGCCCAAACCCATGAAAGACAGAAACCTGTCAGAAAAGGAAAGCTCAAATATTTTCTACACAGTAGAGACTGATAGAAGAATTTTAAGACTTCACCCTGTCAAAGTGAAAAACCTGAGAGACCCAGAAAAACAAAGCAGTCCTGTCTAGTTCTGCCTCTCACAGTCCTCCTCTCTGGATATAATTTTTCAAATAAAAACAAAGCCTTTGAAAGAATTTCCTAACTGAAGTAAAACAGTAAACAGGTGTACAAAAATACTACTTAATTGATATCTAAGTGCTCTTGTAGCGTAGTGGTTATGAATTGGGCTGCAAACCTTAAGGTCAGCAGTTTGAAACTACCAGCTGTTCTGTGGGAGAAAGATGAGGCTTTCTGCTCCTGCAAAGATTACAGCCTCAGAAACCCTGTGCAGGGTCGCTATGAGTCGGAAGCGACTCCACGGTACACAATAACAACAACAAGCACTCTTTCTATCATTCAGCAGTGATGGTTTACAAACACAGAGACTGCCTACTATCATTAAAGCAGCTCTAGCTCTAGCTGTTAACCCACAGTTGTTGTCACTTCACTATATAACAAAATTGGGTTTTGTTAAAAAGTGTTACATGATTCATACTTCTCACTAGCAGATTGCTTTGAATTAGTGAAGTTAGAAATTAATTAAAACAAACAAACAAACGAACAAAAACAGTTACCACTGAGTGGACTGATCCATAGAGACCCTCTTGAACCATGAGGGTGAGTTCATTTCCAAACCTGAAGTATGACTATTGCTCATAAATCTTAGAGGTTCCTCCAGTCTTTATCCAACCAGTAAGCCTGGTATTTTTGTATGATTTTGAGTTTTGTTCCATATTTTTCTCCCACTCTACCCACGACCTTCTAATGTGATCCCTTTCAGAAACATTGGTAGTGGTAGCTGGGCATCATCTAGTTCTTCTGATCTAAGCGTCATG
Organism: Chrysochloris asiatica; assembly: GCF_000296735.1. Classification (NCBI taxonomy): domain Eukaryota; kingdom Metazoa; phylum Chordata; class Mammalia; order Afrosoricida; family Chrysochloridae; genus Chrysochloris; species Chrysochloris asiatica. The sequence goes on along the minus strand of NW_006408540.1, from coordinate 16,015,141 downwards.
GTAACAGATGTCCATTTGATCCATTAGTCCATTGGACTAATTATTTCCTTATGTCTTTGATTGTCATCACTCTTCTTTTTTTCCAGACAGGGAGAGACCAATAGATGCTTCTTGGATGACCACTTACAAGCTTTTAAGACCCCAGATGCTACTCATGAAAGTTGAGTGTAGAACAATATCTTTGCTAACTACATCATGCCAATTGACCTTGATGTTTCCAGAGGCTATGATCCTGAGCCTCTCATGATGTCTATGAAGTTTTCATAACCTTACCCCCAATTAACTTCACCACATTCATTGATATATTTGCAAAAAAGTAAATACACATGTATAAGTATCCTGTAATATCAGTAGTTGGAAAATATGGCCATGGTGATAGAAATGATGCTAGAGAATGCATGATAGAATTCTGCAAAACCAATGATTTGTTTATTTCAAATAGCTTCTTTAGACAGCATAACAGATGACTATACACATGGACCTCGCCAGATGGGACACATAGAAATCAAATTGACTACATCTGTG
>NW_006408540.1:16009343-16012471 GCF_000296735.1 Chrysochloris asiatica | reverse complement strand
ACCTAACAACAACAATAGCTGTGTGCTCATGTGTACAGGTTTTTAATGCTTGATTTAAGTAGACTTCTAAGTCTCTCTTCTGAGGCATCTCTGGTTAGACTTGAACATCAAGTCTTTTGGTTAGCAGCCAAGTACATTAACTATTTGCACATCCAGAGACTCCTTCTACTAACTAGATGTTAGCAGTTATTATTCTATAATTTTAGAATACAAAACATGCCAGCCTGCACATTTCTGAGGAAGGGTAACAATATAGAAACAAGACTTCTGGATATTTCCAGAATAAAGGCAGGAGTTGTTTGTTTGTAAATGGATCACTAGCCTTTGGTGTCAACTCAATTGGCTGCTTACTCAAAATTCCATAAACCTAGAACTGTCACTGACATCATGGGAAATGTTCTCTGTTTCTGGAAATCTCTCTTCCCTTGACTTGCTGTTTATACTCTCTTCTGGTTTTGCTTCTACCTATCTGTTCCCTGTTTTATCATCTGTTTCACTGATTCTCTTTCTCCATCTGCTCCATTCAGTCAGTTTCCATATGACTATTTGCTTTTATTATTGTACACTTTCTTCTTGGGTGGCAACATTATTTCCACAGTTACAGTCAGACAAACTTTCTTATTGATCTGTTGGAGACTCCCAGATCAATACGTCTTGGTTTAATTCAGCTTCTGCATTTTGCATGAATTTCCAACCATAGGCACTTAAACTTTGATTGAACACATTATCTACTCCTTGGCCCAAACTCATTCCTCATTCATTCCTTAACTTGGGGAACACCATCAGATTCAGTTGATCAAGGTAGAAACTCTTTCTATTTCTTTCTTTCTTTTTAGCTTTTTGTTATGAATGGGATGAAGGTTTACAGACAAGATATATACTTTACATTCAATAAATTATATGCTTTGCGCCATCTCAATGATTACAATCTCGTCCCCACAGCAACAGTTATCCTGCTTCCTCCCTATGGTTCCCCATTAAATCTTATGTTTCACAAATGAACAAAGCAAAAATATTTGATGTACACACACAAAACAAAAAATACATATTCAGTTAAATGTCTAAGGGCACATTTGGCAAGCCAGCCTCCCTCCCATGGGCACACAACCGTACTCAGTCCATGGGCCTAGAGCCCACAGCTGCTTGTCTCTCCATGTCATCGCTGCTGCCACTATCTCTGTTGTGGCTGCTTTTCTAGGTAGGATCTCATACTCCACTCATGCTCTTCCTTCTTGATGATCCTGGGATTATCTGTTACTGAAATTAAAGATTAATCCTCCTTTTTCAATTATACATCTTCTACAATTACAGTTGTGACAGTCACAATTAGTCCTACTAACAATTGTTTACAATTGAACCATAAAATCCTATCACCATCATCCTCCATCCCCTTTCACCAGATCCTTCTGGGAAAGAGGACAACTATTCAGTGGGGATTCTACTTTAATCCCCTCATTCTGAAACTACCACATTTATGCAAGCTAGTAAGCCAGTTACTAATGGCCTTTATAACTTCCCCCCATTTTTGATAGCCAGTGCCTAAATTTCCCACCCCTATCAACCCAGTGCAGAGGAAACAAGCTTGCTCCTTGATATGAAGAATTCTTCCATTCCAGTTGGAATTTTAAGTAACTGAATCTATAAGCAAAAGTCCAGTTCATCAAATTTTAGCAATTTACACATGCTTACAGTATTAAACATCCTTATGTTCACCTGGTCAAGTTCTGGTCAGCTAGCCATCCATGCTTGGTCAAATGGGTACAAGTTGCAAGTTTGGGAGTTCACACACACCTCCCTGCACTTCAGGCCAGCTGGCTGCTTCACTGTCAGCCCTAGACCCTAGGGATAGGTCAGTGCCCATGGGCTCAGGAGTTCATACATTTCCCTAAACTTCAGGCCAGCCTGCCCTTCCTCTCCTTTCTGTCATCTCAAGGTCAACAAGTGTCAATGGAACATGACCAAACTCAGCCCAGGTCTTCATTGCTGCATTTTCCTCCACTTCCACTCACATGCAGACCCAGGTGGATATCAATGAACATACAAGACTTCTTGTGGGTTCACTTTAAGTTTCAGTCCAAGAAGGGGGTTTTCCCCGACTGGCTGACTTTTCTTCCCTTGGTGCCTCCAAAGCAAACAGCTTACTTGAAATTGCAACATCCAAATAGACCACTTTTTTTCTGAAGGTCTTTCTTTCAATAAGAATCTTCTGTTCTTCCAGCAGTTCTGAGTTAGTCTTCATGTTTTTTCAAGTAGGAATGTCTCAACTCAGAAGGCTCTGGGTGGGGCTCGGGATTCCACCTAAGGCCCCATACTCCACAAAGGCTTAACAAGAAGCCTATTTTCCTGGGCAAATTCAAACTCCCCTTTTAATGAATCAAATCAGTTATGGGCTGAACACGGGCTCACAAGCTTTCTGTATCATAATTCCCAATAACCCTTTGAATCACACATAAATGTATATTTTACAATAGGAGGCAGACAAAACCAATATCCACAAGACAGTCAAGCACATAAATATTTTTCTCCTTCCTTTATCAATTCAGCCTATGTCTTGATCCATGTATCTACAGTTGTTCCAAGGTTTTATAGAAGTCAGTATTTACCTCTATCCCATTGAACTCATGCATGTCTTCCTAAGTCTTTCTGTCTTCATTGTTCATCTACCACCCTCCCTCTTCTTGTATATTTCCCTCCCCATCCTTGTATGTTGTCCTCCCTATCACCTGAGCTAACATGTGTCTACCCTCTAGCCAGTGAATTACTCTCCCCTCCCTGTCACCTCTGGTAACCATCAAAGAATGTTTCTTTTAGTATGGAAATCTATCTGACCGGTAAGTCTGGTCTTTCACAAAAGTAAGATATACAGATTGTGCAAAATCACATGAAAAGATGCTCAACATCATTGGTCAATAGGAAATGTAAAAATCAAAGCCACAATAATATATTATCACATATCTATTGGGGAGCATGGTGGCTCTTAGGAAAAGCACTGGACTGTGAACCATAAGGTTGGTAGTTCAAGCCCACCAGCTGCTCCCTAGGAAAAAGATGAGGCTTTCTGCTCTCAAAAAGATTTACAGCCTCAGAAAACCTATTCTGGGTCACTATGAGTTTGAACCAACTTGATG
>NW_006408540.1:16004037-16009243 GCF_000296735.1 Chrysochloris asiatica | reverse complement strand
TCACAAGGATGCTGATATGTCATCTCATGTACTTTGGAGACCTGCTGTGACACTGTAGGATTAGCACTGGACTACTAACCCCAAGATCAGAAGTTCAAACCCACCACCAGCCCCTCCTCAGAAAGCCTATACAGGTTGCTATGAGTCAGAACTGACTTGACATCATTTAAAACAGCAACACTTTGGATGTGTCATCTGAAGAGACCAGACCCTGGAAAAGAATAACATGTTTGGTAGAGTGGAGGGTCAGCGAAAAGAGGTGGACTCTCAGTGAGATGGACTCACACAGTGGCTGCAGCAATGGAATCAAACACAGGGACAACTGTGAGGAAGTGGCAGGACTGAGCAGTGTTTTGCTCTGCTGTTTCTGCATAGGATCACTATGTAGTGGAAGTGATTTGGTGACCTAACAACAATAAAGAGGGGGAAATAACTACTGATATACATGCAACAACATGGATGAATTTCACATGTATTTTGTGAAGTGAATGAAGCTACATTTTAAAAGATAAGTAGGGTGTGATTCCTTCTATGTGGCCTTCTGGGAAAGCAAAACTATGAGGAAAAGAAACAAATCAGTGGTTTCCAGAATCCCTGGGAAGGGGAGGAAGAGTAACTACAAAGAGAAAAGAGGGAGCTGGGAGGTGGTGGTGATAGAAAATGTTCTGTTTGTTTATTGTGGTAGTGGCTAGGTGACGTAATGTATTTATCAAAGTTCATAAAACTGTACTCAAGAAAGGGTCGTTTTTACTGTATGTAAATGGGATCTTATTAATCCAACTTTTGGAGTCCTAGTGTGGCACTGGGGGTTAATGCGCTGGACTGCAAAGCTGGTTTAAACTGCAAGGTTGGTGGTTCAAGCTCACCAGACTCCCCTCGGAAACCCTACACGGGGTCACTATGGGTTGGAACCAACTCAATGGCACTTAACAACAACAACAATCCAACTTTTTTTTAAAACTTGTGATTCTAAAAGTCATTGCATTTAATATCACATTAGCTAAGTTGTATGAAATACATAGCACCCCTCTTTCCAAATGTATTGGGATGTTTTCATCATCTCATCTGAGAAATACAGGAATCAAATAAAATCATGGAGTTGTGTATTATGAAGATAGTGAAGACCAAATATGTATCTCTATCCTTGTTTGCCACCCTCTTCTTCTACCTGCTATTCTTTGCTCTTTCAGGCTTGTTCTAGTGAATAGTGAAGTCTATCTTTTGAGACTACTCACTGGAGATTAAGTAAATTCAGGGGTTGGAATGAAAACCTTCTAAATGGTTTGAGTTCATTTAACATTTTGCTTAATAGTATTTTTGCTCATATATCTTATCAATTAAGGACAATTTTAGATAAGTGAATATCATTAGAGGGAGAAGCAATAAGTGTGGATATTTAAGCACTTATATTGGCCAGAGCAAGAATAATTTGATTAAATAATTTGGACAGATTCCCTCTCTATATAATTCTATAAGGAACAGAATGGGAGAGCATTAGCTCCCTAGGGGATGGAATAGAAGAGATAATCCTGTGTGGTCAAACAAGCAAAGAGAAGCACTTTACTAAAGATGGGGCTTTCTGTCTTCATTAGAAAAATTGAAGATGCTCTGAAGAACTCCATTAAGGATAATGGTGTCTCTTAGAAGAACAGTGTACTTCATGGCTTAGGTACTTGATTAAATGGCTAATTCATCCTTTGCTTATCTAATTGATCTTGTTTTCTCCTTCTTCATCCTGCCCTTGAGATATCTGGAAGTAAATTGCCTGTAACCACTAGCAACTTCGTTTCCTTTACTCATCAAGGGGTGTAAAATTGTGTATATTGAATTCCTTGGTGGTCTTACTAGGTAGTAAGGTGGTGAAGGATATGGATCTAGAAAGATAGCTCTGTATCTGTATTGTAAGCAATAAAACTGTATTGCTTGGATGGATGACTCAAACATGTGGCTAAAATGCAAGTGTCTATCATGGAGGAAATTCATAATTCTCCCATCACACTCACTTCCCTTCTTTTCAAACAAAAAGCCCTTTACCAAGGAGGGCAAAAAATGAACGGCTGCCCATGAGTCTCCACCATGCTGCTTACAGAAACCCACAGGGAAGCATCATCTGGGAAGAGGAGTGAGAGCTCAGTCTTGAGCAATCATGGCAGCTGATGGGCAGTTTCAAGAGGACCTTGCATATAAACTAATTACCTATTCTTCTTCTGGAGTACTGGTGTGGCACTGTGGATGAATGTGCTGGACTGCAGAGTCAGTTTGAGTCACAAGATGGATGGTTCAAGCTCACCAGCCACTCCTCAGAAACCCTATACAGGGTCACTAAGGGTCAGAACCAACTTGATGGCACTTAACAATGACAACAACATTCTTCTTATATGAAATGTGATCTAGGAATAGTTTCCAACTACTCTTCTGCTGCTATATTTATGACTGATAACATTTACAGGCGTATCCCAGTCACCCCTTTATTACAACATTTAACAGCAGAACAAATAGACAAACATCATAGACATCTCAATTGGTTCAGCTCATACAATTCTGGAAGGCTCAAAGAATTTTGCATATTGACCTTCTAGACGACCAAAGAATGATAACATCGGCTTATTATGGAAGTGTTTTGAGAACATTAGCCAATGGTTTGGCAGAGAAACTCCCATGAAAGCTTCACCAGAGCCTAACTTCTCCAATGTCCCTGCATATTCCTCTCATTAAAATTCCTTTTCATCTGTGACTGTAGAATCTAGACTATAAATGGTCTACTTTTCAAGTTTACGTGTGTAAAAAGGCACAGGTAGACATTGCCATTACAAGTGGGAGAGAAAGAAGGGATGGCAGGCACCAAGAAAGTCAAACACCCAGTAGAACAATTCACATTAGCACCCAAGTTTTGAAAATAATCTTCTGTTCTCTGAGACATTCTACACAGTGACCCTGCTCTCCTCACTAAAAGTAAGTATAACACAATATCAAAAGGAGAAATAAATTCAGAAAAATGGTAGGATATAAAGTCAACCCACAAAAATCAGTCAGGTTTCCAGACATCAGCAATAAGCAATCTGAAAAGGAAATTAAGGAAACAATCCCATTTATAACCATATCTAAAAGAATAAAATATGAAGGTATATTTAACCTGGGAAGTGGAAAACATGTACACTCAAAATGATAAAATATTATTGACAGGAATTAAGGAAGAATGTATTTCCACCTAGATAAGTGGAAATACATTCTATGTTCATGGGTTGATAGACTTAATATTTTTAAGATGACAATATTATCCAAAGCAATCTATAGATTCAACACAATCTCCATCAAAATTCCCACTGCCTTTTTCAGACATAGAAAAATTAATCCCCAACTTTATATGAAACTACAAGGGACCCTGAGTAGCCAAAACAATCTTTTAAAAGAACTTGGTAGGAGGATTCATACTTCCAATCTCAAAATATACTCTAAAGCAACTGTAATCAAAACAGTCTGGTAATGGTATATAATGATAAAAGAATAGACCTGAAGGATATTAAGTAAAAGATGCCAAACATAAAGGAACACACATTATTCCATTCATATCAAGTGTCCAGAAGAGCTAAGTCCATAGAGACAAAAAATAGAATAATGGTTTCCAAATCCTGCAGGGAAGGAAGAATGGTAAGTGGCTGCTATAAGGGACTTCTTTTGGGGGCAATGCAAATATTCGAATTGGTGGTGATGACTGTGCATCTCTCTGAATATGCTAAAAAACCACTGAACTGAACCCTTTAAAAAGGATGGGGTTTATGGTATGTGAATTGTATTTCAGTGTAAAGATACGAAGTAAAATAAAAGAATGCATGGGTATGGATAAATATGATGCACACCTATATTTGAGATGCTGTTCTTAAAAGGATTTTCCAGTAACACCAATAGGACTCCAAGTAACATGGCTGGGTAGAGTTTGAGGAAGTTTTTCTAGAGAAAACATGTGCTACATAAAATAAACTATAAATAAAAAGTCCCCACATCTGAAGACACTTTCAAAGCACTCAAATACTCACAAGAAGTGTCTGCTTTAACACCTCCCAAGACCAGAGACAGAATCAATTTCATATATCCAGCAAGCTAAGAGGACAGGAGCACTGGTAGCATAATGAGGTATGAGTTGGGCTTCTAATTGCAAGGTCAGAAGTTCAAATCTACCAAGCACTATGCAGAAGAAAGATGAAGTTTTCTGTTCCCATAAAGATTTACAGCCTCAGAAACTCTTTATGGGTTCCCCAGGAGTCAGAACAAACACACAGCACATACCCACAAACATAACCAAGCAAAGGGGAAAGCAATGCCAGATTACTCTGAGACCCTCAGGTAAACTGCACATGCTCCTTATCTCCTTCAACACTAGATGAGCAACAGAACCTAATGAAGGAGGGATGAGTTAATAGTCGAGGTGGGCAGACTAAGAAAATGACTGAATAAAGTGTAGTGTTCTGATTATTACAGATGTGTAGACCTGTTAATCATTGGAATCAATCATTTTATTATTAATCAAGAGTGTCTACAAAAGTCAAGGAGGGTTGACACTACTGAAAAGATAACACTTTCTATGATTCAAAAAGACTGGGGAGTTTTCATTATCTGAGACTGCCTAGAAAAATCTTGACATATACCCTAAATTTTATCTAAGGATGGAAAAACTAGTTCTACAAAATGGACAAAGAGAAAGGGAAGCAATTTGTTTTATACTGCATTCTTTCAGTCTTGCTCGTTCAACTTAATAAAGCTAGCATAATCTGGGAAACCATACAGATCAAATAATAAGAGTTAGAAGACTTTCATAAATGCCTCTCTGTAAACTTAATTCTACTCATTTAATATCAAAGAAGGTAGTTCTGAATGGAGGTATGAACAGGCATACACCATGATCTTTTGCATTGCAATGTTTTCACCCAAAGATGACACCAGCTGAAGCAGGTTGAGAGAAGAAGAGAAACTCACCAGCACCATAGCAGAATAGAGAGAACCTGGGATTCGGGGAGGCATCAGCATGAAACAAAAGAGCCCCCCAGTGTCAAAACTGAACAATGAGCTGCACCAGGGTACACAATATTGCAGATTCGATAGAAGGTATTCAAGTCAAGAAGCCAGTATTGAAATGTCAGTCTGCCCTAACTTATTCTGTCTGTCTTCCACTAACTATGTTAGCAAATAGCTTGCCCAAATAGAAATTTCT
>NW_006408540.1:15992717-16003775 GCF_000296735.1 Chrysochloris asiatica | reverse complement strand
TCATTACTTATTAAAAGGAAATGTGATGTGAACTTGGAACACTTATTTGTTTAAAAGAAATTTTACACAACATGCTTTTGTCTTAAGAGACAGCTCATGGAAGAGTTGTAAGAACTCAGGGAGGAGATGATAAAATAACAGAAGATGGAAAGAAAACCATTAGAACTTAGAAAAAAGCAGAGGAAAAATAAAAATCTTTAGGTCTGCAAGAAACTAGAAATAGGTAGTATAATAAACATGACTTTAGTCAGAAATAGGATTGGAAAAGAAAATTATATAAAATAATGTAAGAAAATGACAAGAAATAAGATTCTAGATACTTAAGGTAAAGGTGTTACAACATTGTCTTTAATTGATGTCTCTAAATATAATGACAGAATAAATACATGGTACGTAGATTTTAAAATATGATTATAAAGCTTTCTTGAAGTAAAGAAAACCTTGAATCTTTGGGAAGCTAATAACTTAAAAGGGTATATTGGAAAGCACTATGGGAAAAATCAAATTGCCTACAAAACATGAGAAAAAGCGAGATTGCCTTTAAACGTCTTTATAGTTATATTTAATGTGTACCAAATTTGGTAACAAATTTTTGGGAAAAGGTGAGAACAAAGAGTTATGTCCAGACAAGTTGCCCTTTGAGCCCAAGTGTAAAAGCATCCGACAGTCATGCTCAAACATGAGCGGAAACCACGCACCATGAGCCTTTCTTGAAAAAGTAGTTGAAGATGGTATCTCTTTAACCAAGAAATAAACCAAAATGAAACAGAAAAACTTTGGAAGTGAAGAAGCTGTGGTAAAAACACTTGGCAGTCAACATGAAATCCATATATCTTATTTTATAGAACTGAGTGAATTAGGAGGACAGAACAGAATTTACGTGGGAAAACTTGGAAGTGAAGAGCAGGGATGGTAAGCTGGTCCCTAGATTCAGGGTGAACCCTTGAACAAGGGGATTGAATTGTTGCTACCCATAGGGTTCTCACTGACTGTTTCTTCAGAAGTTGATTGACAGGCCTGTTTTTCTAGTCCATTGTACTCCAGATGTGCCACTAAACAAATCCAGCAGCATAACAACATGCAAGCCTCCTCTAACAAACAAACAGGTGTTGGCTGCACTTAAGGTACATTGTTGTTGTTGTTGTGTGCCGTGGAGTTGTTTCAGACTCATAGCAACCCTGTACAGGGTTTCCGAGACTGTAATCTTTATGGGAGCAGAAAGCCTCATCTTTCTTCCACGGAACAGCTGGTAGTTTCGAACTGCTGATCTTGTGGTTCGCAGCTCGATTTGTAACCACTACGCTACCAGAGCTCCTTTAAGGTGCATTAGGTAGAGCAAACTAGAAAAGTATCCGTTTTCTCATGTTTATTGTTGTTGTTGTTGTCAGGTGCCATCGAGTCTGAACCGACTCATAGCGACCCCATGCACAGCAGAACAAAACAATGTCCGATCCTGGGCCAACCTCACTACTGCTGTCACACTTGACACCATCGATGATGCCACCTAGCTGATCCATCTCATTTATAATGGAGGCTAATAGGAACAGCCTCAAATAAAAACATGTGACTAGATATATACATAATGATTCTAATATCAGGTGGTAGTCATCAGTCCATTGCCATTGAGTCAATTTTGACTTAATATCTTTCTTTAAACATGGAGGACTATTTCAGAAACTAATAACTCTGAAGATGAAACATTGCTTTGTAGACAGTATTTCGGGTAGAGAGGGAAAACGCTAGTAATGAGAATGAAATAGCTTTTGTTTCTAGTTCTTCCACTTAACAGTAGTTATAAGGTGGACTGGAGTCCTGGTGTGGCATTGTAGCCACTAACGTGCTAGACTGCAAAGTCAGGTTGAACTACAAGGTCGGAGATTCAAGCTCACCAGTCAGCCCTTGGAAACCCTACACAGGCTTGCTATGGGTTGGAACCAACTCGATGGCACTTCACAACAACAACAACATACCATGGACTCTCAGAAGAACAAACAAATCTGTCTTGAAATAAGTACAGTCAGAATGCTTCTTAGAAATATATGAGACAAGTCTCACATACTTTGGGCATGTTATCAGGAAGGTCTGGTCCCTGGAGACAGACATCATGCTTGGTAAATTAGAAAGTCACGGGGAAAGAGGAAAACCCTCAAAGAGACAGATTAACACAATGACTAAAACAGTGGCTTGAAGCACAGCCAGGATTGTGAAGATGGCTCGGGACTAGATAGAGTTCATTCTGTTGCACCATAGGGTCAATATGAGTTGGAACTGACTCGAAGTTAGTGTGATCTGAGACAAGTAATTTTCCTGGATAAGAGTCATTCCAACTCACATTCTAAATCTAATTGTATGACCCAGAGGTCAGTCTTGAACGGGAAAAGAATGGAAGGATGTATTATTAAGCATGAACAACAATGAGTGGAATAGAAGGTAGTGGCCAGGCAGCCAGGCTCAGTAGCTTATTATTTATATCGGAGCTTCAGATCCATGTTAACATTTGCAGACTGACGTTGTTAGCATACCTAATCTGGTAGCACAGTGGTTACGAATTGGGCTGCTAACCTCAAGGTCGGCAGTTCGAAACTACCAGCTGTTCCATGGGAGAAAGATGAGGCTTTCTGCTCCTGTAAAGATTTTCAGCCTTGGAAACCCTGTGCAGGGTCACTATGAGTCGGAACTGACTCCACGGTACTTAACAACCACAAAAATCAAAACAAAATCTCTTTTCCCTGAAAAATATCTGTCATATCTTTTTATTCTTGCAGCTACTGTGATGTGAGGATACCTTAGGTTATCCCAATGATTCATCCCTTCTCTCCCTATTAGATAACTGGATCAATTTAAATTAGGATTTAACTTGACATTTTCTGAGGTTCTGGTGTGTTCTAAACCAAACCTTCCAGATCATCTAGTGAAGAAAAAACAAGTGTCACAGACATCTACCATCTTCAGTTCCTATGAAACATCCAAATAAATTTTGAAATGATGAAAACATGATTCTCTCAGCTAAAATATCATTCTTCGTTGTTCAGGTTCATCGAGTTGGTTCCGAGCCATAGCATATGCAGAACTGTTTATCCGACCCAGGTCTGGGTAAAGTGTCTCCATTCTGAACATCTTTTGGTTATGAAAACAAGGAAGGTGCACTTAAAAGTCATTAAAAACAAGCTAACAGACAATTGAATTGCTAAAGTTCCATCAACATAAGCTCTAAAAAGCCTTTATGGAAGAAATGTTCAACTTGACAAGATTTTAGTCTATTAATACACTGCAACAGGAATTCAATCACTTCAGTTACTAGCTGATATAAATAAACCTTTAAAACCACATGCCCCTTTGTTGGTTAGTTTTCTCAAAGAAAATTCTGCCATGAATGTCTGGTGAGATTGTATCTAACAACTGAAGCTGTCTATGTAAAAAATGCAATTTTAGTATGGCACCATATTTCTCGTGCATCAAAGGGAAAATGAAATGGGAAGAAGCCAATGGCTTGTTTTCTCTGATTGGTATCCAAATTACTGAGAGGTTTTCTATCTTGAAAGTTTCCTAAGTACTGTGAGTACTGGATTTGTACCAAGAGGGTCTGTGTTTCTAGGCTTGGGCTCAAACCAGTGGACCTCCTACAACTCAGACCACAAAGCATACCCTCTATAAAGTTGGAGACCCTGAGAGCACAGGTCTCAGGGATTTGGCCTGTAAACTTGGTTATGCCAACAGACCATGAATTCAGTTCAACCAGAATCTTAGTTGAGACTAAATCAATCCCATGTAACCAGAAAGTTCAGACACAGCGCTGTCTTACACATACACACACACACAGTCTCAGCAGATGGCCTTTCTTTTTTTTTTGAGAAAATCAGATTTGTTTTTCTTACCAATGCCATGCCATGTCAGCACTACTCTCTGCCTACAGAGTGGTCACCCAGATCCTGACACCATAAAAGAGATCTCTGTTTCTTACTTAGCTACTTCAAGAATTTGTTTCTTCTTTTGTAAAATCAGATTATTGTTTCTGAAAATTTACTTTTTAGGGAAGTTGTGATCTTTAGATGAGACTCTACATGAAAGGTTTTGGGTTGTTTTTGTTGTTGTTGTTGTTGTTTTACCCTTAGACTTTATACAAGCATTCCCAATGTGTCCCAAGGGGTTAAATTCTCTGAGAGGATAATAGGTGTTTCACAAAAAAATAAATAAATTACCAGCTCAAATTAAACTAGGAAATTTTATGTTAATCCATGTGTTTGTTTGTTTGTTTTCTGTAGAAAGTTCCAGAACCCATGAACTCCCAAATGTGCAGTAAGAATTTCCAAAAGAGGGTCTGTGCTATGCTATGCATCAACTTGGAATTATTTTTCAGTGAGCATTTTAGGGGATAGTTTCAGGGACACGTTGAACCTTAAAATGCAAGTCACATTACAGTGGGTTTAAATGAGCTGAGCAGCCAAGGTGGGTCCTTAATAGAATTAACCAGAAAGCAGAACGACATTCATGTTTCTGCTCAAAGGGGAATCTATTTCCAGTTTAGGTGGCTCAATCATAAAATTATCTATTATTCTGGAAAAGAGGTAAGAGTCCTCATCACCTCCTAAGAGTTTAGACAGAACACGAGGGGCAGAGGGCTGATACCTCAGACACATGTGTGGCAGCCACAAGGAGCTGATTGGTAATTGGTTAATGGGAGTGATTCACAGAGCACGTTGGAAGAAGCATACACTGGGAGTGTCGTGCAGAACAGCTTTTGTATTAGTAAGTGACTATTGCAGCCATGAAAAACATAAACCACATTAACCAGAAAAGACTTTCTAGAATATGGTTGACTCAAGAAGAAGAGAAATTCGACAAAAAACAAATTCAACAGAAATTTGACAAAAAACAAATTCAATCAGAAGTGAAAAATAAATCTCTAAAACATACATGAGTTCTAACTTCCAGGCATTTAATTTAAAATAATACTGATTTTTTTATATCTTATATCAATATCATAATATTCTACTTTACTGTATAATTGCTGTTGTTAAGTGCCGTTGAGCCTGTTTTGACTCATAGTAACCCTGTACAGGGTTTCCTAGGGTTGGCTGGTGAGTTTGAACCACTGACCTAGTGGTTCAAACTGACCTTGCAGTCCAGTGTTTATTCTACAGCTCTACACCGGGATTTCTCATTGTATACTTACTATTAGGTCAATGCCAAAGTGTATAAAATGTCATTTTATAGGGGGAACTTTCTCTGTTTTAATAACACTCCGGTCCCTCCAGATATTTTTTATAGACAAAAGTGTAGACAAGATGGAGTCCATATCCAGTCTCCTGGATACCAGGTGAGCAATCTCCCTTGTGGCATTTACTTCTACTTGGGTGTGCCCTCAGTGCTGATGGTCTTATCATTATTATTTGTGTGTGCAATAATGTGGGGACATAAAAAAGCACTAACAGGGTAATTAATTGCTAAAGAAGACTTTAGTATAAGACCCTGGTCTAGTCACCTTGTCCTGCTGTAATACAAATTTCACAGGCGAGAGACTTTAAAGAACAGAAAAGTACTTTCTTACAGTTCTGGAAGCTAAAAGTTTGAATCAGGGTCTCCCTTCCTAGGTAGTAGGCCTGGGAGGTCCTCGATTCCCTGTCAATCCTCATATGACATCTGTCTTCTTGTGTGTGTGTGTCCAATCTGATTCTTTTATAAATCTGAAGTGATTCAATTTAGGACTCACCCTACTGTGATATGATGTAATTAACATGACAACAAACACACTAACAGGATTGCATCCACAAGTATAGGGTTTAGGATTCTAAAGCATATTTTGAGGATGCACAATTCAATCCATAACATATTCACTCACAGATTTTTAATCAAAAGAGTTAAAATTCCTGTGTCAAATTATCATCGTTACATAGAATGTTATAGAGATCTAATGTATATATATATAGTGTAAACACATAATGATAGTTGACTTGTTAAGTGCCATCGAGTTGGTTCCAACCAATAGCAACTTTGTAGAGGATTTCCAAGATGCAGCAGGTGGGTTTGAACCACCAACCTTGAAGTTAGCAGCCTAGTGCTGATCCTGTAGCACCATAACAGGAATCAACATTTCAACTAAGGTCTGTTTACCGATCCCCACCATACACACTACCACTACAACACACACACACAAATTCAGGGTGTACTACCTTGAGAAAATTTGAAACGAAGTTAATAATTTAATAGTAAAATCATGAAACAACTGGCCACAATTTGCCAGCTTCACTATCAATAATTCCTGTGTCCTAGGATTGTGGGTTGCCCTGGGGCTCAGATTTATGGAAGGGAGTTGCACAGTCATGGAGGAAATTGCAGACGAGACCATGGGATTTACCCAGCACAAAGTATTGGTTTTATTTCTATACTAACAAAGTGGTAAACTAGTAGTAAAATGCATGGTTCCTGAGAATTTATTTAGTGAAAAGCGCTGTGGTTTTCTAGATGAGTGAACAAGTCTGACTAACTCTTTGATTCTATGAAGGGATAAACAAGCAAGGGGATTGAGTTAACCAGTGGGTATAAATTATTTACAGTCTAAAAAGAAAGGCTGAGAAGTTCCCACCCCCTCCCACCCCCACAAAAAAAAAACACACACAACACAATTAAAAAGCCATCATCATTGATTTGAAAAAGAACTGTTTTGTCTGGGCTTAGGGATTGACTTCAAGAAAGAAACAAAGAGTAGAAAAAACTGGCTGGGCTGTAATAGTATAAAGAAAGAGCCTGTTAAGGTGTGGGAATTAGCACCCATTTTATTTAGCATATTTGTAAGTTGTGCAAATAAGGAAGTGTAGCAACATCTCTCCATTACTGGAAACAATATTAGACCTTTCATAGTGGCTAAATATCATGACAGGAGTCCTGGTGTGGTGCTGTGGGTCCAAGGGAGAAAGATGTGGCAATCTGCTTCTCTAAAGACTGACAGCCTTGGAAACCGTATGGGCCAGTTCTACTCTGTCCTGTCGAGTCCTTATTAGTCATTATTGTTAGGTGCCATTGAGTCAGCATCGACTCATAGTGACCCTCTATAGGCACAACAGAATGAAACACTGCCCGGTCCTGAGCCAACCTCACAATCATTGCTCCACCTAAGCTGGTCCCAACCTGAGGGACTCATCTTCCAGCACTGTATCTGACAGTGTTCCACTGCCATTCATAAAGTTTTCATTTACTGAATATTCAGAAGTAGTTTTTTCCATTTTTCCTAGTCTGTCTTCATCTGGAAGCTCATCTGAAACCTGTCTACCGTGTATGACCCTGCTGGTATTCAAAATACCCATGGCATAGCTTCCAGAATCGTAGAAACACACAAGCTACTACAGTATGACAAACTGACAAACTATCAGTCATCAGTGACAGTAATGGATTTTTTTATTTTATTTTTTTACTGCTTTACTGGAATCACAATCTTTTCTTAGAGGTTTCTTATTTATCTGTGTGGAGAATGATAAACCAAACGAAATGGTAAATAGCAATTGACAAAACTAAAATGCATTGTCTGATATGTAGCAAGTCTTGCTATTGAGACAATTATATTTCAAATGCTTGGTTATTATCTATAAAATTTTAAGTTATTAGTTATTAGTTTAAAATCCTAATTATAGATAGTTTGAAAGTCAGTACGAGTTATTTTAAGTAGTTGTTGTTGTTGTTGTTGTTAAGTGCCATCAAGTCGGGTCCGACCCATAGCGACCCTGTACAGGGTTTCCGAGGGTGTAAATCTTTACGGGAGTAGAAAGCCTCATCTTTCTCCCGCGGAGCGGCTGGTAGTTTCGAACCGCTGACCTTAAGGTTCGCAGCCCGATTCGTAACCACTACGCTACCAGAGCTCCTTAGTGAGAGAAAATACTTTTAAACTTATAGTTGCTCATTCTCATTGCTGATGAGTTGATTTTGACTCATGACAAACCATTTGCTTCAGAGTAGAACTGCTCACCATAGGGCTTTCGGTGGTGGCCATAGATCACCAGCACGTTCTTCTGCAGTACCACTGGGCAAATGATTTAAACAGCCAACATTTTGGTTAGTAGCTGAACTCCAACTGTATGTGTCACCCAGGGACTTTCATTTGCTCATTACCATTAGTTAATATACCAAATAAAAGGGTCTTTTCAAATCTTGGTATTTATACTTCATAAGGTTTCAGTACATAATATGAGAAAATCAAATGATACTCTATTTTGTGCTTAAACCACAGAATGAAGATTATGTTGAGAAAATTCTCTGTCAAAACTAAACTATATTAACATTTCATGAGGACCCTAGGACCATCAAGGGAGAAGAGCATGCGCAGAATGTGGAACCCTTTCCAGAGAAGTAGCGACACCAGAGATGGAGACAGAGATGATGGCATAAAGAGAGAGAGCAGCTGAGGACTCCAGACTCGTGGAAGGAGAAAGGCTGTGTGCTGGCAGCCAAGAAGCAAGCTTGCAGAATGTGCCTTTTGGTTGTTTAAATGATTATATATTCCTGAGTGTTTTTGTGTACATAAAAAAAAAACAAAAAAAAAAAAAAACAGAGGAAATAGAAGCAAATGCTTTTGAATGATGATGCACGGAGGGGATTGTAATCATTACAATGAAACGAAATAGGATTGGATGAGTGTAAAACCAATGTTCTCCCATGTAAACTATCACTCAATTCACAATTAAAAACTTAAAAAACGAAAACTAAACTATATTAACATTTCAAAAGATGGTAAAGCAGAATGATAATGTGATTGATAATAAACGCAGGATGATGAGGATTATTTAGAATGGAATGGAAAAGATAATATAGATACTCCTGTACTCCAACATCTTCTTCTCTTCAGAATCTATGTCAGTATGCTTCTTATGTAAATACTAATTCTAGTCATTCTGTAGACATAGTTATAACCCGCCAACCACTTGCCGTTGGGTTGATTCCAGTCCATGAGGATGCCTTGTGTGTCAGGGGTGATTTGTCAGAAGGAGGTTACCAGGATTTTCTTCCTTTCTCTGGTAGATACGAACCTCCAGCCTTTTGGTTAATGGTCCAGTGTGCTGTTTTCATCACCTGTGGACTTTCACACACAGATATATAAACTTTTCATTTTGTCTTCACACCAGATGTGTGTTCAGTCTTATTTCACTAAATACTGAAAGGTATGGATATTGGATACATGTTGAATAAATGTAAAGATAATTAATCCAGGCAGTTGTTCTGTATGCTGTTTACTTTTATGGTATGTCAAAGCTAAGACTTTTGAATGCTGTTGTTGGTTTCTGAGAAAGTGTTTCCATTTTGGAATTTCTGCTCTTCTTGTTTCTTATGTGGGTGATGCTTGTTGTTGTTGTTGTTGTGTACCGTGGAGTCAGTTCTGACTCATAGTGACCCTGTACAGGGTTTCTGAGGCTGTAAATCTGTACAGAAGCAGAAAGCCTCATCTTTCTCCCACGGAACAGCTGGTAGTTTCGAACTGCTGACCCTGAGGTTAGCAACCCAATTCGTAACCACTATGCTACTAGAACTCCTTGTGGGTGATGCCTTGTTATTGTTGTTGTTAGGTGCCATCAAGTTGGTACTGACCCATAGCGACCTTATGCACAGCAGAACGAAACACTGCCTGATCCTGGCCCAACCTCACCACTGTTGCCATGCTTGAATCCATCGATGCTGCCACTTGACCAATCCATCTCATTGGAGGTCTTCCTCTCATTCTCCGACCCTCCACCTTACCAAACATGATATCCTTCTCCAGCAATTGGTCCCTCCTGACAATACGTCCGAAGTATGACAGATGAAGTTTGGCCATCTTGGTCTCCAAGGAGCACTCTGGCTGCACGTCTTCCAAAATGGATCTATTGGTTCTTTTGGCAGCCCATGGAACTTTCAATATTCTCCTCCAACACCATAATTCAAAAGCATCAATTCTTCTACGGTCTTCCTTATTCACTGCCCAGCTTTCACATGCATATGAGGTTATTGAAAATACCATAGCTTGGGTCAGGTGATACTTAGGAAGGGAAAAGTATATTCGCTTATTTTTATTTCTCACACAGTATCTCAAATTATTCTCACAAGCATTTGGATCAATTAACATCCAATCTACTACTCATCCACTTTTGTTCTCAAGGACGAACATCTTTACAGCATGATAGTTTACTCCTATAAGCAAAACGAAATTACTGTTTACAAAAGACTCCTTTAGATAGCATAATGGATTAAATTGTGTCTCCACAAAAGATACATTGAAATCCTAACCTCTGTATGTGTGATGTGATCTTATTTGGAGAAGTAGGCTTTTTCTTTGCAAAGGCTACCAGTTATGTTAATGAGGGCAAGCCAGAGTAGAGTCTGTTCTGAGTGTGGTGTTTTATAAAAGAAGACACAAATACAGAGTCACAGGGGGAAACAGATGTCATGAGACAAAGAATATGTCTTTCTAAACAGCAAAGAAATTTTTATGATTACTGGCAGCACCTGAAACTAGGAGTAAGGCATAGATAAGTTTCACTCTTGGAGTCTCCAGAAGAAATTAACATGGCTGAAAACTTCATTCAGGCTTCTGGCCTACAGACTGTGAGGACATGAATGTCTTTTCTTGCATGCCACCCACTTTGTTATGTATTTTGTTATGACAGCCTTAGGAACTAAGATGGAGAAGTAGAGATGAATAGATGGATGATAAATAGTTAGCTAGCTAGCTAGCTAGCTAGCTAGATAAATAGATAGATAGATAGATATAATATTATGTTTTAAGATCAAAGCCTAAAGGACATTTTATTGGATGCTCAGAAGAGGAAATTGGTCCATAGCTCCCTAAATGTACTACCCATAATATTCAGGATATCCATGAGTCAGTAAAAAGAGCTTGAGTTTTCAATCCTCCTGAATTAGGTTTTAAACACCACTTATCATCTGAATGATATTAGCAAGCCACTTAATATGAGGGTAAGTCCAAAAGCATTGTTATAAAATCATAGGCACTTTTTGATATGAAATGAGGGGAGATGCACAAGAACACCCACACTTGCAGATAGTACCCATTTAACCTGGCATCAATGGCTGGATGAT
>NW_006408540.1:15988624-15991510 GCF_000296735.1 Chrysochloris asiatica | reverse complement strand
GGGAGCAAAAAGAAGTCTGAAGAGACAAAATCGGGACTGTAGGATTGATGGAATAAGATTTCCCAATGAAATTCTTGTAAAATAGGCTTTGATACCCTCAAAGAGGAGTCCTGGTGTGGCACTGTGGGTTAATGTGTCAGACTTGCAAAGATGTTTGAACTGCAAGGTTGGTGGTTCAAGCTCACCAACTGCTCCTCAGAAATGCTTACAGGGTCCCTATGGGTCTGAATTGACTTGACGGCACTTTACAATAACAACCCTCAAAGAATGATCAGATACATTGTGATGTGGGGAGGTGAGGGGATTCATGGGCACAAATTTCCTGGCCTGTTTCTCACTAACACAGTTTGTCTTTTTTTCCAATCTTCCTCCTAATAAGCTTCTACAATCATCCTATGTCCTTTGAGAAAAATCTATCAAAATGATCCCTTGTTACAGTTGTTAAGTGCCATCAAATTGATTCTGACTCATATCAACCCTATACACACAATTGCTGTGTTTGAGCCCATTGTTGTTGCCATTGTGACAATCCATGTCATTGGGGATCTTCCTCTTTTTCTCTTACCCTCCATTTTACTTTGCATGATGCCCTTCACCAGGGACTGGATCCTCCTAACAACATGTCTTAAGTACTGGAGACAAAGTCTTGCCATCCTCACTTCTAAGGAAATATTTCTTCTGCTTTGTACTTCTTCCTCTTTGTACCTGTATGTAATCTCCCCCCATCAAAAAAAGTTGCCATAACTATTGGAGCTGACATCTCTACATTGAACTTAACTGGCCCAGCACACTGTCTTAGAAGCCACTGTTTTGATTGGACCTTGCTCTCTGGACTGTATTGGTAAATCCAAGACACATCTCAGTTACAGTTCATTCCATAATATCATCTTAATTAGTTTTGATTTTGCTTAAAAGACTGATGGAAAGATTAGTTCTTGGAACTAGTTGATCTTCATACAAAGTTCTTGGCACTCATCTAGCAGATAGCTTGGTGAGGTCAAAAGGCTCACTTAAAACTGAAAATGTCCACAACATATGAGACACACTTTTAGGACTTATCTGTAGTCTTCTTCCACTAGTCTCTGGTCTTCTGCCACAGTTTCTTCATTCATCAAGGTTGACAATCTTCCCTTTCTTGGCTCACCTTTGAGGGCTTACTGAACTTCCTTAAACAGCTTGATCCATTAAAAAACTATTGTTTCATGTGGAACAGCATTCCTATAAACTTGTTGCAAAGCCTCAATGATTTGGGAAGATGTCACTGCAGTTTGATTTAAAATGTAGTATTATCTCTGACCTCAAAATCAAGTTTTTTCCATGGCATGAAAGGTAGCTCTTTTGTTTGGTTTTTGAAGGAACTTTTAATGAGACTAAGACAAGTGTAATACTGAAAGAATTTGTCTGTATTCACTGAGTGCAAAGATGTGTTTAAACATGCTTGTTTGGTAGTTTGTTTTTGGAATAAAACCCCATGACTTCCAAGGGAATCTCAATAGATTAACAGCTGACTTTTCAGCAGAAACAATGGAGGCCAGAAGGCAGTGAGATAATATATTTGATGTGCTCAAAACAAACCAAAAAAGTGTTGCTGTGGCATAAGAACTGGACTACTAACCACAAGGTCAGTGGTTCAATCCCTCCAGCCCTATAAAGGGTTGTTATGAATTGGAATTGACTCAACAGCACTAATAACAACAACTATAATCTTTAAAGAATGAAGGCAAAATAAAGATTTTCCCAGATAAATAAAAAACCCAATCCACCTTACTAGAAATACTAAAGGAAGTTATTCAGGATGAAAGCAAATGATTGGAGATGCTTATTCAAATCAACTTTGTAATCAGAAAAATGGTTCTTTATCACTTGTTGCTGAAGTTGCTAATATTCAGAGACAAGACTCAGAGGAAAGAACAAAGTGTTTATTGAGTATCAATATCAAGGAAGACAGGAGAGCAGAAATCTCCCAGGTCTTTCTCCCTGAGGGAAAAGGGCAGGAAGGATTCATAAGGATCTTAGGCATAGAGTAGGAGTCCACGGAATTTCTGAAATGTCTTGGTTGCTTTGTTTATCTCAGGTCACGCTGGCCATTCTGGGCGTGTTTTCTCTAAAAAGCTCTGAAAGCATTTTCCCAGTGGTGGTTATCAGTGGACTTCATGAGAAACGTTCAGCTGTTTTTCTCTCTTCCTGGGATGGTCACTGGAGTGGGGATTGGTTATCAATTAAAATAGGAAATGTTTAATCTCTAAAAAGAGGTTCACTGTGGGGTAGTAATTGACTATTATGACAGGTGTTGGTGGTTATGTGTCATGGAGTAGGTTCTGACTCATAGCGACCCCGTATAGGGTTTCTGAGGTTGTAAATCTTTACAGGAGTAGAAAGCCTCATCTTTCTCCCATGGAGCAGCTGGTAGTTTCGAACTGCTGACCTTGTAGTTCACAGTCCAACTAATAACCATTACACTACCAGAGCTCCTATTATGACAAGTAGTTAGGGAAAAAGCTATATTTTTAACTGTAGCTATTATGAATGTCTGGATCTCATTTTACTTTGGCCAAGCTAAAACTTTCCTGGTGTCCTTAGTTTTTCACTTCCCCATTCAACATGAACAAAGAGCACTGGTAAAGGTTGTTGTTGTTGTCAGGTGCCATTGAATTGGAACCGACTCATAGCGACCCCATGCACAGCAGAACGAAACAATGTCCGATCCTGGGCCAACCCCACCACCGCTCCCACACTTGACGCCATCAATGATGCCACCTGGCTGATCCATCTCATTGGGGGTCTTCTTCTTTTTCTCTGACCCTCCATCTTACCCAGCATGACATCCTTCTCCAGCGACTGCTCTCTCCTGACAATATGTCCAAAGTATGAGAGACGAAGCTTAGG
>NW_006408540.1:15977751-15987863 GCF_000296735.1 Chrysochloris asiatica | reverse complement strand
TGTATAGTATATGTTATTACTATCCCTCTCTTATCTCAACTGACTTTAAACACAATTATATAAAATAATAACACAAATAATGTGTTGTTGAGCCCTGGTGTGTCACTGTAGGATAACCCCAAAGTCAGCAGTTCAAACCCACCAGTCACTTTCAGAAACTCTATACAGAGCTGCTATGAGTTGGAACTGAATTTTGAGGAACTGCTAAACTGTTTTCCAATACAGCTGCTCCTCACCCATCAGCGATGGATAATAATCCTGACTTCAAATGTTCTCCTATACTTGTTACTACCTGTCTTTCTATTTTAGTCGTTGTCCCCTGCAATGATGGAATCAAACGTAGGAGCCATTATGAGGACTGGGTGTAAGGACTCCTACCTTAAGTCATATGACTCACCAATTCCTTTTTGAGGTATGAAGTCCTGGCATGGCGCTGTGGGTTAATGCATCAGACTGCAAAGCTGTTCGAACTGCAAGGTCAGCTGTTCAAGCTCACCAACTGCTCCTCGGAAACCCTATACAGGGTCGCTATGGGTCAGAATCAACTCGACGGCACTTCACAACAACTATATATATATATATATATATATTGTTCGCTATGCATCGGAACCGACTCGATGGCACTTAACAACACCACCATTAATAGTCAAGAAGTGGAAACTGACTATTACACAAAGGAGTCGACCACATGAAAATCTTGGAAGGAGCAGTTTAGGAAGAGAAAACAGCATGTTGAAAATTGGAGCTAACTGCTTGGCGTGTTGGAAGAATTCAGAAAGCGGCTGTGTGGTTGAAGTCTTTTGCGTGAGTGGGAAGTGGTGAGCAGGGGCAGGCCATGAGGGCCCATTTGGATTTATTTCCAAAAATTCATCCCTTGAAAAGTTTGAATTTTATTAATTTTCTTTCATGGGTGAACTCGCCAGTTTTCACTGACTCATTCAAAGTGTTCTCACTTTAACTAGCAGGACAGAAGGCCGGAATGGGTCAGGGACTGTTATGTTTCTCAAGGTATTAGCTTTATATTCTTTGTTGTCCTGTTATCTCTATTGCTAATATTTTCATAAAAACTGTAGTTTAGAATGCATAGCTAGAATAAAATGTGGACTAGAGTATAAAAATATAAAATATCTGAGTGTTTCAGAGTCTTCAAACACAGCTCATTTCTATCATGTAGTGCTTTATAAAAGTAAGGGATTGCTATGATCACTACTTTGATAAGGTCAAAGCATAAATACATATAGATATAAATCAGGGGATTAGCTAAATTTATTTCTTTATGGCTATACATAGTGCATTTACTGCAAGCTTACCCAATTCTACAAGAGTGGGTCTGTGTATCTTTGTGTTCCTCTACTTGCCTTTGAAACATTATCTAAACTAAAGCAGAAAGAAACCAAAGAGAGAGGTGAAGCTCTACAGTGGGTCTCAGTTGTCACTTTCCCCCACCACTTCTGAAAGTTCTTTGTATTGTCTATTTAAAGAAGGAAACCAGACTTCTGTCTGTACCATGAGAGGACTGTAACAAAGCTTTTCACCACAGCAAAGTACATTATCCTGCCAAGCAGAATACCCTTTGCCCCACCTGTTCTGTTTTTCCTTTTTTTCTTAGCCTCTCCTTTGCCACAACCTGGTCCATGCCATTTCAGGAAGTTAATATTGCTGGGACGTCATGGGGACCTCATCTTACTTCTGTCTGGATTTACTTTCAGCACCCTTGTCTGATGGGTCACCACTCTCTGTCTGCTCTCGGATTAATCAGTCTGCAATACTGCTTCCCTCACTGTTGTTGTTAAGCACCAAGTCAGTTCCGACTCATAGCAACCCTGTGTAAGGTTTCCAAGGAGCGGCTGGTGAGTTTGAATTGCTGACCTTGTGGTTCAAACTGACCTTGGGGTCCAGTGTTTTATCCCATAGCGCCACCCCAGGACTCCTTCATTACTTTACAATCCCAAAATATTGCTGCTCACGTATCAAAAATGGTTTTTCTTTGTTTACAGGATCATATCCAGACCACCTCCACCACCACCCTGCTTGATGTTTAAGACTTTCATTAGATGCCTCCATATTTCTTTCCAGATGATCTAGTTCCAAAACTTAACCCTTGAAAACCTTTGGAGCACAGTTCTACTCAAACACACATGAGGTCACCCCGAGTTGGGGTCAAGTCAGTAGCAAATGTTTATATATACATGAGAGAAAGTAAGAAGGTTTTGCTACTAGGGTTCCAGCTTATGCATGCATGGGTTTATTTTAAAGAAAATTTGTTTAAACATATCTCTGCAATCAGTGGATGGCTGCAGACAAGTTCTCTCAGTAATGCACTTGTCTTAGCCTTATTAGGATGCCTTCATTAAAAAGCTACTTCAAACAACAACTCCCAAGGAGATCTGCTTGGGTGTGAAATTCAAGGCAGAGAACTCAGCTCAGAAGGTTATAGCAACTCATTTTGGGGACCCAAAGGGTAATCTCAGTGAATTTTCTCAAACGACACAGGACAATCATGGAGACTTATTATAACGACGTTTTAAGAAAATGTTTTTTCCACATTGGTGAAGAAAAAGACCAGGAAATTTGTGCTGATAAATTTTTTCAGTACCAACTCACTCTTCCAGGGTAGCAAGGGCTATACTAAAAGACTTTCATTCGGAAACTTATCCTATCCATCTTATAGTCCTGATCTTGTCACTTCAGACTTCTTTTTGCTCCCCAACTCAAAGGCGTCTTAAAGGAACACAATTTGAGTTCCTTGAGGATGTCAAAACTGCCATTTTGATATGGTATATGCAAATTGAAGAGTGCAGAATAATTCGGGGAAGATTTAGGAAGATGGAAACATCACCTTCAGAGTATATAGACCTTGATAATATATTTGCTTAATAAAGGTATCTATATGGGGGAGGGTAGAGTCCCCACTGAATAGTTTTCAACTTGTCTAGATGGGTCTGGTTAAAAGAGATGAGGATAGGATTCTTATGATTCAATAGTAAGTAATTGTTATCATGACTAACTGTAACTGTCACAACTGTAAAGGTAGATGTTTTGTAATTTAAATGGAGGAGTAGTTAATCTTACAGTCCAGGAACAGAGGACCTAGAACCATCAAGGGAAAGAAGCACAGGCAAATGAGGGACCCTATCCAGAGAAGCAGCGACCCAGAGATGGAGGCAGAGATGGGGACATGGAGAGAGGGCAGCTGAGGGCTCTGAATTCATGGAAAGTGAGGGACTGGGTGCTGACGGCCAGGAGTCAGGCTTGCAGAATGTGCCTTTTGGTTGTTTAAATTATTATGTATTCCTGAGTGTTTTTGTGTACAGCTCTCACCCCCCCCAAAAAAAAAACAGAGAGAATGGGAAAAAATAACGTTATTTATTATTATAAGGAGTCCTGAGTGGTACTGTAGGATAAGCACTGGACTGCTAACCATAAGGTCAGTGGTTCAAACCCACCATCTTCTCCTCAGAAACCCTGTATAGGGTCTCTGTGAGTCACAACTGACTTGACAGCAGTTAAAGCAATCGCTTTAACAACAGTCAAAGCAATCGCTTTTGACTTCCCCATATGTTTCCTTTGCATTAGATTAATCATCTTGGAATCTGCCTTTGCTTCTCCTTTTTGTCTCACATCCACATCCAATCCATCAAGAAAGTCCCGTGGGCCCTCACTTCAAAGTATTTAAAGAACTCAACCATTTCTCTCAGTTTCTCAGCCACAATTCAATCTTAATTGGATTATAGCTTCTAACTGCTATTCCAGTTTTGACCCGAAGCAGTCACCATTTCCCACACCATTGAAACCAGAGTCAAACAGTCTCATGCCCCTGCTAAAAACCCTGGAGTCTCTCACATTTCACTCAGATTAAAGGGAAAACTCCTTAGACAGAATAGGAAAGCTCTATCTACATGTTCTTCTTCTTCCTTTAGACTCCCTAGCTGCCCCCACCTCACCTCACACCCTCCTCTTCTTCCCCTAGTCTACATACAGCCCTTCTTGAATACAATAGACACACTCCAACCCTAAGACCTTTGCATTGGCCATTCAATCTACCTGAAACAATCCTCCTCTAGGTATCACAAAGATAGATATCACTTTCAAGTCCAAACCCAAAGTCACTTTCTTAATGAGGTCAACCTGCTTCCATTTGAATAGGTCACATTGTACTGTGCAGAAAAAACTCCCAAACCTCAAGGCCTTTAGCAAAACAAAAGGGTACTTGTCTCTCACACAACATATCTAGCACAGAGTAACATGGTTGTTAATGCTAATTACTGTTGTTGTTAGGTATTGTGGAGTAGGTATCAACTCATAGTGGCCCTATGTAGGGTTTCTGAGGCTGTAAATCTCTGCAGAAGCAGAAAGTCTCCTCTTTCTCCTTCAGAAAAGCTGGTGGGCTTGAACATCAGGCCTTGTGGCTCATGGTCCGATGTTTATCCTCGAGTCACCTCACTCCCTGGTCACATAGTGGTGGTGGTAGCTGTGTGTTGTAGAATCAGTTCCAACTCAGAGCAACACTTACAGGGTTTTCAAAGCTTTTATGAGAGCAGAAAGTCTCATCTTTCTCTCTCAGAGTGGCTGGTAGATTTGAACCAATTGCCTCATGGTTTGTAGCCCAACTCATAATCCACTATGCTACCAGGGCTCCTAGGTAACATGGTTCTTATTGTTGTTAAGTGTCATCAAGTTCGTTCTGACCCATAGCTACCCAGTATAGGGTTTCCTAGGAGCAACTGGTGAGTATGGACCACAAACCCTGAGGTTAGCAGTCCTGTGGTAATCCTACAGTGCTAGACCAGGGCTACTGGTAACATGGTTTGTTGTTGTTGTTAAGTACCATAGAGTCAGTTCCGACTCATAGCGATCCTGTACAGGGTTTCCAAGGCTGGAAATCTTTATAGGAACAGAGTGCATCATCTTTCTCCCGTGGAACCGCTGGTAGTTTTGAACAGCCGACCTTTAGGTTAGCAGCCCGATTCGTAACCACTACACTACCAGAATTCCTTTAGTTCCTGCTAATAGTGGCTCCAGTTTAGAATGTTCTTGTACCATCATCCGTCAGAGGAAATATGAGAGGCCGTATCTTATATGTTGTTGTTATTTGGTGTCATGGAGCCCATTCCAACTCGTAGTGGCCCTTTATGAGAAAGCAGAACTGCCCTGTAGGGTCGCCTAGACTGTAATCTTTAGGGGAGCAGATTGCTAGTTTTTTTCTCCTAATGAGTGACTTCTGGGTTCAAACTGTGACCTTTTAGTTAACAGCTGAGCACTTAAGCTTTGTGCCACCAGGTAAGTAAATCCTGTTCAGAAGATACCAAATTACTTCTGCTTGCATTTCACTTCTTAAAGCAAATCACACGGCCGTGCTTAACTTAAATAGATCAAGGTGGGGGGGGGGGGGAAATCCCCCTATGTATCTGAAAGAAGAATCAGAATCTATGGGACCACTGTATTGCTGCTGTCATTGTTAAGTGCTGTCAAGTTGGTTCTGAACTGCAGCAGCCCTATATGGGTTTCTGAGGCTGTAAATCTCTGCAGGAAAAGAAAGTCTCATTTTCCTTCCACAGAGAGGTTGGTGGACTCGAACTGCTGACCTTATAATTAGTAGTCCAGGACTTTTCCTACAGAGCCACCACACTCCCCTGACCATTATGTATTAGCTATCTCCTGCCACACACAAAAAAATTACAAGCAACTAAGATCTCCCAATGGCAAGCAACATTAAAATTTATTGCTGCTGCTGGAGTAACTGGCTGAGCGACTCTGCTGATCTTCTTGACTGGGCATGCTCACACGTCAGGGCTGAGGCATCCTGTGTTGACTGTTTTGTACCAGTCTCAGTTGTTGTAATGTCTTTTAATGTCTAGGTTTGGAACTTCCTGAAAACAATTCTGACACTTCTATTTCTTTGCATCAACTTCAGGAAAACATTATCAAGTTTTATAATCTTTGTATCTGTTTTATTATTAAGTATTCTGACATGTTTCTACATTTGACTTTAAGTATTAAATCTATTATTGATGTAAATATTGAAAGGACTTGGCTAGTAACCAAATGGTTGGTGGTTTGAAGCAAACTTGTGGCACCGGAGAAGAAAAGGCCTGGTGAATTGGCTTCCATGAAGATTATAACCAGGAAAACTCTATAGAGATGTTCTCATCTACGACATTCAGATTTGCCATGTGTTGTCTGCCGATGAGTCACAATCGGCAAACAACACAAGACAACAGTCGGTTCCGACTTACAGTGACCTTGTACAGGGTTTCCCAGGCTATAAATCTTAATGGGAGCAGAAAACGTCATCTTTCTCCCGCGGAACAGCTGGTAGTTTCGAACTGCTGACCTTGCGGCTGGCAGCCCGATTCATAACCACTACGCTACCAGAGCTGCTTCTAAGTAGTTATTATTTAAGTGCATTTGGTTTGAACTGCCAACATTTGAGCTTGTCGTCAAGCACTTAACTGTTTGTGCCACTCAGGGATCCCTATGCCAAAAATAACCACTTTCACCCTTTACATAGACTAATCACCATCCATCTCTGAGTTGGGGTGAAGCCATGTAACACATATCTAAGCATAATTTAGGTATTGTTGGAAGGATTACATGAGGGGGTAATTGTTAAGGAAGCAACAAACAATGTCTTTATTTGCTACCCAGCATCAAAGCAAAGAGTTTGTTCCATACAGGAACTTTCAACAATGTTCAGTTCTGTTATGCCCAGAATTCAGGGTCCCCAAAGACCACCCAGGAGCCGTGTACCAATGCAAATACATAAGGGTTGTTTAATCAAGCTCGAGCCAGGTCTCTAACCTTATCCGACATTTCGGAATAGGGAAAGAGCCCCGAATTCATTGTCTGCAGGGTTTTTATAGAATTTTCAAACAGCTCAGGTTTCTCAGCTTTACAATCTTTGGATTGGTTAACAATTGGCAAACTATGAGATGTTACAGTTTAATTGGTCAGGACTGGTGGTCTTTGTTCTTAGGCTAGGGTAAAGGAAAACATCTGGCCTCTGGCCTTGAGCTGCCTGGCTATTTATACATATATCATATTCTTGGAGCTAGAGTACGTGTTCAGGCTAATGTACAGAATGGAGATTGACCTTGCCTCTGGAGGGAACTAATAACTGAGGCCTTGTCTATTTAAAATGCTTTCCTGAGCCTGACTAGAGTTTAGTCAAGCAGTTTCTAGGTAGGCAAAATCAGGTAAAATCAGTTTGGTCCTTACAGTTCTACTCAGAACACACTCTTACACTCTATGTTGTTGTTGTTAAGTTCCGTCGAATAGGTTCCGACTCAAAGCGATTCTGTATGTGGTTTCTGAGGAGCAGCTGGTAAGATTGAAATACTGACCTTGCAGTTCAAACAGGGTCGCTATGGGACGGAATCGACTCTATGGCACTTAACAACAACAAAAACAAGCCTTTCTATGATTCTCTTATATTTCATTTTTATGATTTGACATGAGCTTAAAATACATATAAATCAAGAATTAGTTGATATTGTAGATGGTCTTGGATTTATTGAAATATCTGAAGTCATGCTTTCCCAATACTCAGCATTAAAATAAAAACCTCCTTTAAAAGTCTTATTTATGTCATTTCTTTTAACGTTAGGGAGACACATAATCCAAAATCCATTTCTTCACAAAAATTTAAGACTTTTATTCTCCAACTTTACCTGCAGGTGTATATTCAGTGTCCATTTATCAATAATCCTCATTTGAATGTATCCTGATATTTGTGCATTTTCCTCAAACTTGCTGGAAACATTAGATAACACAAGTGTTTCATAGCTCACTTTAGAAAAATCCTTGCTTTTAAATTAACATTAAAAAATAGCTGTCATTTGACAGCAGAGACGATGGCAGAAGCAGGGGCATGGAGAGACAGAGCAGCTTTGGACTCCAGGCCTATGGACTGAATAAGACTGTGTGCCTCTGGGCCAGATGCTAATTTACAGAATGTGCCCTTTGGGCGTTTAAATGAATATGTATCTTTTGTTTTATTTTGTATGTGTGCATCAAATATTTTGGCTTTGTTAATTTGTGAAACATAAGATGTAAATGGGGAATCACAAGGAAGAAGTAGGATAAATGTTGCATGGAGGGGAATGCAATCATTGAGATGAAACAAAGTGTATGATTTACTGAATGTAAAGCTGATGGTCTTGTCTGTAACCTTCACTCAATTCACAATAGGAAGTTTAAAAAACATGTTGCCATTAAAAAATAGTTGTCTTTTAAATGTAAATGTAATTAAATATATACAGTGCTATCACTCAGGTGCTGCAGGAGGTGTGGACCTCATTAGGGGACACTGTCAGAGGGTGGGTTTATAAAATGTTGTGTAGTGTTGCAGCAGAAATGTATTACTATTTTTAATAAAAAGATCCCTGTAATTAGAACAGCAAAACATTTTTCATAAGCCCGGCTTACATGTACCAGTATGCATACCAGGCTAAAGCTGTATGCTAATACCCTTTAGACCCTCTATGATGCAGTCTTGTCAGAACTCTTATTATTAACCAATTACAGTGATGCTTTGAGACACACACCTGGTCATGTCTGCACGCCCTGCAAGTATGCATCATTGTTTTGTCAAATTTTCTGGTGTTTTAGCCACAATATTGTGGTGATTAGTATTCCTGAATCTATATCAACATCTTTGTTGAGAATGAAGTAGTAATTAAAGGAAAAGAGAGAAAAATCAAGAGACTTCTACTCAGCTACTGCTATAACTCATAACGTAATTCAATGTAGTGAGAATTTACAAAATAGTCTTGTTGTTAGTATTCATACAATCTAAGAAATTTACATTCAAGCAATTTACAACAACATCACGTATTAGCCTCTAGTTAAACTGATAACAGACATTACTGAGGAATCTGAGGGTCTGGTACAGGAGGTCTATTCGGGGGGCGGGGGAGACACACCATGGAGTACTCCATTGGGTAACTTCAGTGGCCTACTAATACCATTGAGGAGAGATCTTTTTCTATAAAAACGGATCTTCCTATTCTATACCGCATGTTTTGGCAGTACAAATTGTCAAGTGAACTTCACTTTCTCAAATGAGTATTCCTGAAACTTTGGCCTCTAGTATTAAATTTTCTTCAGATATCAGAATCCATTCCTCAGAGGTAGCATTAATCTCCTCTACTGAGACAAGATGTTCCCATTATTCACCAAGATAACTAGTTCCCAGATTTTGCTGACAAAATCTTTTTTTTTTTCTTTTCTCAAATGTTCATACCAAATAGGTTGAAAAGAACCCACTTAGAAGAAGAAGACAGCAAGGTTGAAGAACAACCTTTCCAATGTTCATAACCTGATTCATTTCCATCCTACCCTGATGGATGTGCATGATCAAGTGTTAACTGAGAAATGAGTATTTAAAGTGTCCCGTATTTGTGCCTCTGTCTTCTTGTGACACACATTCATTCTAAATATCCTTTCTGACACCAACTGCAAATTAAGTTCTTCTTCTGACTCTAGTGACCAGAGCTAGGTCAGATCTCACAGGACTGACCAAGACTTCAGATGCCATTCACAGTTTTGCAGGGCCTCAGGACACTTAAATAACTCACTGTGTAGATTCTAAGGGTTTAGAGATTAAGTCTAGGAACCAAAAACAAAGACCAAATTCCTTGGGTAAAGTTATTTATTCACTCTACAATATCATTTTCCTACATAAATGAAATTATCCTGGGCAACATAATAAATAAAATCTGGAAATTTTATTCTTGATATATTTTTGGGTTCAGATTTCAAGTTATTTTTTTCCTCTCCCAAAATCCAACAGAATAAAATTGAATTTGATTCATATTTCAAAAATATATCTCCATGTGAGGAGACCTGGGGACTCTTGGGCCCAGAGTCAGTGGTGTGGCCACGGAGGACTCGAGAGGAGGGTGGAGCTACCAGCTGATGGGAAGAGAGGACATGAGCACAGGAGCGTCCACATTTGCAGATTATACCCATGTGACCTGGACTGGATGACTGGATGATTGGAGCTCAACCAGGAGAAGAAAGAAGAGGGGGAAAAAAAAAAAAAAAAGAGTGAGCTGATACAATCTGATGAACTTGACCTATACCTATGGAGCAGCAACTCAAAAGAAGGA
>NW_006408540.1:15973227-15977076 GCF_000296735.1 Chrysochloris asiatica | reverse complement strand
CTGGATGGGAAGTCATTATATTAATATGTGTAAAATTTAGGGTAGTTTACTTTTTTTTTTTTTTTTTTTACTGTGAATAGTTAATAAAGATTGTTTCCCCGTTAACTTGATTTATTTCCTAAATACTTAGATTCTACTTGATAAATGGTTAAAGAAAACAGTTTACTTTCAGAGAAATCTGTTAGAAAGTAATTAACAGACAAAATACATTGTAATTACTAAATTATGTATTTATATTATTCATATATAATAGAGTCCTTTTGTGGTGCTATAGGATGAGCACTGGACTGCAAGTGCTTTGAACTACAAGGTTGTCAGTTCAAACTCACCAGCTGCTCTTTGGAAGCCCTAACAGGGTCGCTATGAGTTGGAACCAACTCGACAGCATTTAACAACAATCAATATGAATAATATACCCTTATGTAAATAAAGCTGTTTAAGATCTTTTCTGTTTTTTCCTATGAAACTTTATGTTGGAAGGTAAGTTTCTGTTGGTTATTGCATGTACCTGTCCCATTCTATTACCTTTTTTTAATGCCTATACATTTCAATACAAAAACCTTTATTCAAAAGATTTCACTTCTCAAGAACAATTTACATTTCTTCAATCATATATACAGACCCTTTCCAGTGATTTTTTTGAGACTCTGTTTATGTTCAGATTTTATGACATTGTGGAGCTGTGGGTTAGGACTTGGGCTGCTACCCCAAAAGTCGGTGGTTCAAATCCACCAGCTGCTCCGTGGGAGAAAGATGAGGTTGTTTCTTCCTGTAAAGACTTACATACAACCTCAGGAACCCTATATGGAGTCTCAATGAGTCAGAATCAAACTCAATGGTAGTTGGCCAGATGAAGTTCATGAACAGGGGCATTACCACTAGTGTGAATGAGCACTGTCTTAAATTATGGGAGTTAAAATGCTGATATGAGTAGACGTTTACATGTAAAGGCGGAAAACTGATTCATATGAAGTCAACTCTTCCAAACATGAGTCAGCATTTCCATCTGTCTTTTCTATGTATTTTTATGTATGCGTTTTTTATCTTGTATATGGAAATAACCTTTATGAGAAGATTTGAGCTTTACTAACACGTTAAATTACTTTTTGGGGCTTAGTTTCTTCTTGTTATTGGGCTTGATAATGTCATTAATCCATTAACATATGATATTATTAAATCTACTTTTTAAAATATCTGATATTAAAATTTCTATTTTGTTGTAAATTTTCTAGCTCAGATAAAGTACGAGCTAAGATTAGTGAGTATGCCAACTATTCCTTAACCCAAGCATTCTCTTGTAATTCTAAATGAAGAATCTCAAACATTAAAGAATATAAATTATATTATGAAGTCATCTTAATTGGTTATATGACAAGTTTTTGTGGCTACCTGTTGACAAACTAGGGTCATCCAGCAATGGCATTGTTTGTACATGTATGAGAGTCTGTTTATGTGTGTCAGAGTATGTATGTGTCAGGTATGTGTAGAATATTATCTCTGTGTGATGGTGTGTAGGTACCTGTGTGTGCATATGTATATATGTGTGTGGTAAGTGTGTTTGTAAATTTTGAAGAAAGTGAGAACATTGGTGAAGGCATGACAAGGAAAGGTAGAAAGATCCTCAAAGAACTGGTTTCATGCTGTTTGTCAATGCTGATAGAATGCAACAGTTTTATAAAAGGTCATGATTGGGTTCAAACATAACAATTTTACATAACTATCCTCCCTCTTCCAGGGCAAAGACATAAACAAGGTGCCTATTGGTCTGCCTTACATTCCTGTGAAAATGTCTGAATTGATGAACTGTCCAGGCTCAAAGAGATTTTAAAGTTGAATGGCTTTGCATTTAAAGAATGTCTTTTCCTTCTTGAAAAAAGGCAACTAATGGAGCAAATTATTCATCTGTCAAAAGAAATTGCTACAAATGTTAGTCTCAAACTAGGGGATTATATGAAAAGAATTTAACAGGTAACTATTTATCAATAATCACATGACCCAATTTTTCATAGGGTTTAGGTACCTTTTTATGACAAGATACTTCAGAGATCATTTTCTAGACCCAAAGCTGGAAAACCAGAGCCCATGGGATAAACCTGGCCCACTGCCTGTTTTGCTAAATAAAGTTTTATTGCAACACAGTCACTCATTTCTTTATGCATGGTCAGTGGTTAAACGCTTGGCTGCTGACCATATAGTCTTTCGTGTGGATTCACCAACCAATCCATAGAAGAAAGATGTGGCAGTCTGCTTCTGTAAAGAATTACAATTTTAGCAACCCTAGAGAATCCATTTTACTCTGCCT
The DNA here is from genome assembly GCF_000296735.1 of Chrysochloris asiatica. Lineage (NCBI taxonomy): Eukaryota > Metazoa > Chordata > Mammalia > Afrosoricida > Chrysochloridae > Chrysochloris > Chrysochloris asiatica. The sequence goes on along the minus strand of NW_006408540.1, from coordinate 15,974,774 downwards.
TGAAAGAGTCACTCTACATCAGAATTAACATGATCTCAATGGGCTTTTGGTACCATGTCTACTTACCTAGTTCAGTAGCAGAATCGCTGGACAAAACCATGTGGTCTGCAAGTCTGAAATTGTTTTCTCTCAGAAAAAGGTTGCTAAACCCAGATGGCTATTTACTTATTTGTTTATTTATTATATGAGTAGCCAATATGAGTAATGACCTCTTTACCAAAATGGAAGTAAATTATTGTTGCTTTTCTGTTCAATAAATCCTTCTTCGTAATACTTGTAGATACTTTGATACTCATTCATCATCCAATTGCTCTCTCTAACTTCGTTTCCATATGATTCTGCAACCAGAGCTCTCAGTGTAAATTCAGTGCTCCCAGGTAGGTCTGTTCTTGCAGGTTCTTAAAGGTCTTGGTAAGGCGGGAAGTTTTTTCACTGAAAGTCCCATATTTATCCCTTGGCTGAAAATCTGAGGCAGTGGTCATACTGGCTTCCTGACCCCTGGGTCACAGCTATGGCAGTGCATTCTGGAACTCAATAGTCCCTATGGAGGCCTTATGACTTTTCCTCCCTAACTGGACCTGGGATGCTAGGAGTGCTATCATCTCCAGCCGGCAGTAACCAGGGATTATAGGCATTCCAGAGTTTCCCCCTTGAGTGCCTGCCTTTAGCCTTTCAAGAACTTAGTAGGAGTGTATCTGCATTGAATTCATTTGTGTTTTAAATATCTCAAATGACTTTTATTTTCAAAGCATAACATATCAAATACTGAATTCATATGTACATATAGGGAGCACAGTGGCCCCATCAAATAAGCACTAGACTGTTGGAGCTGCTCCATGGGAGAAAGAAGAGGCTTTCTGCTCCTGAAAAGATTGCAGCCTCAGAAACCCTATACAGGGTTGCTGTGAATTAGAATCAACTCAATGGAACTTAACAATAAAACACACACATAAATATATATATTGAGAGAGCATCCTAGTACGGCACTGTGGGATAAAACACTGGTTCAAACTCACCAGCAGCTCCTTGGAAACCCTATACAGGGTCGCTATGGGTTGGAACCAACTCGACAATATTTAACAACAACATATATATGAAACCCTTAACACAACAAAACAGACCTTGTGGTTCACAGTCCAGTGCTTATCCTACAGTGCCACATCAGGAGTCCAATGTACGTATGTTGTTGTTGCTAAGTGCCGTAGAGTCAGTTCTGACTCATAGCAAACCTGTATAAGGTTTCCAAGGAGCTGCTTATTAGTCTGAACTCGTAGTTGAAACTGATCTTGAGGTAGAGTGCTTATCCAACAGTGCCACAGCAGGACTGCAATACATATACATATACATATACATATACATATACATATACATATACATATACATATACATATACATATACATATATATATGGAGCTCTGGTAGCGTAGTGGTTACGAATCAGGCTGTGAACCTTAAGGTCAGCAGTTTGAAACTACCAGCTGTTCTGTGGGTGAAAGATGAGGTTTTCTGCCTCGGAAACCCTGTACAGGGTGGCTATGGGTCGGTAC
>NW_006408540.1:15947292-15969901 GCF_000296735.1 Chrysochloris asiatica | reverse complement strand
CTCAAGGTCAGCAGTTCGAAACTACCAGCTGGTCCATAGGAGAAAGATGAGACTTTCTGCTCCTGTAAAGATTTACAGCATCAGAAACCCTGTACAGGGTTGCTATGGCACTTACCAACAATATATATATTGCCATGGAGTTTCTTTCCGCAGATGTAGTCAATTTGATTTCTACGTATTCCATCTGGTGAGGTCCATGTGTATAGTTTTCTCTTATGCTATCTAAAGAAGGTAAAGACACTATGGCACTTACCAAAAGTATATATATATTGCCATGGAGTCAGTTTCAATGCATAGTGATCCTGTATAGGATTTCCAAGTGGTAGCTGGTGAGCTTGAACGGCTGATCTTGCCACTCAAACTGACCTTAGAGTCCAGCGCAGTAACCCACAGTGCCACACTGGGGCATATATATAAGCATAGTGTTTACAAGTCGGGCTACTAACGTCAAGGTCAGCAGTTCAAAACCAGCAGTCATTCCATGGTAAGAAGATGAGGTAGATAGATGAGACTTTCTGCTCCTATAAAGATTTGCAGCCTCAGAAACCCTATACAGGGTCTTTATGAGCCAGAACTAACTCCATGGCACATAATTACTGCCACACCTCTCTCTCTCTATCTGTCTATCTATGTACACACACACACACACACACACACACACATACATGGAGTCCTGGTCTGGCACTGTGGGTTAATGCTCCAGACTGCAAAGCTCTTGGAACTGTAAGGTCGGCAGTTCAAGCTCACCAGCTGCTCCTCAGAAATCCTATACTGGGTCGCTATGGGTTGGAACTGACTCGACAACACTTCACAACAATAACAACACACATACACACACACATACATACAGTGTTGTGCTATAAGTTAGTGCGCTGGACTGCAAAGTTGGTTTGAGCCACAAGGTCAGCAGTTCAAGCTCACCAGCTGCTCCTTGGAAACCCTATACAGGGTCACTATGAGTCAGAACCAACTCAACAACACTTAACAGAAACAACATTGAAGAATATGATTTGTCTTTCTGTTTTTTTATGTCTTCATTTATAGAAGAATATAATATAACTTTTAAAAAAATGGATAAAGAAGAAAAAACAGATTCCATAAAGTCTAAATACACTTACAATAAGATAGATATTCAGACAGAATGTAACAATATAAGCTTCTATGAATTCTGAAAGGTTTTAAAATAAAATTATCATTTGTTAATCAAACAAATCTGCTTACATTTGGAAAACAGTAATAATGTAGTGAAAGACATATTAGTTACCACATCTAAAGACTATACTTGAGGTACATATGAATTTAAAATCCCAAGTATTTCCAAGCAACTGTGCTGAAGTTACCAATTTAGACCAATTTTGAATGGGGTAGTTTGCCAGGTAATATGTTGGCTCACAATATACAGTAAATTGCTTAGGATTTTGGGTTTTTCTACCTTAGCTCTTACATCAAGAATATTTACTCTGTACATTTAACATAAAAAGCAACGTATTTTGAACACCCATATATCCTTTACCCAGATTCACTATCATCAACATTATCTTTTGTGTTTGCTTTCTCTCTCATTATGTATTCTCATATTCAATTATCATGGTGCTTAAATTGTCCCAGACATAGCCAGTGAGGACTCTTCAAGCTGAGTCTTGCATCTTTGTGTCATGCCACATTATAATTATTAGTATTATTGAGTACTTCCTTACTTTCTGGCATAGGAAAATATTCCAGGCTCACCTATACTATCCCAGTCCTGAAATCAGCCACTTCTCCAAAGAGTCTAAGTGTCTTTTGTTGGTGTGGTTGTTGTCAAGTCCATTCCAACTCATAGCAACCCTGTATAGGATTTCATAGGAGCAGCTGGTGAGTTTGTACTGCCAACCTTACATTTCAAACTGACCGTGAAGTTGAGTGCTTATCCTGCAGTACCATACCAGGTGTCTTTTAGTGGGAATTAAGAGTCCTGATGTGGTGCTGTAGGACAAAGCACTGGACCACAAGGTCAGTTTGAACCCCACAAAGATGCAAGACTCAGCTTGAAGAGACCTCACTGGCTATGTCTGGGACAATTTAAGCACCAGTAGTTCAAACTCACCAGCTGCTACTTGGAAACCCTATATCGGGTCATTATGAGTTGGAACCGACTCGACGGCACTTAACAACAACAATAAGTGGGGATTTGAGTGGGAATAAATCTGTACTTCATACTCAGTAGCTATTCTGAGAGCCTGAAGATATCTTACCAATCACTTCACAGCTCCTTCTTTTGATGGATGAAGGAACTGAAACCCAGAGTGTTCCAGGGGCTTGTTCAAAGTCAAGTTGCAGCCACAAAAAGAAATGGAGCCCGGGTGTAAATACCACATGGATGAACCTTGAAAATAATAAGCAGAGTGAAAGACGTCAGACAGAAGAGGATGGCTATTGTATGATCCCACTTATACAAGAAGCTCTGGTAGTGTAGTGGTTGTGAGTTGGGCTGCGATTCCCAAAGTTAATAGTTTGAAACCACCAGAGGGGCTGTGAATGAAAGTTTACTTACAGTTTGGAGTCCTGGTGTGGTGCTGTGGGCTAATGCATCAGACTGCAAAGTGTTTTGAACTGCAAGGTCAGTGGTTCAAGCTCACTGATTGCTCCTTGGATTGCTATGGGTTGGAATCGACTCAACAGCACTGAACAACAACAACTTATATGAAACACCTGGAATACGTAAATCTGTTGAGACAAAAGAATACTGATGGTTACTAGGAGATACTAGTAGGATGGGGGTAGGGGGAAGAGAGGGAAAACCAACATAGTGCTCACTTTAAATTGGTGAATTGTATTTTATGTGAATTGCTGTTGTTGTTAAGTGCATTGAGTTGGTTCCAACTCATAGCTAACTTGTATAGGGTTTCTGAGGCTATAAATCTTTGCAAGAGCAGAAAGCCTCATCTTTTGTGAATTATTACTCAATAAGTATTTTTAAAAAGAATTAAATAGCAGGCTTATCTCATCTTAGAGATAAGGAAGCCAATACTTTTTTTTTTTTAGTTTCATTCTGTCAATTTTGGCCCATCATTTCAACTTTCTTAGACATTTATTTATTAACCAGTATTCCTCATAGGGTACTAAGTCCTCATTTAAATGCTCTCACCGTAAGCTTCTAAACTGAGATTGGATCTATTTCCAATTTCAGAGCAGATTTCTTGGGTTGAGTTATAAATCTTTGAATAATGAGGTTTTTAATGAAAGTAAGGCTAACACATCGTTAACTGTGGAGTGAGAAGTGTGCTCCAATAATCGCTATATATGTGTATATATATATTTTTTTAGCTTAATGGAAAAAATACAGAATATTGAAAATGTTTTCTTATTATTACCTAATTTGTCAAACCCCGTCATTTATGCCACATTTCAAATGAGGTGGAATAGTTTTTAAAGATGTTATAGACATCATTACAAAAGCTCTGGGATCCCAAATATAGCAAGGGGGTGGAGAAGGGAAAGGAATGACTGAATGTGATGTGAAATCCAGGCGCCCGCAGTACACATAATCTTAGTTCATCACCAAGAGTCCGTAGGGGGACATAATGTGAAAGCTAAAATGGAATTGAGGTAGGTGTGCTGACAGTTCTGCATCTATAACACACATCCATCCCAAGGCACCATCTGTTACATCTCCAGTCTTTTTGTGAGGATCAGCAATAGAGGTAATTAAACGAATGAGCAGGGAAAATTGAAGTTCCCAGAAAGGAGGGAAAGTTATCAAAGATATGACAGTGGGGTGTCATTGGAGGTTCAGAGGCTGAACACCTGGAGCAGCAGCACGGGGGTTGCTGAGGTGAATGTGGGGAATGGGCTGCAATCAGAACACGAACACGTCGAGCCCACCACTTCATAATGATTCTTCACTTCACTGTTTGCTCCAGCCAGGGACTTCATTCACATCAGAGGAAGAGCCAGATAGTACTTAAAGCACTGAGATTGAATGAGATCACCCAGTCACCCAGGGAGTGAGGGAAGATAAGAAGGTCAACTTGGTGTCTTCATGACACAATCACAGAGCTGCCTCCACTGACCCTAAGATCAGTGCTGCTTTGAACAAAATCAACTAAGATGTCACTGAAAACTGCGTGAGACTGTCTTGAGCCTGCAAACAGGAGCCGGAATTCTGGATGCTGCTAGAACTCAATGAAATGGTCCAGGAAGCTGCACAAACTTCATGTTCCTTATTCAGAAACCCTGCACAGATTCTGAGGGCTAGGGAAACAGGAGGAAAGCAATCCACATCTTAAATGATGTTTGGGTCAATTAAATGTTACTGGCACATTATAAGCAATGGAGTTCCTTATTTTTCCAGCTTTTGAATGTTTTTTTTTTTTGGCTTTTGGCTTTTGGCTGTACTGTTGTTACTTATTTCTCAATATTGAGCTTTCTTAAGTTTTACCTCCTCTGTTACTAATTCTTTTCCACGCTGAATCCATAGGCTGGTCATAAAGATGGGGCACTCACCACCAGGCTGTGTTTCAATCTGTTGTACATGGGGTTGCCTGAAGTCGGGGACTGATGTAATAGCAGCTAACAATAACGACCCCATAGCTTATAGTGAATTTGAAACTATTTTAAGAGCCCATGAATTTGGGACAGTACTAATTGTCTCCCTTGGTCCTTACCGGCATCAGGAATATAAAATGCCTCTCCTTACAGCAGCACCTTGTCATGAATTTCCAGAGCACCTGGGCACCTGCCTAATATTTCAAGCTGTCTCCTGCTAATAATGACTTCTCAGATTTTCAGCTGTACTTCCCTGCCCAGGATCCATATTCCTCTTTCTCAGGGGATGGAGTCACACCAACTATGGACAAGCCTTCAGGATTTGACCACCAACTGCTTTGCTTGCAGGGTCCTGGGTGGTACCAACAGTGTGACTTCTGACCCAAAGATTGGTGTTTGAATCGTCCTGGAGGTGCCAGGGAAGAAGGCCTGACTTTTGTAAAGATTTTGGTCAAGAAAGTCCTATGGAGCAGTTGTACTTGGACACACATGTTGTCGCTAGGAGTCAATAGCAACTTGATGGTACTACATGCTTGGACTTTTGCCTATTTCTCCCAACCAAAGTTTCCACCAGCTAGCTGAGCTCTAGGCCTGCTGTCTATATGGAGTGCCTGCCTACCTCTGGCCTTCAGATGCGTACAGTCCCCTCAGGTAGACTGTGTGAGTGTGCATGCTGCTGGCAGCCCCTTCGTGCCATAGAGTTGGTTCTGGCTCAGTGCGACCCTGCATAGGGTTTCCAGGGCTATAAATCTTTATGGGAGCAAAAAGCCTTATCTTTCACCTCCAGAACCACTGGTAGTTTCGAACTGCTGACCATGAGTTTAGCAGCCCGACTTATAACCTCTATGCTACCATAGCTTGTATCTAGGAATAGATAAACAGTACCATTTGAGTGTTAGTACATTGCAAAGAAGGTTCTAGTAATGCAGACACATCTGCAAGGACTAGTGTTCCAAATGAGACTTGATAACATCAAAACTGTCCCAAATTCATGGGCTCTTAAAATAGTTTCAATTAGTTTCAGTTCCCTGAACAAGCTTGGCAGGGCAATAATAAACTCAACAATGTTTTCACACGGATTCAGCTAATAGATGTCAAGCTATTTGCTCTCGGTGCCTTATTGATTAAGGTGGGAAAAGTAAACAGCTGAGGGTCTGCGTTAAAATGTAATTTAGTCACTCAAGGGGGAATGTTTGTTGGTGGGAGGTATTTACTTTAAGGAAGGAAAATGCTGCCTATAAGCAAGCAGATCATAACTTCTAAATAGCCTGCTCCTCCACCCAAGACCAGGTACCCTCTTTATGACATTCCTTTTTGCCTGGATCCATCTGTGGGATGAAGGGTCTGGCACCTCCCCTTCATTCCAGAAGGAGACCTTGGCCACTAAGTGTGCATGTAGACTTGATGCAGAATAAGTCTGAGCTCACAGCATGTGGATCCACCAGAACTTCATGTGCCACCGCCACTCACCGGTCAGGGGAGGCTTGTGTGTTGCTATGATGCTGAACAAGTTTCAGACTAAAATGAACTGGGAGAAAAGGTCTGGTAATCTCCTCCCCAAATTTAGCCAATGAAAAGCCTAAAGATCTTAATGGTCTACTCCACAACCTATCATGGGGATGGTACAAGACCACGTGGTATTCCGTTGCATTATGCGTGAGGTTGCCATGGGTCAGGGACTGACTCAATGGCAGCTAACATACACTTTGGGTCCATAATGAGGACAATTTATCCCTAGCAAGGAGGAAAGAGTATCCCACACTGTCAATGGCTACAAAACTGCCAATAGTCTATGGAAATGCCCAGGGCTTCCAAGAAGCAGATGCCAAAATGGGAAGTAGCATGGACCAAATTTATTAGAGAAAATGCATAGGCGAGAAAATGGGGAGAGATCCCCAATGGGAGAGACTGGAGAGCCGATATAGCAGAAAGCAGGTCTGACCCAAGCCAGAGAAGGGGGAAGGAAGGAGGGCTGGGTAGAAGCATCTTGGGTTGCAGTGCAGTCCAGTTCTAAGGCAAGTCTGGCAGAGCCATTGGGTCAGAATGTTTGGTGGGAAGGATACTGCGTTACCTGCAATGGGCCTGTCTTAGTATTCCTGCAGTGCTCCATCACTGGTTGGGAGCAGGCCATCATAATGAGGCCTCAACACAAATGCAGCCACTGGGGTCATCCGTTAAGCATGTTCCTTCCAATCAGAGACTTGGAGCCTTATACTCACACCTGCTATATAAAGTACGTAACGCTGCCTCTTAAAAAATGTTCATAGATTTACATTTTTTTAACATTGAAGAGTTTTAAGAAGGTTAACAATACATATAAATTAGTAAAAACAAAAAGTTTATACAAAGAAATAAAACTATATTGTTAAAATTGAGGTAAACTATAAGTAGAATTCTCACCTTCTGTGACAGAGTTCAGGTGTGGCACTGCGGGTTAATAAACTGGACTGCAAGGTCAGTGGTGTAAGCTCACCAGCTGCTCCTCGGAAACCCTATACAGGGTTGCTATGAGTTGGAACTGGCTCAACGGCACTTAAAAATACAATAACAGAGATCCAGGCTTGATTCTCATCCAACGCCCCTCAGGCATAGCTACCACACATCTGTCAGTGAATGTCTGTGTTTTACTAAGGAGCTCTGGTCATATAGTGGTTACAAGTCGGGTTGCTAACAACAAGGTCAGCAGTTCAAAACTGTCAGCCATTCCATGGGAGAAAGAGTAGGCTTTCTGCTCCTGTAAATATTTAGAGTCTCGGAAACCCTATGCAGGGTCGCTGTGAGTCAGAACCAACTCCACTGCACATCACCATGATCCTGAATGAATGAGCCCTGGTGTGATGCTGTAGGATAAGCACTGGACCACAAGCTTGGCAGGAAGCCCTATACAGGTTTTCTATGCATCAGAACAGACTGAACAGTACTTAACAACAATAACATCAACACAATGCTAAACAGGCTTCAGTGGAGATTTCAGACTTAGGCTGACCTGGAAGAGAGGTTTGGCAAACTACATCTGAAAATCCAATGGGCCACACAGTGAGATCTGCACGTGATGGTGGGGATGATGTCAAATATGGCAACTAGCAGCAACAACTCTGTATTTAGCACCTACCAAGTACCAAAGAGTCCTGGTGTGGCGCTGTGGGCAATGTGTGAGACAGCAAAGTCATTTGAACTGCAAGGCTGGTGGTTCAAGCTCACCAGCTACTCCTTGGAAACCCTATACAGGGTCGATATGGGTCAGAATTGACTCGACGGCACTTAACAACAACAACAAGTACCAATGCTTCACCTCCCCATGTCTAATACTTACGACAATCTTGAAAAGTCATTTTTAAACATGTTTTAAGTTGTTAAGGGACTTGTCTCAGGTCATGTGGCCAACATGTTGAATGTCCAGGATTTGAATCCATATCCCTAAGCTCCAAAGCCAAGTTTTTCTACTATGAGCATGAAACTTAACTCTTAGCATCCTGGCAGTCAAAGAAAAGGGGAAGATGCTGGTTTACACTAGCTCTTACGAATTGGCTTTTAAAAGAAACACCTTAGCTGAGTGTTAGAATGTAACCATGTTCCCTAGCCTGGAATTCTGAAATAAAGAACATTGAAAGACCCCCAAGAGAGAGGAGCCCTGGTGGGCAGATTGAGTGCTGACCATAACTTTCACTTATTACCAATACCAAGGAGCTCTGGTAGTGTAGGGCTTACAAGTCAGACTGCTAACCTCAAGGTCAGCAGTTTGAAACTACCACCAGTCCTGTAGGAATAAGGCTTTCTGATCCCATAAAGATTTATAGCCTTAGAAAGCCTATACAAAGTCGTTATGAGTTGGAACCAACTCCACAGCACACCACCACCACCATCACCAATACTACAGTACTCAGGATTTCTACTCATTTAACGTCAACCTGCTCTCCATGTAGGCAGGCAAAGGGAATTAGGACTCTGCTTCTTTCCATGTCTTTATTCTTTTCCTTACTTTCATCTTCTTCCAATCAACTGACATCTTTCCCTTTTCTAATTCTCTTTTTTGGCCCACCCTTCCCCGTGCTCCATTCCTTTCTCCACGTCAAGCCTTGCTAATAACTTTAAAATGACAGTCAGGTACATCTGCACCCATAATTCTTTCTATTTTGGGATGTGTCTGGTGCAAATAGTTAATTCACTTGACTTCTCACCAAATGGTTGGAAGTTGAAATCCACCCAAATGTGCTTCAGAAGAATGTCCTGGAGATCTACTTCTGAGAAATCAGCCACTGAAAACCCTATGGAGCCTAGTTCTACTCTAAAATACATGAGTTGGGTGGACAACGGTTTTGTTTGCTTTTTATTCTTGCATCTTGTTCCCAAAATTACACACAGCACCTAATTATAGTGGAGCAAAAGGCTAGTGTGGGTCTTCCACTGCACATATGAGAAAGTTGAAACCCACCCAGGCATGACAGATGGTGACATACAGAGCTGATCCACGGGCCACCCTTGAGAGTGACAAACCTTTCAGGGTCCCGAGTCCTTGGTTCTGGTTATGCATCACCTGATAAAATCACAGCTGCACTGAGAAAAATGAAAACAAGCCGACTTCAGTATTTTGTGTTTCTCCCTGCTTCTCAAGGGACACATTTTCAGTCCAATGCTATCTCCACCAATTGCATTAGCATTGAGTTATAAGGATAAAAATATCCCACCCCTGTCACTGACAAGTTACCTTCTGCACTGAACTTACCAAGTCATCTTTTCTTGGGTAATTTTGTCAGTGACATGTTTGTTGTTGTCAGCAAGGCAAAGCCAGCGAAACTGATTCAGGGTGACCTGGGCTCCGTTCCGCTCTGAGCTTCAATAAAATTGCCAGGCCTGCTTTGATTTCAGAATTTGTATTGTAGATAATGATGATATATGAGCTGGTGGAACAGATTTGATTCGCAGTGATAAGAATGGTTCTGGCAGCTAAGGAGGAGAAAAGAATGATTTTGATCTACAGCACAGACATGGGCATCTTTTGATATGGATGTCATCAATGGGAAATGAAGAAGAGCACAACACGCCATTACTGTCCTGATGTTGAGTTCAGGTTGACAAAGGTATGGAAGCCTGAAATGAAGCCAGAAGAGGATAAAAGAGAGGGTGGGGCATGGAATGAAGAGAAAGCCAATAGGGGAAATAGCAGCTTCACGGGAGGGTGAGGGGATGCAGACTACAACGGGTAATGCTGTCAGAGGGGATGTTCCCAAAATAACTGTCTATACAATTTTTGTGCCATGTTTCAACAGAGATATGTTATTTTTTATAAAAATGTTCCTGTAGACTGATTATAAGGGTTGGAAATGCAAAGGTAGACGTTTTGTAGCAAGGAGGGGAGTGATTAGCTTTGCAGTCTAGGTGTGGAGGTCCCTGGGACCATGAAGGAAGAAGAGCAGAGAGTGGAACATTACCCAGATAAGAAGTGATGCCAGAGATGAAGGCAGTGATGATGACGTGGAGAGATGGAGTGGCTGGGGGCTTTAGACCCAGAGAGGGAGAGGGGCTGTGTGCTGACGACCAGGGGGCAGGCTTGCAGGGTATACCTTTTGGTTGGTTGATGATGCATGGAGGGGATTGTAACCATGGCAATGAAATTATATGTGATAGGATGAACATAAAACTAATGTTCTCCCATGTAAACTATCACATAATTCGCAATAAAACATTAAAAAATAGTAATAATAAAATGTTCCTATAGTTAAAACAAACCCAGCTTACAAGTATCAACATATCTACATGACTGAAACTCTATGCTAAATTTACTTTATGAACCTTCTAATATAGTCCAGTCAAAGGAGGCCTGGTGGTACAGTAGGGTAAGTGTTGGGCTGCTAAACTTCAAGATCAATGGTTCAAACCCACCAGCCTCCCAAACCTCAAGGAAGGAGCTCTGGTAGCATAGTGGTTATGAATAGGGCGGTGAACCACAAGGTCAGCAGTTCTACACTACCCGCTGTTCCGCTGGAGAAAGATGAGGCATTCTGCTCCCGTAAAGATTTACAGCCTCGGAAACCCTGTACAGGGTCGCCATGAGTTGGAACTGACTCCAAGGCACATAACCACCAAACCTCAAGGAGCAATTTTCTTCTGTTCTATAAGGTCGCTTTTGAGTCATGGTGTTGGAGGACAATATTGAAAGTGCCATGGGCTGCCAAAAGAATCAACAGATCTGTGTTAGAAGAAATGCAGCCAGAGTGCTCCTTGGAGGACAGGATGGCCAAACTTCATCTCTCATATTGTCGGGAGGGACCAGTCCCTGCAGAAGAATATCATGTTTGGTAAGGTGGAGGATCAGAGAAAAAGAGGAAGACCCCCAGTAGGATGGACTGGCAAAGTGGCAGCATCAATGGGTTCAAGCGTGGCAACAATTGTGAGCTTGGCCCAGAACAAGGCAGACTTATATTCTGTTGTGCATAGGGTCTCTATGAGTCGGGACCGACTCGATGACACCTAACAACAACAACATAAGTTTCCTATGAGTCAGAATCAACTCGATGGAGGTAGGTTGGGCTTTGGAATGTGCTCCAGTCAGAGCTGTCATTATTACCCAATTACAGCGATGCTTCGAATCTCGTGGTTTCATTGGTACCCGCTACAAGCAGGCAATGTTGTTTTCGTTGCTGCAAGCATTTTTGTCACTGATTTTTGTCAACTTTCCTGGTGCTTTAGTCATAGTATTGTGGTAAGTAGTCTTTGTGAACCTATGTCAACTTTTTTGAGAATAAACTAGTAATTAAAGGAAAAGAAGGAGAAAAAAAATTTCAAAGGCTTCCACTCAGTTATTAATAATGTAACTGTAACTAATAATGCTGTAATTCAGTGTATAAATATTTTACAAAACAATTTTTGTTAGTAGCCATATAATCTAAGAAATATTACATCTAAGTAATTCACAACTGTATCACATATTGTTGTTGTTAACTGCCTTGGAGTCGGCCATGACTCATAGCAACCCTGTATAGGGTTTCCTAGGAGTGGCTGGTGGGTTTGAACTGCCGACCTTGGGGTTCAAACCGTCCTTGGGGTCTAATGTTTATCCTATGTTGTTGTTGTCAAGTGCAGTCGAGTCGATTCCAACCCATAGTGACCCTGTATAGGGTTTCCAAGGAGCAGCTGGTGAGCTTGAACCACCAACCTTGCAGTTCAAATGGCTTTGCTGTCTGGCGCATTAACCCACAGCACCACACCAGGACTCCATAGCACCACACATATTATTTTATGATAAACACTGATAATAAATATTACTAAGAAACTTTATATAGGTTTGCTATGAGTCAGAACTGACTTGAAAGCACTTAACAAGGATTCTGTAGGGTCTGGTACAGGGGTAGGTCCATGGGTTGTTGCATTGGGTAACACCAACCTGAGAGATGTCATTGTAGGGAAACCAGAGTTGAATTCCATTCACATTCGATTAGCTCAGTAGCTAGTGTCCCGCTGAGGAATAATCAGGTTCAAGTAAATGATTCCTGTCCTTGCACCAAGGTAATCTGCAAAGACAATTACAGCCCAGGAAGGCATCTTCTGCAGGGCAATCAGGATCTGACAGAGGCCAACTGACACAGCCCCAAAATGAGAGGGCGAGGAACAGTCAGATGGAATGGTAATTAACAATGCAGCACTGGAGAGGGGTTGGAAGTGTTGGAGCTTCAGTGGATAGCTTCCTCCTATCGCTGTTCCACTTGAGCAAAGCAGACGGATGTGACTGCCCAAAATGAGAATTTTAAAGTGTTGAAAACCACACCGGTGTTCTGCAGGAGTTTTTTTTGTGGCAGATTGAGCAATTTCCTGATATGGAGAAAATGACTACAGGAAGAAGCATGACGCTCCGTGACAATTCTGTATATATAATTCTCATTTAAAAAATATTCTTGAGCTCCATTCCTGCACCAGACACTGTGGTGAGGCTACAGCAGTACACGGGATGGGAGTCATCCCCACCAAGGGAAATAGATACACTGAACAGGAATTGAACTTGATTGTTTGGAACAGAAAGTGAGGGTTCTACCATAGCATCACCAGGGCCTCCCCAGGAACAGTCAAACACAAAAAAACAAACCTGTTGCTAGTGAGTGAATGTTAGTTCATGGTGAACCCTTGTGTTATAGAGTAGAACTGTTTCATAGGGTTTTTAGGAAAATAGATCACCCAGTCTTTTTCCCACTGGATGGAAAACAGCCACCCTCTACGTTAGCAGCCAATCACAAACCACTTTTGCCACAAAGTGAGCGAGCTGGAAGAATGGAGGTTACTGCTAACAGAGTACCTGATAAAAACCAGATAGTAGGCATTTGTGAGATAACCTGACTTACTTCTCACACAATTAGTATGACTTTTCCCACTTTATAGATGAGAGACTGCTGACGTTCAAAGAAATAGGAATAATAATAGCAACAAATGGCATCTATTGGTGTTAAACGAGAGTCAGAAACGCAATCACCAAGCAGAGGCGTCAAGCTCAGTCTTAAAAAAAAAAAAAAAAAAAGTTTTCCTGACTTCAGTTCCATAATTTGTGATGTCTGTCCATTTATGTGAGGAAATGTGAAAACATTCTAGGGGTTTTATTTATGGGTTTTCTTTTCATTTTTATTTGTGTTTTGTTGTTGTTGTTGTTGCTATGTGCCGTGGAGTCAGTTCTGCGTAGGGTTTCCGAGGCTGTAAATCTTCACGGGAGCAGAAAACCTCATCTTTCTCCCACGGAACAGCTGGTAGTTTCGAACTGCTGACCTTGCGGCTCACAACCAGATTCATAACCACTACACTACCAGAGCTCCTTTGTGTTTTATTAATGTTTACTAAATCTTTCAGATTTTCCTTTTTTTATTTTGATATGCAGCTGAATTCTTTTCTTTGAGGTTGTCCTGTAATTTATTAAATTTTTCCTGCTCAAAACAGTCTGCTTTATCTTGAAATCTACCTGACTTCCTTTCCATTCCGAAGTCCTGTGTCTACGTTATTTTCTCTTGTTGCTTTGTAGTTGACTTCATTATACATTGATATATCTGGTTCTCTATTTTCTGTCTTGTAGGTTTGTTTTACTTTAAATACTTCTATATCTGGATTGAGTTCTGGGAGGTGTTGTCATGTATGGTAAGCTCAGGTTGTTTGCTGTTGTTGGTTTTCAGTCTAAATAACACACTTTAGTATTTTTGTAGAGTTGGTCTGGTCATTAATATTTCCTTTAATTTCTGCTATCAGGAAATATCCTAATTTCACCATCGTGTTTGAGGGACAGCTTTGCTGGGAATATGATTCTTGGTTGGCAGGTTTTTACCTTCAGAGTTTTATATGTTGTCCCATTGCCTTCTTGCCTCATGATTTCTGCTGAGAAATCAGAGTTTATTCTTATTGGTTCTCTTTTGTAAACTTTTCATTTTTCCCAAGCTGCTTTCAGGATTCTTTCCTTGTCTTTGATTTTGGAAAGTTTGATATATGTCTTGGTGATTTTCTTTTGGGATCTATCTTGTTTGAGGTTCATTCAGCTTCTTGTATGCTAATCTTCTTGTCATTCATGATGTTAGGGAAGTTTTCTTCCAATAACTCAACAACAATTTTCTTTGTACTTGTCTCTTCCTATGCAGGAATTCTGACCACCTATAAGTTGTTTCTCTTGGTGTCCCACATAATTCTTAGGCTTTTTTCTGATTTTTAAATTCTTTTCTGATTATTTTTCTAGCATATTAATATGAGAGATTTATCTTCAAGCGCACTAATTCAAGCTTCCATTTCTTTGACTCTCCTCCTTTACCCTTCCAATAGATTGTCCATTTCTGAAATCTTTGTATTAATCTTCTGGATTTCTAATTGCAAATTTTGTATTGTTTCTAAATTTATATTTAATTTGTTTGCTCTTGTAGTGTTTTTTTGAATTCTTCTAAAATTTTATTTGTGTTCTCCTTGATCTTTCTATGGATCCTTGGAAGGCATTTAATGAACATTCTTTTGAATTCTTTTTCAGTTAGTACCATTACCTTTTCTTCTCAGAAACATTTTCTGTCTCTGCATCTTGAACATTCATTTCAATCATTCTCCCTTGTTTCTTTGTGTCAGCTAAAATTGTCTGTCGTCTCTGGGGCATTGTGGGGTTGTCATATTTGTAAAAACAAATAGAGCAGTTGTTGGATCTGTGTAGTTGTTGGACCTAGAGGAGAGAAATCTCTGGTGGACTCCTGCAATTCAAGGATCTCACAAAATGGTTGTGGAAGAGATGTTATGGCAGAGTTCCCACCCCTAGTTAAGAGTTCCTGTTGGCCTTAGTGTTATCTCTGTTCAGGGCACTCAATCTAGAAGTAGTTCAAGGGGGCCCTTATTGTAGCTGCTTTCAGTGTCTGTTAGGACCACAGAAGCTGGAGGCAGAGTGATGGTTAAATGCTGGTCTGGTTGCTCTTTGGGTTTTGTAGGTCTGGAGTCAAAATAACCTGAATCCAGGCACCAAAGCAGCACAGGCAGCTCCCACCACACACATGGCTCTGAATTTCTGGAGAGCAGAGTCCATGCGGAGAGGTTGATGAGGGTGGGAACTGGCCACACTGGGGGAGCATGGGAAAAAGAAGAGATCGCACCTTTCCCATGACCCATGAGCATCACTCCATTGCCAAAGCTACTCACGAGATGATGGAGGTATGACTTGCCAGCCGTTCAACAGTCAGTTTCCCTCTCTCACTGTCCCTGCTTGACCTCTCTTCCCAGCAAGCACTCCATTAACCTCTCTAATCTTTCTTCTGAAATTCAGGGTGCCAGAACTTTCATCTGTGTCTGTGTTATTTGGTATCTCATATCTTTATTGTAGAGGGTCTGTGAATGCATCTGCCTACTCTGCCATCTTGCCAGAAGTCCTTGTTATCTTAATTTTTAAGGACTGTGAAATTTGGCCCATGGAGGGAATGCTAAGGTGATAATTTACATAAAATGTGTACAAACTGCTAGATCCAAAAAGAATAAAAATAGACATCATGTAATGATGCTTTACCGGTGCCATGTACTGAGAAATAGGAGCCTTTTTAAACACAGTATTCCTCTCTTTCCCCAACAGCAACCCACTAGGCGGGATTCACTGCATATGAGTCCTACGAGGTTAAGCAACTTGTCCAAATTCACTCAATAGTCAATGCCCAGGTGGGGTTCTTTCACAAGACTCTTTAGTTCTAAATCCCATTCAAGGCAGAAACTCTACCATTTAAGCTAAACTATTGTTTGTTTTTAAGAAGACTTCATGGGACATTTCTGGTTCAAGGTTCAAAGATGACCTTAGGGCAAAAATTATGGAGCTTCTATGGTTCTTGTTGTTGTTATGTGCTGTGGAGTCGGTTCTGACCCATAGTGACCCTGTACAGGGTTTCTAAGGCTGTAAATCTTTACGGGAGCAGAAAGCCTCATCTTTCTCCCGTGGAACAGCTGGTAGTTTCAAACTGCTGACCTTGTGGCTTGCAGCCCTATTCGTAACCACTATGCTACTAGAAAATCTTAAGTACATGAAAAATTCTTTTCTGCATTTTCCCCTTTTGATAAGGATTCTTCTAAAGAATGTTTTATCAAATGCTCAGTTAATGGTAGCCAGGAACCATCCTGGCAAAGGAGGCAGTTTTTCATTGATGCAATTACCCACACATTCCATTTGCTCCTCCTGCAACTGATACTCCTTCTCCAGCTGTTGGCCCAGAAGAATAGAGATCAATTTCATCTTGAATAGTTTCGTGTACACCCTTAGGACCCCAAGCACAACACAAGAAACTCGTAGGCAGAACAAAGGACTAAACATGCTATTAGGACAATTAACTGGATGTCCCTTGAAACCATGACCCCAAACCAAGGAACCAAATCCCATGAGGTGTTTTGTTGTCCACACGCAGCCTAAATTGCTAATGTTTGTTTTTTGCTTGTTTTTTTATTTTGATGCATCATTGTAAATATATTTATGACTCAACTTCTGCCAATTCAACTTTTATAGGTATGCAATTTACTGACAACAATGACAATAATCTTGTGCAACCATACCCTTAACCAATGAGATTTTACATCACTGTAATCTAAATGCAGTGGATTTGTGGGATAAACATTGAATTGTGAATGACAAGGTCAGTGGTTCAAGTTTACTAGCTGCTCTATGGAAGATAGATGAGGTTTTTTGCTCCCACAAAGATTTACAGTCTAGCAAACTGTATATTGGCCTGTTATTAGTCAGAACTGACTCAATGGCACTTAATAATAACAACAATCAGAAACTTAGTACTCCACAAGTAATAATCTTCCCTTTACCCTTGTCTTTTCTGTCTTTTTGTATAAATGAAGTTGTACTATATTTGTCATTTTAGGCACAGTATACATAATGTCTTCAAGCTCTAGTCATATTATAGTATGTATCCAAACTTCATTTCTCTTACTGGCTGAGAAGTGTTCCATTGTAAGTTATCACAGTTTGTTTATCCAGTCATCTGTTGACGGGCAATTAGGTTGTTTCCATCTTTTGGTTACTGTGAATAGTGCTGCAGTAAATATTAGTGTAAAAGTCTCTGTTTGAGTCTCTGCTTTCAAGTCTTTTGGTTGCAACCGTTGACTATTAAAGAGTATGAAATTGTCCTCAGGGAAGACCCCTCCACCTCCCATAGTGTTGCTACTGGCTCTTGGTAGCTGGAAAACAAAAAACAAATCCACTGCCATAGTCAATTCCTAACTCATAGTGTATATATATAGCCAAAATTATAAATCTTTATGAGAGCAGACAGCCTCATTTTTCTCCCTCAGAACAGCTGGTGGGTTTGAACCCCTGGCCTTTTGGTTAACAGCCCAATGCATATCCCACAGATACAACAGAGCCCAAACTGAAAAAGAATCCTGGAATGAAGAGCCCATGTAGCAGAACTCAGGGATTCCTAAGGATTTGACCTACGCCATTTTAATATTTTGACGAAAAGACTCTAGTGAAGCTGAGCTCTATAAATAAAGTTGTTGTTGTTGTTAAGTGCCGTAGAGTCGATTCCAACCCATAGCGACCCTGTATAGGGTTTCCAAGGAGTAGCTGGTGAACTTGAACCGCCGACCTTGCAGTTCAAGCAACTTTGCACCACATCAGGACTCCATATAAATAAAGTAGGCTCTATAAATAAACCATGACTCCTGCCTTATACTAGGATTACTATTGGAATAATCTGAGCAAGTTGAGTTAGCTGAAAAGGAGCTAATGGCAAAGGCTTTGAAGTAGAATAGAGGTGGTTTTGAATCCCAAGTCTTCTTTAGTGTAGCTGTGAGCACAGCCCACGGCTTCTCTAAGCTTCTGTTTCCTCATCTAGACAACAAGAAGAGGGACCATGGCTCCACAGGCTGGAGACGTGATTCAGTGCATCTGCTTACACATGAGTATTATTGTCGTCATCATCATCATGATTAATGAAGTGCAACTGCAGGCCTCCTGATCCAAGTGGACTTGGCAGTCCAGTGCATTAACCAACAGCGCCACATCAGGAGTCCAACAACAACAACAACATTGATGCAGGAAGGAGAAGATGGTTCATAGAATGAGGTCTCTGAGAGAGTAAGATCAGGTGAAATCCCAAACAAAAGTGGAGGAGCTTTCTGGGGTCATTAGGGGGCACACTTCTCCCATCCTCTCTCTCTCTCTCTTTCTTTCTCAGATTTGAGACCCTGAGGTACCAATGGTTGAAAATATCAGACACTTGACTACTGTCTCCTGGCTTAGAAGGAAGTTATAATACTGTTTTCTGTCTGATTTCCTAATCATATTTCATTTGTTGTTGTTGTGTGCTTTACAATTGATTCTGACTTATAATTGTCAGCGTATGAACTGCCCCATGGGGTTTCTCAGGTTCCTTAGATTCCATTCAGGACATATTAATCAGTTACAATTCCCTGAGCCTTCATTTTATAACTGCAGGGGTTGGGACCCAGAAGGGTTCATGAATCAGAGGTTGGGGAATCTTCTCAACATGGAACATGTTTGTTACTGCTTACTGATCTTGAGATATAAGTGAATATCATTTGTAGGTCTGTAATATCTTTTAACTCTGTGCCATGTGTGTGAAACAGCAATATAAAATCCTAACTCGAAGGCACCCCGAGGAAGTGAAGCTAATTAGAGGAGGCGGCTATTTGGCTATTTGGCGGTTTGGCTTCATCTCCCCTGGAAACCACATCCATATGGTTGAAGTTCAGGTAAACTCAGTGTGACTATAACCAGAGTCATTCCTACCTGTAGGAAGAGCATGCTGAGTTTTTATTTTTTGCAAGAAGTTGACTTGTAGATAGGAGTACTTATTAGTTTGTTTACACAATGACAGGGAGCTTTCACTGAGCTGCACATTAGCAAACTTGGGCTTTTCATTCCCCACCTTGTTGTTGTTAGATGCCGTTGAGTCAATTCCAATCCACAGTGACCATGTATAAGGTTTCCAAGGAGCAGCTGGTGAGCTTGAACTGCCAACCTTGCAGTTCAAACAGCTTTGCAGTCTGTCACATTAACCCACAGCGCCACACCAGGACTCCCTGAAAATATGTTTTAAACTCTTTGCATCTTAGTTTCTCCATAATAATAACTTTCCTGTTTACCTAGCATAAGGTTTAAGTAAACATTGTCTAGACATGTTTTAAATCAAGTATTTTAATAGCTAATTTTATAGAGTAGTTATTATATTATGGTGTGGCACTGCAGGATAATGCACTGGACCACAAGGTAGACTGTTCAAACCCACTAGCCACTCTCTGAAAACCTTATACAAGGCTATGGGTCAGAACCAACTTGAAAGCACTTAACAACATTTTATTATATACTTATTATGCCAAGTTCTTTATATATATATATATATTACATTATTTAATTCCCATAATAGTTCTATAAGGTTGGTTATACTTTATAGATGAGGACATTGAACTTCTGAAAGGTGAAATAATGAGCAAGATTCTCCCAGCAAATAAATAGTAGCTGGGATTCAAATTGAGTGATGTTGTGATGTTGTTGCTGTTGTTAGGTGCCATCGAGTTGGCGCCGACTCATAGCAACCTTATACACAGCAGAACGAAACACAGCCCAATCCTGGGCCAACCTCACTATGGTTGCCATGCTTGAGTCCATCAATGCTGCTACTTGGCCAATCCATCTCTCTGGGGGTCTTCCTCTTTGTCTCTGACCCTCCACCTTACCAAACATGATATCCTTCTCCAGAGACTGGTCCCTCCTGACAATGTGTCCCAAGTATGAGAGACAAAGCTAGGCACTGATTCCAAAGTCTATTATTTGAACTTCTTTACTATATTCAAATATATTAAGACTCATTATGCAATCATATTCAACATGTAGTTATGGCCCGATGAGCAATATGACCAGGTTCTTTTTAAATGATCACCTAAAGTACATCATAGAAAACACTGAATAGTCCTCATTGGATATATGGCCTCAGCAAGCCCAACTGCTCAACACTAACTATTGATGCCACCACACATCTGTCAGTTCACCATACTCTGTTGGCTGTGTGTTGCTGTAATGATGGAAGCTATGCCAATTATACTTTAAATTATGACAGATTCACCCATGCAGAACAGGTTTTAGTGGAGTTTCCAGACTAAGACATATTAGAAAGGAGAGGTAGACCACTTCTGAAAGGTTAACCACTGAAAACCTTCTGACTAGTACTGGGACACTGTCAGATACAATGCTGGAAGGTGAGTCACTCAGGTTGGAAGACACTCAAAATATGACTGGGGAAGTGTGGATTCCTCAAAGTAGACTTGACCTTAATGGCATGGATGAGCACAACTTTTGGTACCTTCACTTACTGAAGGGGCACAACTCAAAAATGAGAAGAAACAACTGTAAGCATGCATTAATAATAGGAACATGGAATGTATAAAGATTGAATCTAGGAAAATTGGAATTGGTAAAAAATGAAATGGAATGCATAAAATTCTATATGCTAGGCATTAGTGAGCTGAAATAAACAGGTATTGGCCATTTTGTATTGGATAAGCATGTGGTCTACTGTGCTAGAAACAAGCTGTAAAGGAACGGTATCACATCATCAAGAAGAGCACTTCAAGGTCTATCTTAAAGTACAACGTTGTCTGTGATAGGATATCCATACCCCTACAAGGAACACCAGTTAATACCACTATTATTCAAATTTATGCACCAACCACTAAAGGCAATATCGATGAAATTGAAGAAAGATTCTACCAACTCCTTCAGTCTGAAATTGATCAAACATGTAAGCAATGTGTATTGATAATTGCAGGTGAATGGAATGTGAAAGTTGGAAACAAAGAGAAAGAATTTTTGGTTGAAAAATATTACCTCAGTGATGAAAATAACATTGAAGATCGCATGTTAGAATTTTGAAAACGCAACAACTTATTCACTGTAAACACCTTTTATTAGCAACATAAATGACAACTGTATACATGGATCTCACCAGATGGAATACTCAGGAATCAAATTGATACATCTGTGGGAACAGACGATGGAGAAACTCAATATTATCAACCAAAACAAGACCAGGGTGGACTGTGGAAGAAAATTCAAACAAGTTCATAAAAGCCAAAATATGACCTTGAGTATATATGCTCCTGAATTTAAAGACTATCTCAAGAACAAATTTGATGCATTAGACACTATTGGTCAAAGACCAGAGGAATTGTGGGATGACATCAAGGACATTATTTATGAAGAAAGCAAAAGGTCATTAAAAAAACAACAACAACAACAACAACAACAGGAAAGAAAGAAAAGATCAAAATGGATGTCAGAAGGCATTCTGAAACTTGCTCTTGAACATGCACAAGATAAAGCCACTGGAAAAGATGATAAAAGAAAAGAACTTAACCGGACTTGCAGCAAAGTGTCAGACGAGGCGAACACACTACACAGACCTCCTACAATAGAAATATGAGAAACCAAATGAAACAGATACAGGTGAAAATCCTGTAACCCTGAACTTCTGAGGAGGGTTAGAGAAGTGGATAGAGTGCTTGTGGGGAGAAGAAATTGAGCAGGGATGGCAAGAGGGGGAGACTGACTGATGAACGTCTGGCCAGATGCAGTTCAAACATTTGAACTTTTGTGAGCAGCTTTGGCAACAGAAAGAGACTTGGCAGATCAGAGTCACAAAGGTGACAGGAAAGGTTATTCCTTCTTTTTATTTGCACTCCTCTGGTTATCAGAGGTGTAACCAGAGGTACCCTCATTCACCCCCAGCACAGAGCCTGCTCTCCAAGAGTTCAGAGCCTGTGGTTGTAAGCCTCACCTGTGTGAGGCAGGGACTGACTGGCTGCATCACTTTGATGCCTGAATTCGGGCAGGGTTGGCTCCACACTGATAGAACCCACAGAGCCACCAGACCAGAGTTAGTCTAGTAGAAACCTTCATAGTCAGCCACTCTGCCCCAGCTGCCCTTTAGTTCTAACACACACTGAAACCAGCTCCATCAAGGGCCTCCACGAACTACTTTGGGATTGAGTGGCTGGACCTAGACAGATGACTCCCAGGCCTCTAGGATCTCCTCTGCCACAATCCTCTTGTGCCCAGCTCGTGAGCTCCTTGGTTGTCAGGAGTCCCACAGTGTCTTCTCCTTTCCAGGTCTAACAGCTGCTCTGTTTTTATTTTTGTTGTTTGCTTTGAGTTTTAGTTTTTTCCTTTCATTGTTTGGTTGTTTTTGTTTGTTTATTCTTTCTTCTACTTCTTCTCCTCTTTCCATTCTCTTGAATTTTATCCTTTCTACCTCTGCTTTTGTCTTTCTTTTCTTCTGTTTCTCATCTCCCATCTTCTTTTTCCCCCTTTTGATCTTTCTTAATTACTCTCTATTCTCTTTCTCTTTTCATCTTCCCTCTCCCTGGTTTTTCTAAGTTGTATGTATGTGTATGTATGTTGTTGTTTTCGTTGTTAGGTACCATCGAGTTGGTACTGACCCCTAATGACCTTATGCACAGCAGAAGGAAACACTGCCCGATCCTGGGCCAACCTCACTACTGTTGCCATGCTTGTGTTCATCGATGCTGCCACTTGGCCAATCCATTTCACTGGGGGTCTTCCTCTTTTTCCCTGACCCTCCACCCTACCAAACAT
>NW_006408540.1:15933467-15943900 GCF_000296735.1 Chrysochloris asiatica | reverse complement strand
CATTGGCAAAGAATAAAGCTCCGGGAATTGATGGAACACAAACTGAAATCTTTCAACAAACTGCTTTATCACTGGAGGCACTCAATTATCTATGCCAAGAAATTTGGAAAACAGGTAGCTGACCAACTGACTGGAAGAAATCCACATTTGTGCCCATTCCAAAAAGAAGACAGAATGTGAAAATCATCAGACAATATCATTAATATCATATGCAAGTAAATTTTTGCTAAAGATAATTCAAAAATGGCTGCAGCAGTACATTGACAGGGAACTGACAGAAGTTCAAGTTGAATTCAGACAAGGACGTGGAATGAGAGATACCATTGCTGATATCAGAAGGATCTTGACTGACATCAGACAATACCAAAAAGGTTGTTTAATTTTTTTTTTCCAGTACTTGTTCTGCATCTAAACTCTTATGTTAACAATCCCTATCCTTATCTACCTGTACCCTTAGCAAACATAAAATGTAAACAGTTAAGTTTAATGTTGTTAAGTGTCTTCCAGTTGGTCCCTACTCAGAGCGATCCTATATAGGGCTTCCTAGTAGTGTCTAGTGAGCTTGAACTGCTGACCTTATGGTTCAAACTGACTTTGCAATCCAGCACTTTAACCTGCAGAGCCACACATTTATATCAAAGCCTCTAAATGAAAGTTACAAAATACTATTTGTGGATGGATGAAATAGGAAGGAAGTTATAAAGAAAATGAAACATATAGACACAATCAAATGTTCTATTATATCCCCCATTACATTTCAACTATTTTAAATCTGCTTAAGGTCAATCTTTATTCTAAATGTGGCTTTCTGAGAAACCTCAAAATTCATAGCTGCCTATCCCTTACTGCTCCCCCACATAGCTGAATAAGATTGACACACTTCTAATCCTACTTACCATAATACAAATATCTTAACACTGTTTACTTTCTGCTAGTATCACAAAGAGCTTTAGGTTTTTGAACTCTGCCTGATCCTTTTGTTTGGCTTGTTTTCTTTTTTGCATGAAGAGAAAAATGTTTTCTGCTCTGTGAAGCTTGACCTAAACTTGGCTTTAAATGATTTTGCTAGAACTGGAATAAAAAACATCCCCACCCACCCTAGTGTGTGTACTAATGTACATTCAGTACCGTTTCCCCACGGTGGTCCTTAGAGAATCTGGGTGCTATGTTTCACCCTCTCGCTGACAGTCTCTCTCCTCCCCTACTTTATGTATCACTGGAGTCCTAGGGTGGCGCTGTGGGATCCTGTGCTGGACTGCAAGGTCTGTTTGAGCCGCAAGGTCTGTGGTTCAATTTCACCAGGTGCTCCTAGGAAACCTACAGGGAAACACACAAGGCTGCTATGAGTCAGAACCAACTCAATGGAAATTAACAACAACAACAGCTAGAGTCATGCTGCGGCACTGTTGGATATGCAGTGGACTGCTATCCACAAGGTCGGTGGTTCAAATCCACCAGCTGCTCCTTGGAAACCCTCTACAGTGTTACTGTGAGTTGAGTCCAACTTGACAGCACTTAACAGCAGGTTAACCAGTCACAGAGGTTAACCACTCGGCTGATAACTGGAAGATTGGCAATTCCAGCCCACCAGCCACAATGCAAGAGAAAGCTATGGCTGTCTGCTTCTGTAATGATTTACAGCCTTGGAAACCCTATGAGGCAGCTCTTCTCGGTACTATGGAATGGCTATGGGTCAGAATTGACTCAACTGACTCATTATCTAAACACTTGCTTTTTCTCCCTTTCCAGACACATGACTTCTCTGACCTATTGAGTCCACTATTATTTAACTTGCTTTGTCCAACGAACTGTGAATAGAAGTGTAAAGAAGATAAAAGGTGATTTCCTAAAGATTTGTTGGGTAGGCAGAAGTAGATACTCATACATACACAGCACAGGCAAAAATCTCCAAAAAAAAAACAATCCCACTGCCATTGGGTCAATTCTGACTCACAGAGACCCTACGTAGGGTTTCTGAGACTGTAAATCTTTATAGGGGCAGACAGCCCCATCTTTCTCCCACAGAACCATCCACTTTTCAGTTGCAGTTGTTGTTATCAAGTGCCACTGAGTCCGTTCAAACTCATAGCAACCTTGTATAGGGTTTCTGAGGAGCAGTTGGTGGGTTTGAACCGCTGACCTTGACTAGCAGTCCAGTGTTGATCCTAAAACATCACACCAGGACTCTGCAGTTGTTCTCCTAAATAAACCTCCGATCATCACCCCTGACTCTTACACAATATCCCATAGCTCATCTTGGTATTTACCCAATGTCTCCGTCCTAATTCCCTATTTGCTTTAATAAAGTGATTCCAGAGCTTTCACCTTTTGTTTCACAAGTAATTTCAAAGAACAATGTTTTCTTTTGTTTTTTAATATTCAAAGATGTGCAACTTCCCATTGTATGTTTCCCATGTAGTCGCATTTTAAAAGTGCAGAGGAGTGCTTACATTTGAAAATCTAGCTTTTCAAACTTGAAAAGTTTAATATGCCTCAATTACTCATAATCTGTAGTGCATCTGTAATGGCCTTTAAAAGTAGATTCCAGAATCCTCTTTCAGAGAGACAGAGGGGGGAAAAAAAAAGTATTTAATGAGCAAAAGATTTGCTGACATTGCAGTTATTACATTTAACAGCTTGGGCATATTCATTTGCTGAGAAACGAGATGCAGACTTTGAAAAAGCCTATAATAAAGTGGCAGTTTGATTTGTGTGGCGGATGATATCTTAGCTCTGTCTTAATTTAGTTCATTAATGTTCCTGAGTAGTATAAAGTTTGTAATTAAGCAGAATAGAAACACAAACAAACAGTGCCATCTTTTGGACAAAGCTTAAACTTGACGCCTGGGTATGGACACACATCT
This sequence comes from Chrysochloris asiatica, assembly GCF_000296735.1. Taxonomy (NCBI): domain Eukaryota; kingdom Metazoa; phylum Chordata; class Mammalia; order Afrosoricida; family Chrysochloridae; genus Chrysochloris; species Chrysochloris asiatica. The sequence goes on along the minus strand of NW_006408540.1, from coordinate 15,941,036 downwards.
CTGTGCCCAACTCTATACTCAGCATTGACAAACATCTATCACAGATGCCAGAAAGATGTTCTTTTTATCATTAGTAAATCACCAGGGATTGTAAGTATTTACGACTCGATGGCACTTAACAACAACAACAACAACAACTGGCACCATAAGAATGCAAGCCACTATGCTATAAATAGTACAGAACTTGCACCTATTTAGGGAACCTGGAAGAGCACTCTCAGAATGTTTTTTCAGCATCTCCATGGGAATGCTACTGTGGCCATGAGTTTATTTGCTCCTGCGAGTACCTGAGGATACCCATAAATGCATTTTCAATTTAGGTTACTTTCTAAATCTGGAATGAAATGTATTGGACTCAGGTATCAAATTTTGAAAAGCAGGTAGATAGATGTCATGTATTAAAATAGAAATGTTATTGCTATTCTGCTCATAAATTCTACCTGGTATTCATAACTGAAGTGAGGGCAACAGACAAGAAAAAGCTGTTTCACCCAAACTCATTTTCTTTTGAACAATGCAGGTCAGTTCGCAGCACTGGACAGTCTGAAAAGATGATCAGTATATAAAGATAAGGGGTCCTGGTGTGGTGCTGCAGGTTTGTGCGCTGAACCGCAACATCGGTTTGAACAGCAAGGTAGGAAGTTCAAACTCACCAGCCACTCCTTGGAAACCCTACAAAGAGTCACTAATGAGTCGGAACCGACTCAACAGCACTTAACACAACAACAACAACATACCCTTTTCAGCATTTGCTGTTTTCCGTCATTTTGATGTTGCTACTAGTGCTGTGGTGAGATGGTATATCATTGTCTGATTTGCATCTCTCTGGTGACTAATGGTGTGGCTCTGTGGGATAAAGCACTAGATCTCAAGGTCGGCGGTTCAAACTCACCAGCTGCTCCTTGGAAACCCTGTACAAAGTCGCTATGAGTTAGAACTGACTTGATGGCACTTAACAACAATATAAAGATATAACTATTTTTAAAGGGGGATCCAAATTTGTCATTCTAGTCAAGCATTTACTAACCACCTGGCACCACACTAGAAATTGGGCATTAAACAATCCCAAGCTGTTGTTGTTGTTAAGTGCCGTTGGGTCGGTTCCAACTCATAGCTATCTTGTATAGGGTTTCTAAGGAGAAGGAGTGGCTGGTGGGTTTGAACTTCCAACCTTTCAGTTTAAAGTAGTTCAGTACTTATGCTACAGTGCCAAACAGTCCTATAGACCCTAAAATTATTGAGACAGTTGTTGCTTAAAGGTTTTATGGAGGAGGGGGAAATATTTCAAAATGTAATTTTAAAGGGTTGAGGAATATTTTTTTAATGATGTTAATTTTGACAACAATGAAAATGGCAATCATTATAGCTAACATTTATTGGGCATTTATCATGTGCTCGGTACTGTTTAAATGTTGCACATATACGAACTCATTTACTCCTCATAAAATTTTAATGACGCAGATTCTATCCTTATCATTATTTTACAGATGGGGAAACTGAGACAGAAAGTGGATTGATCAGTAACTTGACTAACAGCTTACTAAAAAACACTCATGTCAAAGAAAACTGGAAAAGTAGTGGTTTGCCAAGAGAAAGTAGTAACCGGCCAAAACTTGGATACAGGCATGAATGCTAAATTCAGTCACCCATTCATTCATTCATTCAACAAACACAATATTCTGTAAGCACTTTTTCTATGCCAGTACCCTTGTCAGAACTAAGGATTAAACTGAACAAACAAATCCCCTGCCTTCTTCTAGTGTGCCTTCTCATGGTGCAAGCAACACATGCTAGAGTGTTTGGGGGCACTATTGTTGTTGTTGTTGTGAAGGTCCATCGAGTCGGTTCCAACATATTGCAACCTTGTATAGGGTTTCCAAGGAGCAGCTGGTGAGCTTGAACCGCCAACCTTGCAGTTCAAATGGCTTTACAGTCTGGCGCATTAACCCACAGCGCCACACCAGGACTCCTAGCCTCAAATGGATACTAATGAAATAATGGTAATGTTACCAATATATCAATAATGTTGAAATCCTAACCCCTGTGCCTTTGAATGTGAGCCTGTTTAGCTATAGGGTCTTTGAAGAGGTTATCAGTTAGGTTAACATGAGATCATACTGGAGTAGCTTGGTTCCTGATCTGATACAACTGGTGTCCTTATTAAAGAGATAAGATCCAGAGAGACAGGGAGACAGAGGAAAGGCATCATGGGACATGGCAGCTGCAAGCCAAGGAGTGCATAGAGCTGCCAGAAGCTAAGGAAGAGCCAACAGTCTTTCTCTTAGAACCTCAGAAGCAACCAACATGGCTGACAGCCTGGTTTGGGTTTTAGCCTCCCAAATGGAGACAATAATCTTCTGTTCTTATAAGTCACTCAATGTGTAATATTTCATTACAGCATCCCAAGCAAACCAAGACACCAACTAAACAAGAAACTCTGTCTGGAGTCTTCACTACACAGTACCTGCCATATGGGGCAGCCTGAAGACATACTTATTGGATTCCCATGTAAGCAGGTGTCCTGCAAACCCCTAGATAAATGAGTGCAGAGCTCTTAAAAGAGGTTTGAAATTAGAGATATGGATTTGGGCATCGTCAGCTGGCAGATGCAACTTCCCTTAAATCCATAATCACACAGTCCTAGGAGGTGAAATTGTTTCTGTAATGTCATCCTGAAGGGCAGGGCTTCAACAAAAAGAGAGAGAGCGAGGGAGAGAAAGAAAGGGACCATATATTTATTACAACCAAAGAACCTTATATGTATTTTCGTTTGGAGCTTCCTGTCTCCCTAGGAAAGCAGATGGTGTTGTGCACTCATTTTCCTTCTTTATTTCTCTCTCCACTGGTTTCTTTTTACCTCAAGTAAAAGGCTTTTCACACAAACAGCAAAGGTAATATGGACACACTGAAATGATACATAAAAAAGAAGTGTTTCTCCCTTAGACACCAGGAAATGACTTTACTTCAAAGACAAAGGTGAAAACAACCTTGCCTGCTGTCTGTTTCCCAGGGTGGTGGTTGTTGTTTTTGTTAAATCCCATGGAGTCACTTCTGACTCAATGACAGTGACCCTGTATAGGATTTGCAAGGCTTTAAATCTTCAAGGGTGCAGAAAGCTTCATCTTTCTCCCAGTGGCTATTGGGCTGGAACCACGAAACCTATACTTATCTAGGTAGCCACTGTTCTCCCTTTCTAAAGTTGTTGCTTAAGTGCTATCAAGTAGGTTCTGACTCATAGTGACCCTGTATAGGGTTTCTGAGGAATGGCTGGTGAGTTTGAACAGCCAACGTTATGGCTCAAACCAACCTTGCAGTCCAGTGCTTATCCTACAGCACCACACCAGGAAAATATGGCTTGCAAGATGGCTTGCAAGAACGGAACTGCATTATCTCACCATCTGGAAGCTGGGAATCTAGATCCAAGGCTTTGGCTGGGCCTTGCTCTGTGATAGCCCCAAGCACAACCTTGAACTGTGAGGCAGCTTCACCTGGCAGTCTTTCCCATGTGTCTCAGCGTCTGCGCTCCTTTTTCATATAAGGATATCATTCAGACTGGATTGTTGTTGTTGTTGTTGTCTAGTGCCGTTGAGTTGATTCTGACCCATAGCGACCCTGTATAGGGTTTCCAAGGAGCACCTGGTGAGCTTGAACTGCTGACCTTGCAGTGCAAATGTATTTGCAGTCTGGCGCATTAACCCACAGCACCACACCAGGACTTGATTCAGATTGGATTAGGACCCATTTAATGCTGTGGATTCAGTGTTGAGGCTGACTGTTCCTGTAAAGATTTATGATCTTGGAAACCCTATATAGGGTTGCTATGAGTCAGAATAGGCCCCGTGACAGTGGGATTTTCTCTTCCCATATGACCTCAATTTAACTGATTCCAAGCAGGGTCATGTGCCAAGGTACTGGGGGCGAGGACATCAACGTTTCCTGCTGAGGAACATAATTCAGGATGTGGCGCCTGCTCCCCCACCGTTGGGCCTGTATCCCTCTAAGGCTCACCTCTTCTGTGTCTCCTCAGGTCCCTCTCAGCCGGAATTCTCCTTAGACATTCTCACTTCCCTGCAGATTGGCTCAGCTGAGCCTCCATACCGCTCCTCCTATGGAATAGGATTCAGTACTGAATACCGTGGCATCTTTCTCCTCCAGAGTTTTGCTGTCAAGGTGAAGAGATGCATTTTTTTTTTCCTGAATGAGGTTAATGGAGATGCTGTTTCTGTGTACACCTTGTATTCAGTGCCTTGATCAAGATACAACCTAGTATGCTAATGAATGCTAATTCGGGTGGATTGTAGTGTGGCCATCTGTCACATCAGCTTACTTCACGGAGCCCCTCTGCTGGAAGAAATTACACTCTCCTACTCCTCTGAAGATTATTTAAATTGAATATCCAGTAAGATTTTGCCCTCAGTTCATATCTCTAGATCATGACCATTATTCATATTTATTTTGTGCATCTCACCAGATGGCCAAATGCCATGTTTTGAAAGAACTTAATGGTGCTGTGGGCTAATGCGTCAGACTGCAAAGTCATTTGAATTACAAGATCAGTGGTTCAAGCTCACCAGCTGCTGCTTGGAAACTCTATACAGGGTCGCTATAGGTCGGAATCGACTCGACGGCACTTAAGAACAACAATAAAGAAGGACAGTGAGACGAATGAGTAAATATTAAGACAAATGCATATTTATCCTTACACAATTATAGAATTAAGAGCATAAGAGATCTTTCTGAAATGCTTGATGGTGGTTATTCTGAATGACTGCTGAGTAGCTAGTGGTTATTTTAATTGGAATGAAGGTGTGATTCTTAGTTGAATGTGTTATGTCTATCAAAAGTCTTTTGAAAAACTTCTTTACAGTTGAAAGCTTGACACTTTGTGGTATGTAGTAGAAGGCTTTTGCTGTGGGAATATTTTGAGTGTGGTTATGCATCCATTCCCATGGTTAGAGTTGTGATTTCGGTGTAGTATAAAATGAGTTCTCTTTTGCCAGGATGTTGAGATGGATTTGCTCTTGTTTTAAGACATCTAAGTATGAGGCAGACCCTCCTACATGTGGACTTTCAACCTTTTTGGATGCTCCCTTGGCTTTGATATATGAAGGCTATAACAGAAAGAGGAACATTCAAGGCAATCCCATTGAAGAGAACTATTATACTGATTTCCCAGCATTCCTCCCTCTCCCTGAAGAAGATTTGGGAGGGTGCTAGACCCCTGGCCTCAAGGCTGGCAAGGGGGTGGGGGCATCTGGGAAACGGCTTATTGTTGGCTGCTGTTGAGTTAGCTCTGAGGCATGACAGGATTGGACTGTTGTAATCCACTGGGTTTTCATTGGCTGGTTTTCATAAATAGATTACCTTTCTTTCTAGTCCATCTTAGTCTGGAGGCTCTGCTAAAGCCTGTTTCAAATCAACCCACATCCCTCCACTGGAAGATGAGCAATGACTATGCATGGGGAATCAAAGCCACGTCTTCTGTATGGACAACACGATGCCTAACAACGAGTCACCACTGTTCCTCTAGCCAGTTGCCAATGAGTCGACTCCATGGTGAGCCGTGGATGTCAGAGTAGAACTGTTTCCACAAAGTTTTCAGTGGATAAGTTTTCAGAAGTAAACCATCATGCCTTTCTTCTGAGGTACCTCTGGGAGAAGTCAAATCACCAGTCTTTCATTGACAGCATGCTCATTAACTGTTTGCACCACCTAAGGACTCCAGAAAGTACTTGTTGTTATGTGCCGCGCAATCAGTTCTGACTCATAACGACCTTGTACAGGGTTTCTGAGGCTATAAATCTTTATGGGAGCAGAAAGCCTCATCTTTCTCCCGTGGAATATCTGGTAGTTTCGAACTGCTGACCTTGCTGTTCGCAGACCGATTCAGAAGCATTAAATGTGAAGACTAGTGCTTGGTCCACTTCTAGAAAAGCTCAAGTTTTCTGCGGCACCAAGAGAGTGGGGCTGTACTGTCACTCATATGTATACTACCAGAGACTTTAGGGTCCAGTTTTGTGTTTTCTAAATATCACACCTGGCTCATGCAGGAGACAACATCACTGTGAGGGGAGTATTTCCCAGGAATTGTCATAAGTGACCAAAAAATCTTAGCCTAGATACAGAATTGCTACCAACTCCTTAGTGTAATATCTTTGGCTTTCTTTTACAGATTTGGTCCAGTGAGTGATTTCCCTAAGACTTATAAACAGATAGAACTAAGTGTCCCACCAGTCTTCAAATGCATACCAGATCTAGATCAATACATGGTATCTACAACTTTCCACCAATCACTTGTTTGTACACGCAGGTGTGTTTAGATATCCTTTACCAAAGGTAGACTCTGGGCACATTCTAGCAGACTGGAATGTACAAGATGGCTCAAGCTTACCATAGATTCACTATGTGTTTGATACTGTGTAGGTAATAGAAGTAATGAAGTACCAGCTGCCAGGCCCTGCTTTTGAACCTGAATTCCCAAAGTAATCTGGAGTGGCATAAAATTTAAGATGAGTAATTATTATTCCTTGTTATATATCAGAGCCCTTTCAAGTTCATCCACTGTTGAAAAAAAAGATGCATCAAAGCCCACCTGGGGAAGTATTTCACAATTATCCAGTCAATGAGAAGCTGCCAGAAAGGCACAACCACCAAAACTGAATGCCCAGATTCCTGAGTAACTGGTTTCCAAAAAAAAGACTAATCATGTTTTAATGTCTACACACAGACACACACTAGGTTTTGCAAGTTTACAACCAGCTGAATAAATCTTACCGAAATAGCCAAAGACTTAAGTCAATACACTGATTCCTGCTGTCATTTATTTCCCAGACCCCCGACACTTTTTCCTTTTGCCTCAAAATCTGCAGATTTGAAATATCGATCTCCTGATCCTTCAACTCACCCTTCAAGTCTCCAATAAATACCAGAAGAGCTGCCAGAGAAGAGGTGAAGAAATATGATTTGCCAAAGTAGAATACTTCTTTGCTCCTAGGCTAAGTTAGAATAGTTAGATATGGCTAAAAACCCAAGACCTTAAATCTGGAGAGCTCAAGAATGAATAAATGAATGGCTGCTTTTTTTTTTTTTAGATATGGTTTCCTTCATTTTTTTTTTTTTTTACCAACATCTGTTTCCCTACGTCCTGCAGACTTCCCCTTTGGTTTTCTGAATATTTTCTATTAAGACTTCGAGCTATTTCTCCCGGTTTCTCTTGGCTTTCTTTTCCATTGACTCTTGCTTTATTTTCTCCTCCACATATTAAGCACATTTCTTTTATTCCTTCCATTATTTCCTCTACTCCAAGGTACAGTTTTGGGGGGAGGCAGGACTTCTCCACAGGCTGTCCTGGTGCGGCACTATGGGTCAATGCACTGGGATGCAATTTCCATTTGAACCACAAGGTCAGTGGTTCAAGCTCACCAGCTGCTCCTCAGAAACCCTATAAAGGGTGGCTAGGAAACTACCAGCCCCTCCGCGGGAGAAAGATGAGGCTTTCTACTCCCGTAAAGATTTACACCCTCGGAAACCCTGTACAGGGTCGCTATGGGTCGGAACTGACTCGACGGC
>NW_006408540.1:15932409-15933367 GCF_000296735.1 Chrysochloris asiatica | reverse complement strand
TTGGGACACCTCTCTTTGGAATGGGCACAAGTACGGATCTTTTCAATCAGTCTGCCATATATATACACACACATACATAAGGAGCTCTGGTAACATAGTGGTTACGAATCTGGCTGCGAACCTTAGGGTCAACAGTTCAAAACTACCAGCTGTTCCATAGGAGAAAGATGAGGCTTTCTGCTCCCATGAAGATTTACAGCTTTGGAAACCCTGTATAGGGTCGCTATCAGTTGGAACTGACTCCACAGCACATAACAACAACAACATACACATACATATATATGTCTTTTTTTACTCCTTCATTTTCTCACTGACTACACCCATAGGAGACCATTGGTAAAATCCTAAGAACACATTAACATAACATACAAGCATCAGTTGAATACAAATACCACAACACCCCACCACTCATCTGTCAGTTTGTCATACTGTGGTGGTTTGCATGTTGCTGTGATGCTGAAAGTTATGCCACCAATATTTTAAATACCAGCATGGTACACCCAGGGTGAACAGGTTTCAGCTGAGCGTCCAGACTAAGACAGACTAGGAAGAAGGAGAGGGAGACTACTTCTGAATGTTTAGCCACCGAAAACTTTATGAATAACAGCGGAACATAGTCAGGCATAGTGTTGGAATACTAAAACATGATGAAAAGCACCAATATACTGTTAGATATAGTGCCAGAAGATGAGCTTGTTAGGTGGGCAGGCACTCAAAATGTGACTGGGGAAGAGCTGCCTCCTCAAAGTACAGTTGACCATGATGATGCAAATTGAGTAAAGCTTTCCAAAAATTCATTTGCTGATGGGGCACAACTCAAAATGAGGAGAAACATTGGTAAACATTTGTTAGTAACCAAAACATGAAATGTACAAACTACAAATCTAGGAAAATTGAAAGTTGTCAAAACTGAAATGGAACACATAAAGACAGATACCCTAGGCAATAGTGAGCTGAA
>NW_006408540.1:15927524-15930303 GCF_000296735.1 Chrysochloris asiatica | reverse complement strand
CAGTTTGAAACTACCAGCTGTTCCGTGGGAGAAAGATGAGGCTTTCTGCTCCCGTAAAGATTTACAGCCTCGGAAACCCTGTACAGGGTCACTATGGGTCGAAACTGACTCGATGGCACTTAACAACAACAACAACAACATGAGTCAGAACTGACTCAATGGCACTTAACAACAACAACAAGGGACTTGTTACTCATGTGTTCTTCTTGTCTAGAACCCATTAGATAAGCTTGAAAGGAGAATACTATGACTTGCTTCCCATCAAGCTGCTCTCTAGACAGTGACCACATTGACCCATATTTAAATTTCAGCTAGACCAGGCCAGGTGTCACATGATCATGACCAATAATGGACATCCTGAGTTGGCATTTATATTGGCTGGCCTCAAGCTTGTTTCTTTTTCTTTTCAACTCAAGAGAAATCCATGCAAATGGAAAGCGCTTGCCTGCATGTGATTTATTACTCAGTCTTTCCAGGATTCCTGCATTTCATTTGAATATTTGCAATCACATGCAAGTTGTGCTAGACAATCTGTATCTGTATGCGAGAATCTTTATTGCACTAATGCAGACATATTATTCAGTGCTCCATAAATTACAGAAGGATTGATTTATCCAGGTACATACTGCTCACCCAACAGCTGTTGAATTCAGAATCATTTGCTTAGAGAATCCATCAAAATTAAAGAGCAAATATCAAAATAAATTATCATTTTCATCTGTATACATTCTGTGATGTACCAAGATCCTTTTGCCTACACATTTCTTTGAACCTCTCCTTAGTAAAATCAGCTGATGAAAGCAAGTGCCTCGGGAGTTTTCCCAGTGACAACAGCCAGTATTTGGCATTACTATGCTGAGGTGGGCTTTTAACTTCATCTGATTTATGTTAACGGCAAAATTCGTTTTGTCATCAAAATGAGTCAGACTCTTAAAGCTCTCCAGCTCTGAAGAAGCAAAACCATCTAGAAATGAAGAACGGTTGCTCATCCTTCCTGCAGAGTTATTGACAGGTGAGTGTTTTGTGCTCTGTCCTGCACCCTGAGGCAGGACACTCCCCAGAGCTTGCAAGAGAATATGTCTTTTGTCTGATGAGCCATTTGGTTTATACATCCCTTCCAAAGTCACCTTCAAGATGACCAAGGTTGTCAAATCTATTCATATGAACAAACCATTTGAGATTCAGAGAAGAAATCACAATCAGCAATTTGGGAGCAGATGCTAAGCCAAATGAACATCAGAGGTTCCTGGGATACCAAGTCTGTTGCTAGCCTGTGGTGAATCACATTGCCCCCTACTAGGAATATCAAATCCCCACTTCTCTGACACTAACTGAGCTGAAATGTCCGAATCCCAGTTCTCACTTGGTTGACACCAAACTGTGTTAAACAATTAAATCAAATTACCAGTCAGTTCCCTCCAGTCCCACTTGTGTGGTGATGCCAGCTGTACGTGCAGTATGTCTTCCTCAGATCCTACCCACCTGGCTCCAGGTTAGTACTCACAGCCTTCCAGACAGCCAAGTGTGCAAGGCTTCACACACCAGCCACAAACTTGGGGCCTCACTTCTGATCTGCTGGCTACAAACCAGGGTTCCTCTTACCTCCTAAGGATACCCACAAGCTTGGGAGCCATAGGGGCTTCACTTCTGACCTGCTGGCTCCATCTACTCCCTTTAGGGCAGGGAGCCTAGGGGGCCTCTTGGAAAGAGTTATTAGGAAAGCAAAGACTGCCTCAAGAACAAAAGGTCTCTTTGGATCTCTAGTGTACCCCAGTGCCTGGGACTTATAAAGTAGGCACTCAGTAAATGTTCATTGGGTGAATTCCTAGCAATGGATAATTTCTAAGAACTACAGTCCTATAGTCCCACAAAGAAACCCCTTGAGTAGCTATGATGGGTCCAACTGAGACCCTCATGTGACCCAAACCCCAGAATCTGCTTTGTGACTTGTCCAAGTTTCTGAGACAGCACTAGGGGCCTCTTGGAGGATAAAAGTGTTCATTCCAAGACCTTGCCCATTTTACAGTCTGGCTACTGTAAGCAGACTAGTTCCAAATCATAGCAATCCTTTATAGGGTTTCCAAGGAGCAGCTGATGAGCCTGAACCACCAACCTTGCAGTTCAAACTGACATTGCAGTCCAGCACATTATCCCACAGCACAACACCAATTAGTATTTTATTGTTAAGTGCCATCGAGTTGGTTCGAACCCATAGCGACCCTGTATAGTGTTTCCTAGGAGTGGCTGGTGGGCTTGAACCACTGACTTGGTGGTTCAAATCAACTTTGCAGTCCAGCGCATTAACCCACAGCACCACACCAGGACTCCACCAATTAGTATGGTGTGCTGTGGAGTTGGGTCTGAGGCGAGGCTGTAAATCTTTCCAGGAGCAGAAAGCCTCATCTTTCTCCCATGGAATGGCTAGGCTAGTAGTTTCTAACTGTTGACCATGAGATTAGCAGCCCAACTTGTAACCACTACGCTCACTACTAATTAGTATGTTGTTGTTGTTGTTAAGTGCCATTGAGTATGGCCCCTCCTAAATGGGCCATTTCCCAAAAATTCCACCTATCACTAGGAATAACCATAATATCTCCCAAAAAACTTTTTTAAACCTCAGCAAAGTTTTTGTTGGAATCCTGGTGCAACACCATAGGATAAGCACGTGACCTCAAGGTTGGTTTGAACCACAAGGTGGGTGGTTCAAAACTCACTAGCCACTCTTCAGAAACCCTATACAGTCAATACTGACTCTAAGGCACTTAACAACAACAAAGGC
>NW_006408540.1:15919304-15927024 GCF_000296735.1 Chrysochloris asiatica | reverse complement strand
TTTTTAAACAACAAAAAGACAACATTAAAAAACACACCATAAAATACACATGGACCTCACCAGATGAAATACACAGGAATCAAGTTAACTACATCTGTAGGAAGAGACGGTGGAAAAGTTCCATATCATCAGCCAAAACCAGGCCAGGGGTAGACTGTGGAATAGACCATTAACTGTTCCTATGCAAGTTCAGTCTAAAGCTGAAGAAAATTGAAACAAGTCCACGAGAGCCAAAATTTGACCTTGAGTATATCCCACCTAAATTTAGAGATAATCTCAAGAACAGATTGGATGCATTACACACAAATGACCGAAGACGAGAAGGAACTGTGGGAGGCCATTAAGAGCATCATAAAGAAAGAAAGCAAAAGGTCTTTTAAGAAAGGAAGTAAAAACCAATGTGGACATCAGAAGACACTCTGAAACTTGCTCTCCAACATACAGATGCTAAAGCAAATGGAAGAAATGAAGGAAAAGAGTTGAACAAAAAATTTCAAAGGGCAGCTCAAGAAGACAAAGTCAATTATTATAAGGAAATGTGCAGAAAGCCAAAAGGGAAGACCATGCCCAGCATTTCAAACTGAAAGAAATGAAGAAAAAATTCAAGCCTTGACTTACAATAGTGAAGGATTCCATGGGCAACATATTGAAGGATGCAAAGATCATAACAAGAAGATGGAAGGAATATAGAGAGTTTCTATACCAAAAATAAATTGTTGATGTTCATCCATTTCAAGAGGTAGAATATGATCAAGAATCAATGGTACAGAAGGAAGATGTCCAAGTAGCACTGAAGGTATTGGTAAAACAAAACAAAACAAAGCAAAAAAACCCAAGGCTATAGGAATTGACAAAATACAATTGAAATCTTTCATCAAATTTATACAAGACTGAGGCATTCACTCACCTATGTCAAGAAATTCGGGAGACAGTTATCTGACCATCTGATTGGAAGAGATACATCCCAAAGAGAGATGACTCAATGGAATGTGGAAATCATCCAACAATATAATTAATATCACATGCAAGTAAAATTTTGATGAAGATAATTCAAAACCAACTGCAACTGTATATTGAGAGGCAACTGTCAGAGACCGACGCTGGATTCAAAAGAGGATGTGGAACTAGACATCATTGCTGACTTCAGTTGTATCTTGGCTGAAATCAGAGAATACCAGAAAAATGTTTACCTGTGCTTATTGACTATGCAAATGCTTTTGACTGTGTGGATCATGATAAGCTATAGATAACATTTCCAAGAATGAGTATTCCAGAACAGCTGATTTGCTCATGAGGAACCTGTACATAAACCAAGAGGCAGTTATTGGACCCTAATGAAAGAGATACTGAATGGTTTCAAATCAGGAAAGGTGTATTGCAGGGCTGTATTCTTTATCATACTTATTTAATCTGTTTGATCAGCAAATAATCTGAGAAACCAGATTATGTGAAGAAGAGTATAGTATGAGGATACATAGAAGACTCATTAACAACCTGCAACATGCAGATGGTACAACCTTGCTTGCTGAAGTGAGGAGGTCTTAAAATACTTACTGATGAAGATCAAAGCCTCTAGTCTTCAATATAGAATGTACCTCAATGTTACGAAAACAAAAAGTCTCACAACTGGACCAACTAAGGTGTGCCTGACCCAAACCATTGGTATTTTCAATTGCCTCATATGCATGGATGACTCTTCTGGTTAATGTGCTGGACTGCAAGGTCAGTTCAAACTGCAAGGTCAGTGGTTCAAGCTCACCAACCACTTCTAGGAAACCCTATACAATGTCGCTATGATTTGGAACCAACTTGACAGCACTTCACAACAACAACATACGCATGTGAAAGTTGGACAATGAATAAGGAAGACCATAGAGTTGAATTACGGTGTTAGAAAAGAATATTGAAAGTACCATGAACAAACAAATTTATGTTGCAAGAAGTACAGCCAGAATGTTCCTCAGAAGCAAGGATGGTGAGACATTATCTCTGATACTTCAGACGTGTTATCAGAAGGGATCAGTCCTGGAGAAGGACATCATGCTTGCTTGGTAAAGTGGAGGGCCCATGAAAAAAGAGAAAGACCCCCAACAAGATGGATTGGCACAGTGGCAACAGCAATGGACTGAAGTATGACAACAATTGTGAGGAGGGCTCAGGACAGAGCAGTGTTTCGTTCTGTTATACATGGGGTTGTTATGAGTCGGAACCAACTCCAGGGCACCTAAAACATAGTAAAAAGTCTACAAAAGAAAACACACCTGGGGCAAGTCTGGGAGTTTCCATGTCCCTCAAAAGGACAAGATACCCTCCCATATATATGGCATCTTTCCTTAACCAGAAATCCATGGAGATTGCATTTCCAGAGCATTTACTGGGGCCTGATTACATAGGTATGGTCGATTAAATCATGTTCCCTAGCTCTGCTCAGGTCACCAGGTTAGTGAGCTTTCTCATCTGACTCACCCCAACCTGAGACACCTAATTAGCATAAGCTTTCAGGTGTGCTTAACTCTTCATCTTGCCTGAGGAAGCCGCCATTGCAGTCATATTTTGGTATTCAATCACTGTACTGGAAATATTTATTTGCACTATTTTAAAATTTGTTAAAATCTGAAATTGAAATTGTGAGCTCTGGTAGCATAGTGGTTACAAATCGGGCTGTGAACCTTAAGGTCAGTGGTTCGAAACTACCAGCCGCTCCGCAGGAGAAAGATGAGGCTTTCTACTCCCGTAAAGATTTACACCCTCAGAAACCCTGTACAGGGTCACTATGGGTCGGAACCGACTCAATGGCACTTAACAACAAAAACAACAACTTGTTGTTAAGTGCCATAGAATTGTCTGACTCATAGCAACCCTGTATAGGGTTTCTGAAGAGCAGCTGGTGGGTTTGAACTGCTGATTTTGTGGTTCTTAGTCCAATGCTGATCCACAGCACTACAGGGGAAGTCCAAACTCCACTTAGAGAGTTAAATACTGGGTTAAAGTTTCAAATCAAGCATATGTGCCATTGTTTAGCATGCATTCTCATTTTATCTTCTTTTCCCATATCTCAAAAATAACCCAGTGTTGTTTTAATTCTCAATGACTGGGTCCTTAGTGATGTTGAACATCTTTCCATATTTTTATTGGTCATTTATATTTCAACCATATCTGCTTGGTTCCCAAAGCTACCTGCAAAGGTCCATGACACAGTCCTCTTATATAATTAGGAGGTGAGGGAGGAAATGGAGGAGAAAGAGATCGAAGCTCAGGCTCTGTGTTAGGCTGGGTTTTCTAGAGAAGAAAAACTAGTGATATATATATATATACAGTGAAGTTCATTATCAAGGAAATGGCTTACAATTGCAAACTCCCAGGTCCCCAATGGAAGACAGAAAGAGAGAGAGTCCTTCCTACATGTCCATTATATTGGGAGCAAGCCACAACCCCAATGAAGCATCCCTTCAATTAATTGGATGCTCATCCCCTCTCATCATAGAGCTAACTATGCCTGTATTAGGTTTCATTACCATAGGTTTAAGCTCTTCCCAACTGCTAAACCTCTGGATATCCTGGGCCTAATTAAGTTGACACAAAGTCCTAACCATTGCAGCCTCTTTCTGGGTCTTCTCCTTTCCCCCTGAGCTAGATCTCTGCTCCTCTTTCTCCTGCCTTTTGCCCTAATATTTGATCCAGATTCACAGAACCTGACTTTCTTCATCCTATCATTTATTTTAAGCATGACCTTTTCCTTTAATCAACGATATGACTCAAACTGAGAGGATGAAGAATTCTTGGTTCTGGATCCTGACTACTGCCAGGTAACATGGCATTAAAAAACAAGATTAAAAGACAGATCTCACTTTTAAAAACATCACTGATAAGCAAAATGGATACCAAAATGCTAATGTAGTAATTTTGCTCCAGAATGTAACCTCTGACCTTTGAAGTTTATGTTCTAATCTAAAGCATCAAGCTCACCCACAAGTTTCCTCCCTAACCACGGAAAAACTATTGCCTAACTTCTTATTTCCTCTAGGAAACATCCCCTTCCTGGAAAAGTCATTATTGAGCTGCATGCCATTTGTGTCACTCCTAGGCCCCAGCATTGATTTTGTGTAATATGAACAGGCTAAACAAGTGAATGATCAGGTGCTAAATCAGGTTGAACAACCTTTAAGCACGACAAATGTTCAGAGAAAGGATCAGACAAGGTAGACTTCTTGGAAGAGCTGAGATTCTAATTCTCTTCACTGAGTGAATGACCCAGTAGGTGTCTCTTTAATGTTCTGCTTCTAAGCATCTTGGCTCTATTCTGTTTCTCTATGTCATATTTCTCATATGCTCTAGTCAGAGCTGTCATTATTACCAAGTTACAATGATGCTTCAAATCACATGACTTCATACCCATGCACCACAAGCATGCAATGTTGTTTCCCTTGTTGTCAGTGTTTTTACCGTTGGTGATTTTGTCAAATTGTCTAGTGTTTTAGCTACAATGTTGTGATGATATTTGTGAACCTATATGAATAACATTTTGGGAATGAAGTAGTAATTAAAGGAAAAGAGGAAGACAATCAGAAAAGGCTTCTGCTCAGTTACTAATAATGTTGTAACCAATAATGCTGTGATTTACTATGGAAAGATTTTGTAAAACAATTTTATTGTTAGATGCATGAATATTTTCTTTTATGAATATCAACACAAGGCTGGTCCGTATGAGTTGGAGGTTACAGATGGCTCAACTGTTGGACTTCTCCGACATGGTATGACCCTCCAGAGTCCTTGATATTAATCACCACTCCTCCCTTCCCTCAAGTCCCAGCGTTCTGCAACATGCTGCAAAGTGTCACAAAACTCACAATTGTCAAAAGAAATGGCTCACAAAATTGTGGAGGCTGTCAAGTACCAAATCCATAGTTCAGAGATCAGTCTCAAGGAATTGTCTCAAACATGCAGTCTCAGGAGCTGAGGAATTCAAATCGGCAGATCAGACGACGGGCTGTTGATGCACGAGGCTGTGAGAGCTGGTGAGTCAGGTCCGGTGATGGGTTGAAAGACCCCTGAACCAGAGGTCAGGCAGAATGAGCCAGATGCAAGATTGAGGGCAAGGAAGCAAGCTTTTCCAAAACAATCTTAAATTGCAGTCAGACTATTCCCCCAAAGGAACTGGTGGTGGTGGCTGTGTGCTATGGAGTCGGTTCCGACTCATAGTGACCCTGTACAGGGTTTGCGAGGCTGTAAATCTTTACAGGAGCAGAACACCTCATCTTTCTCCCATGGAACAGCTGGTAGTTTTGAACTACTGACCTTGCGGTTCGCAGCCCGATTCGTAACCACTGCGCTACCAAAGGAACTAAGTCCTACCTTAATCATCCCTCCTTAGCAACTCATTTCAAAGTGGGTCCATAATCACAGGCATGATTGTTGTTGTGAAGTGCCAAGTGCCGCCTAGTCAGTTCTGACCCATAACGACCCTGTATAGGGTTTCTGAGGAGCAACTGGTGAGCTTGAACTGCCGATCATACAGTTAAAACCAACTTTGCAGTCCAGTGCATTAACCCACAGCGTCACACCAGGAAATCCCAAGCATAGAGGCTAGGATTTACAAAACATCACAGAATAGAGAAATTTGGTTAAAAGTGTCATCATAAATAATCTTGCATTAATATTCATCTAATCAAAGAACTACTATATGTAAGCAATTTATAATTTGATTTATAATTATATTTATCACATCTAACTATGATTAAAACTGATATAAACTTTACTAAGGATTCTGTCTGGTCTGGTACAGAAGTAGGGCCATGGCGGAGGGGTGGGGCTGGGGGAGGGAGACAGTAATTACCATTCTGAGTCACACCAACTCCAGTGACGGTCACTGATGGTTCGTTTTGGTGTTTGTGGATTATGTGTTCATTATTTCCTTACACATTCTCCATGTGTGCTCCCAACTGTCTTAGTAAATTTAAAGCTCTTCAAGGCGAGCGCTGGGCCTCCTCTTTGCTCCAACGCTCCCCTCAGTGCTCAGTGCTCTGCACGCAGAGGGTGCCTCAGAGTTGTCGCTGACTGATGGATGTAATGAAACCCCAACTGCCTATGAGTCAATGGACCACAGAATGGTAATCATCCTGCTGATTGTCTCAAACCCCAAACTCTGGGCAGAAAGCCAACACCCACCCAAGATGTTGTAATGGCCTTATAATGACATAGTATTTGTTTATAAACCTTCTTTAGAGAAAGTCAATTTGTAGCATCTGAAGGCTTCTAGACATATTGTCTTATTAGCCCTCCTGTTGTGGCTTGGGAGTAGTATAACCCTGCAGAGGAAGGAAGAAACCACAGAGGGTGTGGCGTCTGCTTGGTACATGTTCCCTGGTGACATTTCATAGCTGTCGCTAGAGAAACCTCTGGTCACCCTACTCCCTGAAGCCTTCCTTGACCTCTTTGATCAGTAGTGAATCTTTTCATTTTTCTAAACTATGGTGTGTCTGTTTTCTAGAGCACAAAAATTGGTCTTTTGTATTTGCAAAGGGACGTATGAAGTATTGCTACTAAAGAGCTCTGGTAGCATAGTGGTTACGAATCAGGCTGAGAACCGCAAGGTCAGCAGTTCGAAACTACTAGCTGTTCCATGGGAGAAAGATGAGGCTTTCTGCTTCCATAAAGATTTACAGCCTCAGAAACCCTGTACAGGGTCAACACCCTATGAGTCGGAACTGATTTGATGGCACATAACCACCACCACCACCACTAGGGGGGCCAATTCATGCAAACTTGAGTTTATTCCAAACAAAACATGTTTAAACGAACATGGATGGCTGCAGGCAAGTTCTTTCAGTAATATGTTTGTCTTAGTCTCCTTTGTTGTTGTCGTTATGTGCCATCAAGTCGGTTCCAACCTGCAGGGATCCTGTGTAGGGTTTCTGAGGAGGAGCTGGTGAGCTTGAACCACTGACTTTGCAGTTCAAACCAACTTTTCAGTCTAGCACATTAACCTACTGCGCCACACCAAGACTCCTAGTCTCCTTAGGGTGCCCACCATGTATGAAGAGAAAGATGGGGTGCTCTGCTCCAATAAAGATTACAGCCTCAGAAGTCTTAGACAAGATCACTATGAGTCAGAATCAGAACCAACTTGATGGCAGTGGGGGGGGGGGGGGGGGGGGGGGGGGAGGGATGACGACAACTGGTTTGTGGGTTGTTTTGTACACTATCGACTTGTCAAGTTGACTATAACTCATGGAGACCCCATGAGAGTTAGAGTGGACCTGTACTCCATAGGCTTTTCATTGGATGCTTTTTCCGAAGTTGACTGCCAAGCGTTTCTTCTGAGGCACTTCTGGGTGGATTCAAACCTTCAACCTTTCAGTTAGCAGCCAAGTGCATTCATTAACTGTTTGTCCTACCCAGCCAAACATATTACCTCAAGCATTCTCATCTCCTTAAAGTGCCTTCACAAACAGGGTCCAATCAAAACAGTGGCTTATGAGGGGATCTACTAGACCAGTTCAATTCAAGGCAGAGGAGTCAGCTCAGAAGGTTACGGTAACTGTCTGGGGACTTAAAAGGATTAATCTTGATAGATTTTCTCAAAAAATACACAGAACAATCATGGGAGCTTATAAAGATGTTTTAAGAAAAAAGAAAACTACATTGGTAAGAAAGGTGAGGTATTAAAAAAAAGAAAAGGTGAGGAAAGTAGACACCCAGGAATATATATATATATATATAT
>NW_006408540.1:15915960-15918449 GCF_000296735.1 Chrysochloris asiatica | reverse complement strand
CCCCCCCCCCCACACACACACACATCCCATTTTGGGTATCCAATGTCCAGACTTCTTTCTGCTCCCCAAACTGAAATGTCATTGAACAGGAACACAATTTGAATCCCTTGAGAATGGCCTGTAATCATTGAAAGAGCAAAGAACGATTCCAGAAAGGGTTAGAGAGATGGCAACACTGTATACGGACCGAGGTGGGAAGAAGCAATTAAAAAAACAATGGCTTCACATTTTGGAATTTTTGTTTAATAAAGATTTCTATGATTTTGTAGCAATCCTTTTAAACTTGCCCTTGTATAAACCAATCAATATCAAGTCACCTGTGACTTATGGGGCTCCATGTGTGTACAACCAGGTGACACAGGATTTCTAATCTTTCAGAAACAGATTACCAGGCCTTTCTTCTGCGTCACCTCTGGGTGGATTCAAACTCCTAACCCTTTGGGTAGCAGTGGAACTCTTAATGTTTAGGCCACCCAGGGACCCCTTGGTATTTTTAGCAATGAATCTGTAGCATTACTAGGGGGCTGCATGAAGTGTGGGCCACTTGAGCGATATTGCCAGAAAAGATGATCCCAAAAACGACTGTCTATAAATTTTCTGTGCAGTATTTCCACATACATTTATTGTTTTTAAGATAACAATATCCACATAACTAGTTATAGCAACAAAAACATTTTTCATGAATCAACTTACATGTATCAGTATACCTACAAGGCTAAAACTGGCCTGGCGCTGTGGGTTACTGTGCTGGACTGCAAAGTCAGTTTAAACTACAAGATCGGCAGTTCAAATTTACCAGCTGCTCCTCAGAAACCCTGTACAGAGTCGCTGTGGGTCAAAACCAACTCAACAGCACTTAACAACAACAACAATGTACTTCTAATGTGCTCTTTTCCAAGCTGTCATTATTAACCAATTACAAGGACACTTTGAGTCACATGGTTTCTTTCCTCTGCACACACTATTGTAATTTACAGGTCTAATTCTAATTTTGCTTGATGTCACCACTAGTGCCATTACATTCTGTGATATACAGGAATTATGATACACAAATGACATTAGTAGAAAAAAAACAAAAAACATTACTAAGTATTCTGAATAGTCTTATATGGAAGGAGGTCTATGGGGAAGGCGGATGACGCCATGATTTACTGCGCTGTGTGACAACCACCTAGTAACAATGCTACAAGGACTATACCATGCTGGCCAATAAAAGTAACTGATAATAAAAGAGAAGTAAACAGGAGATTTCTGCTAATTATTCCCAGAAGCAGAGGTTGCAGGTACCTTTTCTTTTCTCTCTTTGCCTAAAATTGGACAGCAGTTAGAAAGTAGTGATTCCCATCCTTGGCCAGCAACAGACCCCTGAGATGAACTCAGTCCATTTACCTGTGAATCTGAGATGCCCGCTCTCTCTCTGTTCCCCTGGAGATGAATATTAGTGAGATTGAAGCACAGGAAGTCTCAGCCATTGGGTGGTGATGATATTAAGGCACGTAACTCGCTTTTGCAGATCTGATATGTTTCCATGGAAATAATAGTCAGAAGCCAGCAACTGAGAAGTAAGAATTCTGGGTTTTCCTCGGCTTCTGGCTGCTAACAGAAAGCCAGATTTTCAAACATGCTGAAAAATCTGAGACTTTCAAATCTAGCACATTTACCACAGTCATTAAAATGAAAATTCCATAGTTTCTTTTTGTGAAATTCACAACTACGGATCCAGAAGTTTGGCCTAATAGAATAAAGAAAAGAGACCAGAACCTATAGTTAGGATACCTGGGTTTGAATCTCACTCATCCCACCTGTAGAAATGTGGGCAAGCTATCTGGGCTTTCAAAGCCTCCATCTCTTCTTCAATCAAAAATACATTATTATTTCCAGGGTGATTATGAACATTCAATGAGAAGCATTTAGTGTACTGTTTGTTCTTTGTTAGGTGCCATCGAGTTATATATTGAAGATAATAAATGTTTATTAAAGTCAATGGATGATGCAAACAGTTAAGCACTCAGCTACTAACCAAATAATATGATGTTTCAACTCTGTCCAGAGGCACCTTGGAAGAAAGACTTGGAAATCTACTTTTTAAAAAATCAGCCATTAAGACCCCTGTAGAATGGGTTTCTACTATGACAACAGGGGCTGGTCCACGAATTGGAATCAACTTGAAAACAACTAAGGAGCCACACTGGCACTGTAGGGTAAGCAATGAAGTGCTAACCACAAGATCAGCATTCAAACTCACCCGTCACTCCTTTGGAGAACGATGGGGCTTTCTGCTCCCATAAAGATCACAGCCTCAGACATCTCAAACAAGGTCACTATGAGTCAGAATCAACTTAATGGCAGTGGGTTGGGGGTGAGTGATGACAACTGGTTTGTGGGTTGTTTTTTAGACTATTGAGTTGTCAAGTTGACTCTAACTCAAGGAGACCCCATGAGAGTCAGAGTGGACCTATACTCCATAGGCTTTTCAATGGATGATTTTT
>NW_006408540.1:15903254-15908283 GCF_000296735.1 Chrysochloris asiatica | reverse complement strand
CTATTCTGCTGCTTTTTGTAATGTTTCAATATTCTGGTGCTAACAGCGTTCCTCTATTCTTCATAAGGCTTCCAGTGACTAATCATTCAGAATTAGTTGGCATCTCCTTCGTTCTAGTCTGTCTGAGTCTGGAAACTAAGTTGAAACCTGTCCACCATGGGTGACCCTGAGGTATTCAAAATACCAGGGGCATAGCTTTCAATATCCACAAGCCACCACAGTATGACAAACTGAGTGGTGGAGTCCCTTCTTAATCCTAGTTTAATCCCAACTTAATCTTGCCTGATTGACAACTGAATCCAAAATGAGACCACAATTTCAAGCATAGAGGTTAGGATTTATATCACAGAATAGAGAAATATGGTAAGAAGGTCCATATTAATTTATTTGACTGCACTGCGGCTTCCCAAATCAATCCTGATGAAAACACCCTCATAGAACCAAAGGTACTCTGAAATATTTTCTAAAATTCATGAACCAAGAAAGCTACGTTTCTGATTTTCCCATTCAAAGAAGCATAGTGATGGTTTACGAATTGATACATGGATAGCCAGACAGGTTGAATGTGTCTGGGAGAGTAAGTAGGGGTGAGTATAAACACAGATATATATGGATGTTACAGAGGATATTTGTACATGGCTATTTAGCTTTGCTGCAAATTTATCCATGACTGTAGTGAAATATACAGGGGCCAAGGTTATTAAAGCCTCTTAGACATAATCATTCATGTTAAGGGAATGGATTTTTAGTCCTGGGGACTCAGGACCATAGTCTCAGGGGACACCAAGTTCAGCTTGTATAACACAGTCCACAAAGACAATGTTGCATATCCTACCGTGGTCAGTAGTGACTGTGTTCTTCAAACCTCCTGGTCAGCCATCTAATACACAATTACTGGTCTCTCCCTGTCAAAAATAGTTATAAAAATAGAAGAATCGTGGAAACAGTTATTTGAAGGGATTAATGGATCGTGTGAACATCAGTCTCTATGAGACCAGAAGAACGAGTTGGCGCCCAGCCACCACTATCAATTACTATGAATAAAATCAGAAGGTCTTGAATTGAGAGAGAAAAATGTGGGACAAAACTCAAAAAAAAAAAAAAAAAGATCAGGTTGACTTGTTACATACAGACTAGTGGAACCCCTAAAACAATGGCCCTTAGTCAGTTTTAGATCTGGGATTGAATTCACCTCTGTGGCTCAATTTTCAGCCAAACAACAGATAGGTTGAAATAATAACAAACAGAAAAATAACACTAGTGAGGTACACATACACATTGGAGATCAAAAGGGCAGCATTTACTCAAAGACAAAGTTCAGAAGGATTAGAACACAAAGATGAATGGAAACAG
Organism: Chrysochloris asiatica; assembly: GCF_000296735.1. Lineage (NCBI taxonomy): Eukaryota > Metazoa > Chordata > Mammalia > Afrosoricida > Chrysochloridae > Chrysochloris > Chrysochloris asiatica. The sequence goes on along the minus strand of NW_006408540.1, from coordinate 15,906,930 downwards.
GAAGCACTAGCAGAAAGTGAAGTAAGTGATGCTCCATAGAGGGGATTGCAATCAATGAGATGAAACAAAATGGATGTGATTTGTTGAATGTAAATCTAATGATCTATTCTGTAAACCTTCACCCAATTCACAATGAACAGTTAGAAAAAAAAAGAGAGAGAAGCAATGTATCACGTCTGATCAGCTAGTAAGTAGGTTGGGCATGCAGAAAGTGATGGTTATTGTTGTTGTTAAGTGCTGTCGACTTAGTTCGGACTCATAGTGATCCTGTATAGGGCTTTCAAGGAATGGCCGGTGGGTTTGACCCATTGATCTTTCAGTTAGCGGTCCAGGGTTGATCTTACAGTGCCAAACCAGGATTTAGCAAGTGAAATAGAAAAGGATCTGGGCTAAGCTAGTAAAATCACAGAGCCTCTAGGTAAGCCATCAAGATCATATAGACATACATGTGGAGGCCACTTCCAATCATCCACAAGGAGAGGAATGACTCGCTTTTAGCACCATACTTCTTGGAGATCCTTGGGGGTAATTCTCAGAGGTGCTATGAATATTATAATTCAATAGAAACTTCCCTAAACAGGCAACACGACCTAGGTTGGAAGTGTGACCTACTTCAAAGGAAACAGGCCACCAGGTGGCAGCACTGAGCCCTGAGCACTGTCTTTGAACGTTGATGACTACACAACTGAGCTGAGGTGTTCCTTCTGAGAAAGGGTTTAGACTAGAAACCTGCCTAATTGTAATGACTTCCCCGGAAGGCACATGTCACCATTCTGATTACCTCCCTATGCTAATAGACTGATGACCTGGACCAACTTTCTCCTGTTTATTTATTTTTAAGCAGTGCTTCATTTTCTTGGAAAACGAACACCTCAAAAAGCCCAAGAACATTTGCATTTCAGTTGGTAATGTTGATACCTGGGGAATATTCTTGCTTACTGTACAGATATTGAGTTGACTAAGGACCACCTGCCTTCAGTGAAAGATCCTCTTACCAAAGTGCCTGTGCTTCCCCTGGTTATTATAGATAAACCAGGTCACCAAAGTTAGCGACTTACTGTCTCCACAGGAGAGAAACATCCAATTTGAAGCAAAGCTAGGCATTGCAAGGGCAAATACTACTGATGTTTCATGAACAGGGAGATTGTATTAGTCAGGGAAGACTTACTACTTTTACAAACAACCTCTCAAATCAGTGTCATGAGTAAAGATTTTGGAAACGATTAGGAAAGTTTATTTCTTATTTTTGCCATAAGTCAAGGTAAGAGTTCTTTGTTAAATGGTTCTCTCGGGCACCTCTCCTTCAATGTTGACTCCAGACCTAGCTGCCATTTTGTGTTTTCACCATTCTCTAATAAATCTCAAAGTTTTCTTCACCCAACTGGCAAAAGGAGAAAAATAAGAGAACCATGGTTCCTAATTGTGCACCAAGGAGCCCAGAGTGCTGCAATGAATTCACAGGGATGCCAGGAAAATTTTTTTTTTTAATTTTTTTAGGAAAAACCAGCAATCCTCAGCATCTATGGGATACCACAGAAACAATTCCAAGGTAGTTCACAGTTTCATCTTTTAGCCAGTCTGTGAAAGCCCAAAGGGCACATTCTGCAAGCCAATCTTTAGCCTGGCGGTACTCAAAGTTACTCAGTCCATGGGCATAAAGCCCAAAGCTGCTCTGTCTATCCATGCCACCACTCCTGACATGTGTCTGCTATCACAGCTTATCTAAGTAGCGATTTCACAGTCCACTCATGCTCTTCCTTCCTAAAGGTCCTGGCGTCATTCATTCCTGCCTTTGAGATGACTCCTTTTAAACCTAGCTGGGTGGTTAGACTAACCAATCCCAGCCTTAAGAGTCTTGCACACCTTATTTGCATGGTCCCACCCATTTAAAATGGCCACCAATTGTCTGTCAATTTGTCATACTGTGGTGGCTTGTGAATTGCTCTGATTCTGGAAGCTATGCCATGGGTATTTTAAATACCAAGGTCACCCATGGTGGACAGGTTTCCTTTGAGCTTCCAGATGAAGACAGACTAGGAAGAAGGAGAGACAAACTATTTCCAAATATTTAGTCACTGACAACCTTATGAATAGCAGAGAAGTTGTCAAAAATGAAATATCTTAGCCCCTCAGGTTGGAGAGCACTCAAAATACGACTGGGGAAGAGCTGCCTCATCAAAGTAGAGTTGAGAGTAATAACGCAAATGGAGTAAAGCCCATGGAAGAAAAGCCCGTGGGACCTTTGTTTAATGATGGGGCACAACTCAAAATGAAGAGAAACAGCTGTAAACATCCATTGAAAAAAGGAACATGGAATGTACGAAGTATGAATCTGGGAAAATTGGAAGTTGTCAAAAATGAAATGGAATGCATAAACATCAATATTTTAGGTATTAGTGAGCAGAAATGGACTGGTATTGGCCATTTTGAATCTGACAATCACATGGTTTACTATGCTGGGAATGACAAATTGAAGAGGAATGGTGTTGCATTCATTGTCAAAAAGAACATATCTAGATCAGTTGTGAGGTACAACGCTGTTGGTGATAGGATAATATCCATGCACCTACAGGGAAGCCCAGTTAATACGACTATTGTTCAAATTGACACACCAACCACTAAAGCCAGTGAGGATGAAATAGAAGAATTCTATTAACTTCTTCAATCTGAAATTGATTATACATGCAATCAAGATGTATTGATCATTACTGGTGATTGGAATGCAAAGGTTGGGAGCAAAGAGGAAGGATCAGTGGTTAGAAAATATGGCCTTGGTGATAGAAATGATGCCAGTGAATGCATGATAGAATTCTTCAAAACCAATAATTTGTTCATTTCAAATACCTTCTTTAGACAGCATAAGAGATGATTATACACATGGACCTCACAAGATGGAATACATAGAAGTCAGATTGAGTACATCTGCAGAAAGAGACGATGGAAAAGCTCCAAATCATCAGTGAAAACAAGGCCAAGGGCAGACTGTGGAACACTCCATCAATTACTCATATGCAAATTCAAACTGAAGCTGTAGAAAATGGAAACAAGTCCATGAGAGCCAAATTATGACCTTGAATATATACCACCTGAATTTAGAGATCATCTGAAGGACAGACTTGATACATTAAACACTAAAGACCAGAGAATAGAAGAGTTGTGGGATGACATCAAGAACATACATGAAGAAAACAAAAAATCATTGAGAAAACAAGAAAGAAGGAAAAGGTCAAAATGCATGTCAGAAGAGACACTGAAACTTGCTCTCCAGCATAAAGATGCTAAAGCAAATGGAAAAAATGAGGAGGTCCAAGAGCTGAACAGAAAATTTCAAAGATCAGCTCAAGAAGATAAAGCCAAATATTACAATAAAATATGCAAAGATCTGGAATCAGAAAACCAAAAAAGAAGAACACGCTCAGCATTTCTCAAGCTGGAGGAACTGAAGAAAAAATTCAAGTCTCTACTTTCGTTATTGAAAGATTCTCTGGACAAATTATTGAATGATGCAGAAAGCATCAAGAGAAGATGGAAGGAATACAGACAGACACTGTACCAAAAGGAAATGGTTCATGTCGAACCATTTCAAGAGGTAGCATATGATCAAGAGCCAATGATATTGAAGGAAGAACTCCAAGGTGCATTGAAGGAATTGGCAAAGAACAAGGCACCAAGAATT
>NW_006408540.1:15895947-15901415 GCF_000296735.1 Chrysochloris asiatica | reverse complement strand
GCAGCCCGATTCGTAACCACTACGCTACCATAGTACAGCTCTACTCTGTCCTATTGTGTCACTATGAGTGAGAACCAACTCACAGCATACAACAACATATTAAAAGCCAAGTCTCTGGGTGATTCAGACAGTTAATCAACTTGGCTGATGCCTTAAAATTGGAGGCTCAAGTCCACACAAAGACACTTTCAGAAAAAAAGTCATTGAAAACCCAGTTAAGCACAACTCTACTCCAACATACATGGGGTCGCCATGAGTCAAAGTCAACTTGAGAGCAGCTGGTAAACATATTAGAAGTCTCTCTTCTTTAAGCTCCCAACCATTAATGGAAAGAAAAGAGGTTTGCCAACAGCGTGGAAAAGTCTTCCTGGGATTTAGACTATTGGAATCATCCACAATGTGAATACTCCGAACATAGTCTGCACAAACATTTGCCTAAGGGAGGCAACTGCTCAACCTCTTAAATTCTCTTCTGCCTCAGTAAACAAGAGGAAAGAAGCTAGGAGCACTGAACCTGAAGAAGTTGCAATCTACAGTTTTCTGGCTCTGAGTGGTGGGCATATGGAGAGAGATAAGTGACCTGTTGAGGATTTGAGAGGAAATTCTCTTGCATGGCCAATCACTGTGTTATTGCATTTTTCTGCTCACATTTATTTTTATCTTCAACTTCAAATGAAAGACATTAGAGGCAGAAATTTCATTCCCGGGTGCAGGTCAGTGACTAATCGACTTTCTGAGACATTCCTCTATTTTAGCAGCCAGCTAAAATATGCCGGTTTGGAAGCATGTGCTAAGAGATGATTTGGGAACGAAAGCTGGGTTCCTTTATGCTCACTGATGATTTATTGCTGTCTGAGCCAGAACTAGCTTGTCTGGGAAGCTACACTTCCAGCCAGGTCAGGTGAGTCTGACAGGGCAGAAGCTAAAATTAGTGATGAATGGAATAAGGGCCACATTTGAGCTGTTGATTCTTTTGGTATGATTTCCAGATATGCAAGCAAGTGGCTCATACAGAACATTTAAAGCTCAAAGTTCAAAGCAAAAATGCTCTGGGAAAACTTAATGGAGTGCAGTGTGAAGAATGCTGTGTTCTTTCCTAAAGCTCACGTTGTGTCACTAAGACAGATTGTGTTGCTATTGTTGTTATTGTTGTTAGGTGCCCTCAAGTTGGTTCTGACTCATAGCACCCCTATGTACAACAGAACAAAACACTACCCGGTTCAGCACCAACCTTACAATCGTTACTATATATAACAATGGGCTTGAGCCCATTGTTTCAGCCACTGCATCCGTCCATCTCACTGAAAGGCTTCCTTTTCTTCACTGATCCTCTACTTTACCAAACAAGATGTCCCTCTTCAGGGACTGATCCATCCTGATAAGGTGTCTGAAGTACACAAGGCAAAGTCTCGCCATCCTTGGTCTTAAGGAACATCTGGCTGTACTTCATCTGGCTTGACTTCACCCCTTCTTTCACTCACCCACTTGCTCAGTCATCAATATTTTTTGAGAAGTACCCCACTGACAGTTACCATTGTTACAGGCATTCACTTCGAACAGAACTTCATACAATGATCAATTTTGGCAGTTCACTTGAGAATGCAGAGTGTGTTTCCAAAGACTACTGGATTAAGGTAGAACTGGAAGCAATGTGGCTGATTCTTGCTCCTCGGTTTGCAAGTAAACAGTGAAATAGTCAAGTGCTTTCATTTTTAAATGGCCTTTAAGAAGACAACAATCTCACCCAGATGATCAGAAAAAGTTTAAGCTCTATATCATCACTCCATGAATAGCCCTTTCTCATGGGTATATGTGACTATGATATGAATACACCATGCTAACATGTATTCTAGTGTATTCTTTATATACAACTTCTATCTGTATAACTCGTGTGGGGCTGTAGGATCCACTCTGGATTGCTAACCACAAAGTCAGTGGATTGAACCCACCAGCTACTCCTAGGGAACCCCCTCACAGGATCTCTGTTGTTAAGTGGCTTGACAGCACTTAACAACATCTACATAATTAGCTGTTTTAGGGTTCTTGGATAAATAGAACTAATAAGAAATATACCAGAGGGCTTCAGCAAGTTCACGTGAAAAGGAAGTTAAAAAATAGTGGAACTTGTCCATGAACTTTTTGAATCCTTCCTCATTGAAGGTCTACCTTTTTTCACTGACTTTTGACTTTACCAAACATAATGTCCTTCTCCCAGTTCTGGTCCAGTCAATAGTACATGTAATAACTGTCTCACCATCTAGACTTTGTCTCACATACTATGAGAAAGAGAGGGATTTGAAGGAATCAGTTCACATAATTTGTGTGGGAATGGGAGATGGAGGTGGACTGGCAAGTTCAAACCCTGTAGGTCAGGTGATAGGCTGGAGATTCCTGTTCTCAAATCCATAGTCAGTTGACAAAAAGAGGAAAATGTGAGGAAAATCTGGGGAACTGTAGTCTGGAGGCAGAATACTCCCTAGGGAAAACTCTCTTTTAGCTCTTAAAGGTTTCAATTGATTAGATGAGACTCATTTACATTAAGGACATCAAAGAGAGTAAACAGATGATTTAATGGGGGAATAGATTGGAGTCCTGGTGTGGCGCCATGGATTAATGCTCTAGACTGCAAAGTCAGCTTAAACCTTAAGGTCAGTGGTTCAAGCTCACCAGCTGTTCTCATAAACCTTATACTGGGTCTCTTGGGTTCAGAACTGATTTGAAGGCATTTAACAACAACAACAACAACAGACTGAATTTGGAGTCCTGATTTGGCCCTGTGGGTTAATGCGCTAAACTGCAAGATGTACTTAAACTGCAAGGTCAGCTGGTTTAAGCTCACCAGCCACTCCCCAAAAAACCAATATAGGGTCATTATGAGTCGGACCCTACTGGATGGCATTTAACAACAACAACAGATTGAATTGGTGACATCCTGGATGTAGGAAGAGACAAAAAGGATTTTGAGCAGATTATTTTTTAAATGTTGTTACGTTGTTAAGTGCCATTGAGTCGGTTCTGACTCATAGTGATCCTGTACAGGGTTTCCGAGGCTGTAAATCTTTACAGAAGCAGAAAGTCTCATCTTTCTCCCGTGGAACAGCTGGTAGTTTCGAACTGCTTGTGGTTTGCAGCCCGATTTGTAACTACTGACTCATAGCAACCTTGTATAGGGCTTTCAAGGAACGGTGGTTCATGCCAACTTTGTGTCTCAAACTGATCTTGCAGTTCAGTGTTTTATTCCAAATCACCACACCAGGACTCCATTAAAAAAATAATACTTCTTAAAAACAATCATAGCAAAGTGTGAGAAGCATGTTTGCCAATGGGATTTCTGGAAAGAAATAAAGTGTAGATAAGTTCTTCAATAGGCCATTTGCCCTCCTCTAATTGCTTGCTCTGTTAGCTTAAGGCTATTTTAGCAGCTGTATGAGAGGTTTTTTAAACTGTAGTAATCAGCTGGTAATTATTCTTCTAGTTTTCCATGAAATTTGAAGTATTCTGATAGCTGTCAACCTAATGATGAACAAGTCTTATGATATTAAAAGATAAGCAAAAGCACTTAGAACTTCCTCAGGGAACTTATCTGGTCTAATGCTCCTACTTTTTTTGGTGGTGGTGGGGAGACAGTTGGGAAAAATATTAGTAATTAAGTGTGAGGGAGGAAAATGAAGGGTCAGCTGTTATTTTTAAAATACCATATTTATAGGTGCTTGTGTGATTATGAGAACAATACATACGCAAAGTTTTAAAAATAGAAAATATGGAAAAATACAAAGGATTCCTAATATCACTATCCACATAATTGTCTATGCTCATATACCTATTTTTAAAATTCAAGGTCATAATGCACATTTTGGTGTGTTTTCATTTCCTGAGCAATTGCTTTTTTAATGCATATTGTAACTATTATCACAAAGAGACCCCAGGATATGGTGATTCCAACAAGACATCAACTTTCTTCGCACTCATGTATAGACGCAAAGATGGAAGTGGACAGATCTTCCAGGAATCCCAGACAGCTCTGCTATTGTGATTCCCCAGGGTCCCAGGGCCATGCTAGCTAGTTGTTCCACATTTCCCAGGCTCTGGTCCTCATGGAGTCCTGGGGTGACACTGTGGATTAATGCGCTAGACTGAAAAGCCAGCTTGAACCACAAGGTCAGCAGTTCAAAATCACCAGCCACTCCTTGGAAACCCTATGGTCGCTATGGGTCAGAACCAACTGGACGGCACTTAACAACAATAACAATAACAAATATATATGTATGTTTTATATATATATATATATTTGTTTCACTGGTTTTGCTTCTCTAGAAAACCCAACCTAAGACATGTGATACTGAAAAAGTGGGGTTCTAGCAGGGGGTAGAGAACATCCGGTCTGCAGGCTGTATAAGGCTCTTGAAATCATTTGATCTGGCCCTGCCAAGGCAACCACAGTTTCAGCCATCACATTGTTGTTGTTGTTAAGTGCCTTTGAGTCAGTTCTGACCCATAGCAGCCATGCATAGGATTTCTGAGGAGCAACTGGTGAGCTTGAACCACCGACCTCGCAGTTCAAATGGCTTTGCAGTCTGGTGCATTAACTCACAGCGCCACATCAGGACTCCAGTTATTACATTAGGGGTGAGTTAATTTAATGTTTTATCAAATACAGCAGGTTAATTTTTAAGTTGATAAGTTTGTATGGCCCGCAAATGATGTTTCAAATTTTGGCAGAAAAAAAGTACCCGACTCCTGTCCTACAGAAATAGAATTACAAGAATAAGTTTTCTAAATTAGTACTCAAGTCTCACTAATTTCAAAGGCACTAATAAAAGGAGCTCTAGTAGCATAGTGGTTACGAGTCAGGCTACTAACTTCAAGGCCAGCAGTTCAAAACTACCAACCATTCCGTGGGATAAACATGAAGCTTTCTGCTTCCATAAAGATCTGCAGTCTCAAAAACCATATACAGGGTCGCTATGAGTCGGAATTGACTCCATGGCACATAGCCACTACCACCAATAAAAGATGAGGCATGTCTGATCTCCACTTCATAGGATTCAAGCTTGGGATGATTTTGAGTTTGGTCCTTTTCTCCCCTTGTGAAGTCAGAAAAAGTCAGACATGATCCCTACTTGGATTAAGCAGCTAGCATCAGGAGCAGGACTCATTATAATGGCTCCAGACTTACAGAAGCATGTGGTTTTATAGGAGAAAGAACGAAAGGGCGGGCATAGGTTAAAATACTTCTGCTGACTGGAGAACAGCTTCTGTAGTTGCCTGGAGCCAACAGGCTGGTTAAACAGGATGGCTGATAGGGAGCCAGAGTTACTGGAATCCACCCTGCCAGATGCCCAAGGCCATAGACAAACAAATGGAGTTAGTCCCAGGGAGAAGAAAAGATTGAATTTGAGTGTTTTAAAAGGTTTATGTGTCTGACTGCCTTATGGATTTTAGTTTCTACTGCCTATTATTATAAAATA
>NW_006408540.1:15890154-15892027 GCF_000296735.1 Chrysochloris asiatica | reverse complement strand
AGCTGATCTTTGAAATTTTCTGTTCAACTCTTGGACCTCTTCAATTTTTCTATTTGCTTTAAGCTAAGCAATAGATAGATATATTATAAGATATACTCACTATAAATGATAGACTGGTTAATCATTTGAAATCAAAAGAGCAACATATACCTAAGAACAGGGTCAAGAAGGGATAGGAAGGTGTGTGGAAGGGAAATCAGAACCACAGGAAGGAAGCAGATGAATATTGTTCCAGGGAGGGGATTATAATCGAGATGAAACAAAGCTATCATTTGTTGAATGTAAAACTGATGATCTTGTCTGTAAACCTTCACTCAATTCACAATAGAAAGTATATATAGATATGAATTGTTAACTATAAAACTGATAATTTACTTTGTAAACCTTCACCCAAGTCACAACACAAAGTTTATTTAAAAAAAAAAAAAAATGATGCAAATTTACTGGACAGAGATTGTGACCACTCCCAGCCATTGAGGAAAATTCCTAGGACAGACACTAGGTCTGCTTTCTGGGATAAACTCCTTGTTCACTGACCTCTCAGAGCCTCTTATTTTTCATTAACTTCTGTCGCCACAAGTCAAGTGACCACAGCTTTCCTGGATGTTACCTTAGGGAATCAGAAAATCATAGCTGTTGAGGCCAGGTTTGTGGTTTCTTTGATAACATAATTCTTTAAAAATTCTTAGCAGTTTTCTGGATTGTTTGTTTCCAGTTCTATCCATGAACATGAAAAGCTAGCTAACAGTCTTGTCTGCATAGTCTAGTTTGTATAACTCTTAAGTTTATGGACTCTTATTTGTTTACATGTCTCTGAACTTGACCTAGTCTCTCCTTTCTAACTCAGTACTAGCTATTTTCAAGCCATCTGAAATAATAGGCTTGGGTGAGACAACAATACCCTTAATGTCATCTTTGCTGTTGGATTGGCTCCCATTATCCCATAACAACAAGCTCTGAAAGAAAGACTCATAGACACAGTATTGTCCCTTGCTGTTTATGGTACCAAAGCCATTCAATTTTCCAGGCCATAAGGTCTAAATTACTAGACTCAAAGTCAATTCATATCACAGCCCCAAGCACAAGGGTCATGCCTTGCAGAGCTAGTATTCCCTTCCATTACTGCTTGAAACTGACTTAATTCTTGACAAACTTCCTCTCTTCCAGACTCCCTATAAAAGTAGTGGTGGCAGTGATGTGTCACTGAATCAGTTCGGATATAGCAACCCCGTAGAGGGTTTCCGAGGCTGTAAATCATGATGGAAGCAGAAAGGCTCATCTTTCTCCCATGGAGAAACTGGTAAATTTTAACTACTAGCATGGGAGTTAGCAGCCCAGCTCATAATCCACTAGGCTACTGTTGTTATTGTTGTTAAGTGCCATCAAATTGGTTCCGACTTATAGTGCCCTGTATACAGTTTCCAAGGAATGCTAGGTGACCTTGAATCACCAACCTTACATTTCAATCCAACTTTGCAGTACAGCACATTAACCTGCAGCACCACACCAGGGCTACACTACTAGGGTTCCATTTTAAAGCAGTTGTTGTTGTTGTTGTTAAGTGCTGTCAAGTCCATTCCAACCCATAGTGACCCTCTATAGGGTTTCCAAGGAGCAGCTGATGAGCTTGAACCACTGACATTGCAGTTCAAATGACTTGCAGTGTGATGTATTAGCCTACAGCACCACACCAGGACTCCTTGTTGTTGTTGTTGTAGTTAGGTGCTATCGAGTCAGTACCAAACCATAGTTACCCTGTGTACAGCAGAACAAAACACCAGCCAATCCTGGGTCAACATCACTACTGTTGCCACGCTTAAGTCTATCGATGCTGCCACTTGGCCAATCCATCTTGTTGGGGGTCTTCCTCTTT